>NC_135303.1:20443214-20753809 GCF_051311805.1 Agelaius phoeniceus
GTAGAAGATTTCATTAGGATTTTTATAGAGACGTCATCTTGAGTAATGTGGAGCAGTTTACACCATGACTGTTTTTATGTGGGCACAATGTTGATTTTTTAAGATGGGAGTTTTATGTGGTGTTCTTCAGAGCAGTATTTGCATGGTGTATTCATAGATGGATAAGTACAAAAACAATACCAGGATTCAAACAGCTAAATTGGAAGGCATGAAGAGGGTAAAATTTGACAGTGGAAACTCAAATTTGGCAGTGGAAACTGATATATCTTTTCAAAATCTACTTGTTAGAAGATTTTTTACATAATTGTTCTTGTAAAAATGAGTTGCCTTTGGTTTATTTCCTTTGGCTTTGGTTTATTTCCTTCCTCTGCAGGACTCCTCAAGTAGTGAAGATTCAGCAGATGACTCATCCAGTGAAACCAAGAAAAAAACACATAAAGAGTAAGCTATTTTCCTAAGTAATAGCACACATTTTTTATTATAGAGACAGATGCTTATGTTTGATTTCCTCACTCTTAAGATGCTCAATTTCTCTTCTTGTCTTGATCTTTCATTTCTAATTTTGTAATTTTAAAATGAACTGTCAAATGAGCATCTCTATCACACTAGTTTCTCAGCATGAGTCTGCAATATGTTTGAAAACATTCATCAGTGCTTTTATTTCTAAAATACTTTGTTGCAGTTTAACTTTGTTGCAGTTTAATAACAACTTCACTTGATTAAGTTGTTATTTAAGGTATTAAGATTGAATTTTCCTGTGTAAAGTAAGAGTTTGAATCAAGATACTGTACATCATCTTTCCTGTCATGAAGTAAAAAATTTCAGTTAAGCAGAAATCAGGGGATCCTGCTACTCAAGAGTTCTCTGTTGAAAGCAAAACCAGTGAGAGACTCCAAGTCAGAAACACAGTTTATTAGGAAAAGGGAATAAAACCTGAAGCAGCCAGCTGGAGGATTGTCCTTCTCCGACGTCCCTGCTAGCAATCCAGCACCGCTAGCAGTATTGGGGCACTATCCTGATTTCAGTGATCGAGTACAGCACCTAAGGCAATCGCCCTGTGCTATGACAGCAGCGATAGCCTTATTGAAGGACGTGGCTTGCAGCTACAATCAGCAGAAGACAGCTTACTCCAGCTGTGGTGAATCCAGGTTTATCGGGTCCCAAGGGAACCAACAGCCAGAGACAGTTTCAGAGAGGTTACAGCAGCTTATAAGGGGGGAAGGAGACAGGGAAAGAGTTGGTCCTCAGGCGAATAGAATTTCAGAGGAGAGTGAGATACAAAAGATTGACTTAGGGAAAGCACCAATGGGGATAACTTGAGGGGGGTCCAGCCCCTGAGCCAATCACTTGACGCTCTAGCTGGAAGTTTCTGGAGAGAAAGTTGGGAGCGCCAAGTGATGGACAGGGCACTGGGGAGGGATTTGAGATAGGATACATTAGTTGCCATGGCAACTGGGGAGGAGTTGGGATAACTGGCAGCACAAGGGAAGGAGGAGATAACCAGGGCTGAGCCATTACAAGAAAGGGGGAAACATAACAGTCCAACCTTAACAGACACAACACAACAAAAACCAAATACATGCAATAGTACAAAAGAAGAAAACCATTGACAAGAGTCAGAATACAACCTGACACCCTGCTAGTTAGGGTGGTGGTAGCAGTCTAGATAAAAGGGTCTTGTTGAAGTGGTGATCCTGTGAAAAAGATCTGGAAGCTCTTGTCCTCTGGAAACTGGTAAGGGCTGCCAGTTCTGTCCCAAAGCCCAGATTATATCCAGGTGGTGATGCTTAGCTCCTCCCCCCTGGGTGGAGCATCTCACAATGGGCTGATACCCTTCTGAGTCATGCAGTGGGTTCTTGATTACCCATTAAATAGAAATGGCTCCTGGAGGGAGTTATCTCTGAGTCATGTGGCAAGGCATTGTTGGGCCCATTAAGAGGAGATGAGGAAAAAACAATGCCCCTCCTGGTTTCAGCAGCTTTTGAGGATGGGAATAGAATACATCTTTATATTGTAACCTAGGACACTCAGTCACAAGTGTCTTACTCGTAGTACTTTGCCTGGCTGTGAAGCACTAATTTGAGAGTTTAGTAGAAGCTTTTGGGAGCCAGTGCTACTCACTAGTTGTTGCAGTTCAGGTTTTCAGGTTTTTCTGCATTTCTCAAATCTGCCTGTTATTTTTCATTTCTCGTGCCAAAGTTGCTGATTCTTCACATGGGCCACAGAGACCATAGGCATTAGACAATATGTCAAATATGAGACTCTCCAGAATACAGTATGATAGAACTTTATGCTTTGAACACATCTAACTTCTGATGAATATGTATCTTACCAGGTAGACTTGTTTTCTTAATGTCACATTAACTCATTTCTTCATGCTGAAATTTATATAGAAATCCAGACTTTTGTTGTTATTTTAGATTTTAAATCTACCTCTTAGTCCAAATCCCTTTCATGCCATTGGACATTTTTTAACTTACCTAGTATTCACTGAGGACAAATTTCTGTCTCATCAATTGAAATAACTGTTACAAGATTTTTATTTCTGTGAAGGATCTTGAAATAACAGCAGGTCCCTCATGGGCGAATAACTGTTCTAAAAAATGCAACAATATGAAATTACTGTTTTGTCTTTCATCATGTACAGTGAAGACTGGCAAATGTCAGGATCAGGGTCAATGTCGGGAACAGGTTCAGATTCTGAATCGGAGGAAGACAGGGAGAAAAGCAGCTGTGAGGAGAGTGAATCTGACTATGAGCCAAAAAACAAGGTCAAAAGCCGTAAACCTCAAACCAGGTAAGAAGTTGGGCATTTGAATGCTCTATTCTAAACTATTTCTAAAAAGCAATTGAGTATTTACTACTACTATGCATGCAACTGAAAATGGTAGTACTTACTGATGAAAAAAAAAGGGGGTTTTTTAATATACATAATATGATAATATATTAATGCTTTCTAGTGACTGCCTTTTCCTTTGTGTTTTAAATGAAAGGAGAGTAATTGAACATTCATTAAATACTTGTATTCAGAAAACAATGCAGAAAATTAATTGTTGCCTCCATTGAAACATCATTGTTGTGTCATACATTATTGTCTTGAAGAATTAAGCCAAAAAGTGGGAAAAAGAATGCAGGACCAAAAAAGAGGCAACTTGATTCTTCAGAGGATGATGATGAGGAGGAGGATGATGATGATTATGATAAGAGGGGATCTCGTCGTCAGGCAACCGTCAACATTAGTTACAAGGAAGCGGAAGAAACCAAGACAGATTCTGATGATTTACTAGAAGTTTGTGGAGAAGATGTTCCACAACCTGAAGAAGATGAATTTGAAACTATAGAGAAATTTATGGATAGTCGAGTTGGCCGTAAAGGAGGTATATTTTTTAAGTGTTTTTAAAATCCTTGTTAAGATCATGGTGCAACTTCAACGCATATTCTCATCTATAGGTTAAAAAGCAATCGTTTTAAAGTTACAAAGAAGTCATACTGTTGCACCTTTTATATTCGTAAGAATGCCTCTGTTCCTTTCTAAGTATTGTAGAATACAGGAAAATTGCATACCTGAGTAGAATATAAAAATCAGGTGGAAGATAACTCTGTATTGCATGAATGCACACCATGTTGTTATGACACTGTTTGTACAGTTCAGTGGTCTTGATCAGTGCAAGTTATGTATGTGGAGAAAGCAGACTACATGGGAGAGCTGACTAGTAGTTGGAACATTGAAAGACAGTGTTGGTAAGGCTAAACCACTGAAATATTGATTTCAGGTACTGCAGTACAAATACAGAACAATGGGTGGAATGGCTACAAAAAATGCATCTAAAATTACAATGGTATCTAGAATTCTGCTTTGTATTTGAGTTTGCAAGTTAAAATCATATTGATTTTAACCACAGAATGGTTTTGGTTGGAAGGGACCTTAAAGATCAGCTAATTCCAACTCCTCTGCCATTGGCAAGTATACGTTTCACTACACCAGTTTGGTCAAAGACGCATCCAGCCTGGTCTTGAACACTTACTTCCTGGGTTACAGCTTCTCTGGGTGTAGCCAGGCAACCAGTTATGGTGCCTCACCCCCCTCTTAGCAAAGAATTCTTCCAAATACCTAATCTAAGTCTCCTTCAGTTTAAAGTCATTACCTCTTGTCCTACTACTATGTGCCCTTGTCTAAAGTCCCTCTCCAGCCTTCTTATAGCCTCCTTTAGGTACTAGAAGGTGCTGCAAGGTCTCCCCAGAGGCTTCTCTTCTCCTGGCATAACAACCTCAACTGTCAGCCTGTTTTCATACCATAGCTATTCCAGCCCACTTTGCCGTGTTGGTGGCCTCCTCTGGATGTACTCCAGAAAGCCCATATCATTGTTACAGTGGGGACCCCAGAGCCTGGGGTCTTCCTTTTTTCTCTTTTTCGAAAATGAAGTTTATATTTCTCCTTTTCCAGTTAGTATGAACTTCCCTGGACCACCATGACCTCAAAGATTATGGTTGTGGCTTAGCTATTTCGTCTGCCAGTTCCCTCGGGACCTGTAGATGTATCTTATCTGGTCCCATGGACTTGAAACTTTGTTTCCTTAATTGGTCTCAAACCTGATCTTTTCCTGGAGTGGGTGATTCCTCCTTCTCTCATTCCCTCCCTGCCTTTGCTTTCTCTGGTATGGTTTAGTCACTTGCCTAGTAAAGACTGAGGCAAAGCAGTTGTCGTGTATCTCAGCCTGCTCCTTGTCCCAAGTAACCAGTTCTCCCTTACTACTCTTAAATATCTAAACAAACACATGAAAAAACCCCACCCAAATGCTGAGCCCCTTGCACTGCAGGGCTACCTTTCTCCATTAGTTATACGTACTGTCTTAAATGATTGACCCTTGTCAGAACTAGTATTCTTCTCTCAAATTCTCTCTCCTGTGCTATCCCATATCCTGCTCCAGTGTATGGTGTTACTGCTGTAGTCAAAGACTTAGGAACAAAGCTTCTTTTATTCTTCCTGCACAGATGATGTTGCTGCTTTTTTGGCATTACCTTTCTGGGCAGAGTTTATCTGCCCCAGCAGCTTGCTGGTCTCAGTTCCTTATCAACACCACTGAGATAAGCTCACTTGGTTAGATCTGGATGGTAATAATGCCAGGGTTAGGGTTTGATCCCTATACAAGCTGAAGAGTTGGACTCCATGGTCCTTGTGGGTCCCTCCCAGCTCAGAAATATTCTGTGATTCTGTACCCTGTCCTCACCAAAATGAGCCTGTTACCTGCTGCTAGTGTGCTGCAGCTACAGTACAGTCTGTGCTTAATCTGTACTTTATAATTTTTACCTCATAAGATAACAGAGGCAGGACAAGCAACAAACTTGTTTAGGAAGAAGGAGATTTATAGTGTCCCTGTTAGTAGGTTTTTCATGTCTTGAGGCTGATCAGACATAACATCAGATGTCTTTTTTATGCTCAGAGATAAGACTAGTGTAACAGAAGATGACAAGCATTGTTAGTGTGGAGCATTCCCTAGTGACTACTTTAAAAACCAGGAATACAAATAAAATTTTCATGAGGAAAGATAAGATATTGCGGTGTAGAAATGTTGGTTGCTCTTTTATTCTCTTGACTACTTGTGCATGTCTTAATATATCTACATCATAATCTTTCAAATAATAGTAATGACATGAGTCCAGTAGACACTGGTCAACTATATGCTCATCTAAAATTATCACCAATTACTTTGCTACATTTTAACTGGTTAACTTATGACAATGCACACTTACTCAAGGCATATGATGTGGTTTCTTTCTTAGCCACAGGTGCTGCAACCACAATATATGCAGTTGAGGCCGATGGTGATCCAAATGCTGGGTTTGAAAAATCAAAGGAGCCGGCAGAAGTACAGTATCTTATTAAATGGAAAGGTTGGTCACACATCCACAACACTTGGGAAACTGAGGAAACACTGAAGCAACAAAATGTTAAAGGAATGAAGAAACTGGACAATTACAAGAAAAAGGATCAGGAAACAAAACGATGGTGAATACATTTTTTTAATTATACTTATTTTGAAACACTGTAGGTATTCTATTGTGTTTCTGAGACCTGTTATCTGGTTTTGAGAAGGTAACAGGTTTTTGTCTTTTTGGGAAGACAAAAACTTTGAAAGCCAAAGCCCCTTTAACATGTTCCAGTAACATAATTCTCTGAATCTGGTATATGTGTGCACGCATGTGTGTATGTGTCTGTATGGTATCAATGGAGTTTTAACAAGATGGGTAGTATTTAAAAATGAATAATAAATTGTAGTTTTTGGTAATTTTTCCATTATACTTTGATTGGAGTTCTTCAAGAATTGCTTCAAGGATCAATTTTTTTTGGTGCATTAGCCATTTCAGGTGACTTTGCAGAATTCAGTTTTCTTTGCTGAAACCTGAGGTTGAAGCTTGAGAATAAAAACCATGAAGAAATACATGCATTTTAGAGTCATCTCTTTGGTGTCCAGTTTTATTAGTATGTTTAATATAATCAGTGAATGCTGGTGGGATTTTTAGCAACTAATCATTAGATGGATTCTTACAGAATGAGCCACCCTGAATACTATTCCATGAAAATCACCTCTAAAGTGTTCTGCTTATTTGGAGGGATAGCTACTACAGTTATCAGTTGCACTAGTCAAGCAACTAATGGAGAATACTAATTTTCAGCGATAAGTATTTTCAGTCATTAATGGTGAGGCACTTAGGCCAGACGCAGCCGTTTTGTAGTAGGGATTTTCAAGTTGTTCCTTAAAAAAAACTTTCCAGGCAAGATTCGTGGGGTGATTACATTCAGATCTGTAGAGTTGCTGAATTTTCTTAGTTTTAGAAGTATATGGTGTAATAAGTGTTGTGAATTAATTCCTGCTCCAGGCTGAAAAACGCTTCTCCAGAAGATGTGGAATATTACAACTGCCAGCAGGAGCTTACAGATGATCTACATAAACAATACCAGATAGTGGAAAGAATAATTGGTATGTTACAAACTTGTGGACAGAAATCAATGTGAGGGATTCTGTATGTTCTCAATGCTCTTGTATTATTAGTTAAGAAATGTAAAATATTGATACCACAAAATTATAATCCAAAACAAAACTTCAGGTAAAGAGAAGAGCTGTCAGGCTGTCTGTATGGGTCTAGCTTCTGTTACTATGTACAATGAATGTTTCCATACAGTACAGAAGTAAAATGCTGATCAGAATTCTGATGCATTTTTGCAGCTCATTCAAATCAGAAATCAGCTGCTGGTTATCCAGACTACTATTGTAAGTGGCAGGGTCTGCCTTATTCTGAATGTAGCTGGGAAGATGGAGCTCTCATTGCCAAAAAGTTTCAGGCACGCATTGATGAGTACTTCAGCAGAAATCAATCCAAGACCACTCCCTTTAAAGATTGCAAGGTGAGTAGGTAACTTGCAATGGATTTATAATCAGCTGTACTGGGTCTGACTAGGATAGGGCTGATTTTCTTCATAGCAGCCTCTGCAGTCTGTGGTTTATTTTTGTGACCTAAATGGTTTTGGTAACACATACTGGCTGTTACTGAACAGTGCTTGCACAGTGCCTTCTCTGTATCCTGTGTACTCATTCCCCACCATGAGCAGGTTAGGCGGGTGTACACCAGTAACAGCTGAACCACCTGCTGACCAAAGGGGTGCTTGGTGCTGTTTAATGACTTACTCAGCAATAAATTAGGTGGGCCGAGCAGGGGCTGCCTGTTGCCTGGAGATTTGTTGGTCATCAGTTTGCTGGTGAATTGATGTGTGACTCATTCTGTTCCTTGTGGGATTTTTTTCTATGTGTTTTTTGTTTCGATTGGGTGGGTGTTTTTCCTTCACCCTGTAGACTCCTTATTTTGACCCACAATTTTTTTCTCACTTTTTACATTTTCATTTCTCTCTCTTGTCCCTCTAGGGTGGTAAGTGAGTAAGCAGTTGGGTGGCGGCTTGGCTCCTGGCCAAGTTCAAGCTACCACATCAGTTGCAATAGTAAAAATGTGATTTTTTTTAATCTACATATCAAATGCACATTATAAGTTTTTTTGAAAGTTTTTTTCAGAATACCAATAATGATGTATAGTAGGATGTCTGGACAGTAGCACTACTGAGAACAGGTTTTGTAGATGCCAGTCCCCTGCATTTTTACTAGCATTCAGAAATGGATTTGTTTAGTATTGTAGTTTATTTTAAAAGAAAACTTTGAGTGAGTTAATGTCATTCATGTTGTGACATTTAGGTTGGCAATCAAACTAGTTTCAATTTGCTAATTACTTGGTGTTTTTATATGGCCTGGCTTACATTGGTAGATAAAAACTAGAGTTGATGAACTAGTAAATACCTCCTGTTACTTTTTCTATAGGAAGATCTTTTGGTAATTTCAGTTACAGTTCAATCATTGACCGATGATCAATTTGCTTTTCACAGGTTCTAAAACAAAGGCCACGATTTGTTGCACTAAAAAAACAACCATCTTACATTGGAGGACACGAAAGTTTAGAGTTAAGAGATTATCAGTTAAATGGGTTGAATTGGCTTGCTCACTCATGGTGCAAGTAAGGACTCTCAATTTTGTTTGTAAATTTAAAGCATTTGTAACATATTGAAATGTTTTTTTCTGTTGGGTTGTTTTTTTTAAAGTTGGAAACTTTCATATTGTAAGCTCAAAAGAGACATCTGAAGGGACTGGTTTTGCTCTGAGTAGCAAAATTATAATTTTATGGCCATTGTCAACAAAAAGCAGCTAAGATGTGTCATTACTTTGGTTTTAGTTTCAATGGAATAAGTAATGGTTTTAAAACAACCAACAGACCTAAAACAGTAATATGAGAACAAACACTTATGGAATGTCAATATTACTGTTAAAATTTAAAAATTAGACTCAGGAGAACTACTTGAAACCTTTTAGTTAATTCAGGGGGGTAGGAGGGATTGGAAATCTTTGGATGGAAAAACAATGTAAATAAATGTCTTCAAAATGTGTAGTAGTAAAATCTTGAAAACTGTTATGATTGGATTTTATATTCAAAAGATAATGATTTCTTTTAATCCAAACCTTCCCGATCTCCACACATCCCCTAAATAGTTTTGTTTCCTTTTTTTTTCTTCTTTTTGTTTTAGAGGGAATAGCTGTATTCTCGCAGATGAAATGGGTCTAGGTAAAACCATACAAACAATTTCTTTTCTGAACTATCTGTTTCACGAACATCAATTGTATGGGCCATTCTTGTTGGTTGTGCCACTTTCTACCTTGACGTCTTGGCAAAGAGAGATTCAAACCTGGGCTCCTCAGATGAATGCTGTAGTTTACTTAGGAGATATAACTAGTAGAAATATGGTGAGTATTTTTCCTTGTCATTGGAAAGTCTTTTTCGTAAACAAGACATACTTAATATTTTTATCATCTGAATATCTCAAATTTTTTTGGTTGGGACTGAGGAAATATTTGCTGAAGCCCTATGTCTTTAAAATGTGAATTGAAGACTTGGATTTTGATCTCATGTAAATGTGTGTGAGAAGTTTCCTTTCTACTTAATAGTGGACAGAATTAAGAATTTTGCATTTGAAAACCAGTTATCTTCTCCCATATGATTATTTAGGTGGATATAGTGAAAATAAGTATATAAGAAAGCCAGTCATGATCTTACTTTCTTGAAAGGTTGTTGGTTTGTTAATGTTATTAATCTTACCCATTAAAGTAAAAAGTTCGTGTCTGTTATAAATGTGTATGTGTGTGTATGTATATATATATAGCGCGCATATGCATGTGTAGTTATTTATGTATAAAATGTATATATATACTAATATATGTGCGTGTTGTCCTTCTGTTCCCTTATTATATTGTTTTATGCTAGTAAATATCTACATTGTTGTAGTATTTCAGTTGATTCCAGTCAGCATAGTTGACTTGTTTCTTTTTGTAGATAAGAACTCATGAATGGATGCATCCACAGACCAAACGATTGAAATTTAACATACTCTTAACAACATATGAAATTTTGCTAAAGGATAAGGTAATTGCCCTTCTTGGGGGAGGCAAAAATAATTTCCCCAGTATAGAATAATTCTGTTTAGACTTGCATATATTTGATTTATGGCCCATTAAATTCATGGAGAGTCTGATAGTTGTGCTACAACAGTGTGTATTTTGGGGTTTTGGTTTTTGTTTCTTGGGAATCTTCTTATTTTAAGCACTTCTGGATTTTACATACATGTGGTGAGGCTTTCAGCCTTTTCCCATTTTATGAGGTGGGTAACACTTAATTTTCTTCAGTATGCTTGAGAGTGTCATTGCTGTAATGATCTCCTCTCAGCTTCTTCCTCTGCTTCTTTGCAGACCACTATCAAGGAACTGAAGCAGAACCTAACAGAACCTTAATCCCAAATTTGATACAAAACTAGGAAATCCCAAATTATTTATCTGTGATATTCTGCATATGTATGTGCACATGTATTAATACTGTCTCTGAAGTGATAGCACGCAGATTTATTGTTAATACTTCTAACAGTATGTGGAAATTGATACAGTTATTCAAGAAACACTTGACTTTGTTTACTTCATTGTTTGTATGGGAAGAAGTCAATAACGATTTTTTTTCCTGCCATGTAAAAAAATGTGGGTCAGAGTTCTGGGCATTTTTTTAAATAAGAGATTGAATTTATGTTTTCTTAGGATGACTTCACAGCTTTTCATTGAACCTGAAAATGTAAAAGCCATAATTAGTACTAAAAACATATAGCTGTTATTTTATTGAAATAAACCAAGAAGTAATTGGGTTGATAGCTTGTTTATATTATGTGGAAAATAATGTAATTTGTTGATTTCAATAATGTTTTTCCCCATCTCCATTTCCTTTTCAAGTCATTCCTTGGTGGTCTGAATTGGGCATTCATAGGAGTTGATGAAGCTCATCGTTTAAAAAATGATGACTCTCTTCTGTACAAAACTTTAATAGACTTTAAGTCTAACCATCGTCTTCTTATTACCGGAACACCTCTGCAAAACTCTCTCAAAGAGCTTTGGTCTTTACTCCACTTCATCATGCCAGAAAAGTAAGAAAGATTTTTTTGTTAAGTTTTTTATTGTGAAGTAGTGTAGTGATGTGTGAGAATCGGTAGAAATAGGGAATTATACTGAAAGATAGCTTAAATATCCTACATAAAGTATCTTTTGATGCTGCTTTAGGCAAGTAATGCTGGTAGCAGATGTCACCTTTTCCCATTTTAGCAGTGTGCAAAAATGATGGATTGATGTATGGGTCAGAACCTGGGGAAAAGGCTTCATCTTCACCTAAGAGAAAAACCATATAGATTTGCTCTGGGGGAAGAAGAATGAAATTTTTCATATGGTAATACTATTGATGAAAACAAATTTGTGTCAAGAAGCAAAAAATACTGTAATTTAATCAGATAGCTGATTTTCCCATGTGTTTTGAATACAGTAAACTTATTGCATTGACTTGATTGTGTACTGACTTGTTTAAACCTAAGGTAAACTAGAGGTCGTGTGTGAAAGCACATGTTCCTGTGAGACATCTTGTAAATCCCAAGCACCACAGCTCTGTTTAAATTGAGCTATGGATTATACAGGACAGTACAAGCAAAGCCACTGAGGTTGGGTAGCCATTATTCATTTGTTTGATCATAAACTCCATTCTCCAAGTCTATTAGTACCGACAATAGCTACACATTAGCTAGACCATACAAGCTGCAAGACATATTTTAAGTCTATTCTTATTCTCTTGCACACCCTCTGGACATGGAGCTGGTTTTTTATGCTGTCTTGATAAAATATAATAATGGACTTTTCTGCAGCCATCTAGACAAGTGTCCTTGCAGTGAAACATTGCATTTCCATTGTGGAATCAGAAGTTTTCATTCTGTAGACATTTTTGGAAAATTCCATTCTTCTATTTACAGGCACAGTATCTGGGATTTCTTGGGAGGTGAAAATTCAGAAATGGGATGAAACAGAAGGGAGTGGGGAAGAAATCTGAATGTATATGTGTTTTTGTGGTATATGTTCTGTGCCTGTGTTACCTTTCTTCCTGAATTTTGCTTCATCGGGGTGTTCACAATATGTCATTATTTTGTGCTTACACTTTTTTATGTTGAAGGTTTTCTTCATGGGAAGATTTTGAAGAGGAGCATGGCAAAGGGAGAGAGTGTGGTTATGCAAGTCTTCACAAAGAACTTGAACCATTTCTGCTGAGAAGAGTTAAAAAAGATGTAGAAAAGTCCTTACCTGCTAAAGTTGAGCAAATTCTGAGAATGGAAATGAGTGCATTGCAAAAGCAATACTACAAGTATGCACTGTCTCTTTGTATAATCTGTTTCAGTGGTTATGTCTATGTACAATTTACTGAATTACAGTGATTTGTATACTGTATGGAAGTTGGGGCTTTGATAGAGTTTCACAGCAATAAAATCCTGTGAAGCAAGGGCTCAGGAATTGCATTGGTCTAATGTCTATATATGTAGTTTCTTTTATTCAGCATATTGATATACTCTTTTGGGAGATGCTTTTAATCTTTAGCTTGTTCATATTTTGACAGCGACATCTGTCTTACTTCCACATATGGTTAGAAGTTACTAATATTGTACATTTTATTGTACATTTATTCATAGGTGGATTTTAACCAGGAATTATAAAGCCCTTAGCAAAGGTTCAAAAGGCAGTACCTCAGGCTTTTTGAACATCATGATGGAACTCAAGAAGTGTTGCAACCATTGCTACCTCATTAAACCACCAGATGATAATGAATTCTATAATAAACAGGAGGCCTTACAGGTAGTGTCACTTTTTAATTAAAAAAAAGAGATTTTACATCTGTAGTTTTCACAGAATTTTATAGTTTCTTGGCAGTTCATTACTTCTTACTGAAGTATACTAAGGAAAAACAGGTTTTCCATTAAATGCGCATCCTGTGTTTTTACATTGGAGTATTTTTTTATTCTTAATTGGAATTGAATAATTGACAGAGAATTGAGTAAATAAATATGCCCAGATTTAATTATATACTATTGTATGGTATTTTAAATTGTAAAATTCTTCAGGAATGTCATAAATACCTTTTATTTTTCTGCCCACAGTAATAGAAAGAAAGGCAAACCTCAGATGAATGTCCAACTTACCCCCATGTGTATTAGTGTTGAGATTAATTTATTTTGCAATGTGTGTTTCTTGGTTTTTGTAGCATTTAATACGTAGCAGTGGGAAGCTAATCCTTCTTGACAAGCTACTGATTCGTCTGCGAGAACGTGGCAACAGAGTCCTGATTTTTTCACAGATGGTAAGGATGCTGGACATCCTGGCAGAATATCTGAAATATCGTCAATTTCCATTTCAGGTAAGAAACTTGCTAATAATAACAGCTAAGAAGCTTTGATCTTGAATATTAATTTTTTTTTTTCTTTACTGTGTGGGTGTCAAAGCACTGGAACAGGTTTTCCAGAGGTTATGAAATTTCTGTTTCTTGTTGAGGTACAAAAGCTACTTGGACATGACCTTGGGCAGCATGCTTTAGCTGTCCCAGCCTGAGTAGGGGATTTAGACAAGATGACTTCCAGCAGTCCCTTTTAGCTTTGTTTGTGATTATGTAGCCTTTACCCCTTTGATTAAAAAAAAAAGGATGAAAATGTCTTCTTTTTCCAGGAGGGGACTGGCTCTATGATGAATGTTATTTTGGAAGTGAAACAGATGAATTAAAAATTATGTGAGCTGTTTATTTACTTTTTTTCCCCTTCACGTAATAGTTTGGCAGCTGGCAATTGAAATTGCTCTGATGTTGAGTACAATATAAAATTACTTTTTAACTGTAGTTCTCAATCTCTCTAGAGACTCGATGGATCAATAAAAGGGGAATTGAGGAAACAAGCACTGGATCATTTTAATGCAGAAGGATCAGAGGTAAAGTTTTTTTTCCCTGGGGAGTCTGTCTTATTTTTTCCCAAGTACCAAAAGACATTGCACAAAAAAGGAGAGAAGAAAAAAGTGAGGAATATATCAATTAGGTTGGAAATTCATTGCTACTGCCTAGAGTATAAGGTTTATGTAATATTTTTTTAAGATGTTAAGTAGATAACACATAAATTAGGAAAGTGGTAGCCGATTGCTCTATAAATGCTGCAAAATTTTAACCCCAGCTTTCCTCTACAGCGTTCCTCTGTAGAAATTAGTAATATTTACAAAAGTACTGAACTTAAGCAGTTAGTATCCAGAAGTCCTTTGGCAATGGGGAGAACTAACTTCATATATCCTTGCACAAACCAATCATATTTTACTTGTTTCAAATACGATTCCTGTTGTCTTCATTTGTTGACACCCGTTACATGCCATGGAAGAAATAGTAAAGTACTGATTTCTAGCAATTCTTTGTGAGCAACCTGTGAGTACACAGGCATCTGTCACGGTTCTTTAGATTCTGAACTGGAATATTTGTACCTTATTTAGCACTCCTGTTAGGCATGTCATTCCATACTGTTGGATTGGTTTAAATCTTTTGTCCTACACTCTCAGATTTGAGGGAGAGGAGGTTGGTTGGTCATTGATTTTGGTTTAGTTTAATTTGTATTTGAAGACAGCATTTCTTAGTTGCTGCTGAGCTTGTTTCTGCTTTGTGTAGGGAGAAGGACCAAACTCCATGTTAAGTACAAAAGCTAACTCTCTTTCAAATTTCTTTCGTAGACATTGTTGACATTTTCTGAAATGTTAGCAGTAACACTATATATTTTTTGAGATGAAGAAGAATTTATGCATTTCTAAAATTGAGGCAAACTCTGCATTTGTGCAGCAAGAAGAAGAATGCTCTCAGTTTTATTTATTATTTCCTAAAATTTCATAATATGTTTGGGTGGCTTTTGTAGAGTTTTTGTGTTACTGAGCTACAGGCTACCTGAAAATCTTTAACATAATTCTCAGGACTCTTTCCTTATTGTAATGGTTGCTGCTTCCTGTAACTGTACTGAAAATTTGGTTTGGTTGGGGTTTTTTAACCTGCTTTAGTTTAGCTTGGATTTCATATCTTGTTTTTCACATGTCTCAATATCCTTCTACAGGATCATCCTTCTCAATAAGTTTATATTGCCTACAATATAAACTGCTTACCCATTTTCATATTGTTTGTGAATATGCTGAACAGCATTGAACTTGAGAAGATTTTGCTTCTGTCTCTTAATCAGTTATGTATAGGCTCAAGTGCTTTCCCTGCTCTGACATGACTGTTTAGTCTTCCAGGGCTTGAGGCAGGGAGGGTGGGAGAGGGTTTTTGTAGCATTACAGGCTTTGACAGTAAGATTTGGTAATTTTTTGGCCAGTCTGGTTTTGTTGGGATGTCTTGCTCAGTGATAGTCATCTAGGACACTATTTCCTTTAAACTGACTTGAGAAGTCAGTAACTTTATGAAAGAAATTGGTAATCAGCATTTGCTTTATATTTAAAGATGCTTTAAGGATAGAACAATTATGGATTTGGTAGCACCACATACTGCATAAAGTATATTATGAAGTGTGTTGTCTCCTTTAGGAATATTACCAGTATTGTATATAAAACTATTTCCTACTTTATGATTTCAGGACTTCTGCTTTTTACTGTCTACCAGAGCTGGAGGATTAGGTATCAACTTGGCATCTGCTGATACTGTGGTTATATTTGATTCTGACTGGAATCCACAGAATGATCTGCAAGCGCAGGCTAGAGCACATAGAATTGGACAGAAGAAACAGGTAAACACACTCAGTTTAAGCTCCAGACCTGAAAGACAGTTCTGTACATTAGCTGTCCACCCTCTGTCTGCACCATTCAGTCCTCATGTATTTTTGAGAATAACTAATACTTTCTGCATATCTCCAGAAATGTTAGTAAAGCTGATTTCTTTTTTCCTAAGTCTCTATACAGGAAGAAATAATATGGCAGCTGTGGTATTTGGGTGGGAGAGGGAGACGAGTTGTCAACTTGTCTGTCTTATGTTCGCTGGTATGATGTCATTCTACAAATTAACTGCTACATCAGGCACATCCCCAGTGCTTAATTATTCTAGTTCTCAAGATGATTCTTTCCTTCTTACTGAAGACATACAGTAACAATTAGAAATATGACATTATTGCCTCTGGCAAAGCTTGTGCCAAGTCACTGAAGTTTATAAAGAAAGGTCTAAGATGATTTAATATAAAACATTTCTGTAAAGACTGTGGTAATGTGATTAAATTAGTATTTCATATTTGAAACCCATGAAAAAGTTCAGAAATCATATAACAAAGACTGAGATTTCTGCTTTTAATTTTTTTATTTTTTAAATACACATAGGTTAATATTTATCGACTAGTCACAAAAGGATCAGTAGAAGAAGATATTCTTGAACGAGCCAAGAAAAAGATGGTGTTAGATCATTTAGTAATTCAGAGAATGGACACTACAGGGAAAACTGTGTTACATACAGGCTCTACTCCTTCAAGGTACCTTTATGTTTGTTTCTCTACCAACTTACCTTAAGAATATTTCAGTTGTAAATGAAAGGCAAAACAGAGGACGCAAAGTCTTTGTAGATTTTTATTTGCATAATAAATGCATATCACAAATATATGAAGAGTTTGTATTTGAGTATATTTAAGTATATATATATTTAACAGTAAGAAGAATGCCTAATTGACTCATGACTATAGAAAACTTTTGCAAGTTTATCAATGAAAATGTTTTTCCTGAAACATCATTTATTTCAGCTCAACACCTTTTAATAAGGAGGAGTTGTCGGCAATTTTAAAGTTTGGTGCTGAGGAACTTTTTAAAGAACCTGAAGGAGAAGAACAGGAGCCTCAAGTAAGTAGTGCTTCTGGACTAGGTAGATAAATCAGCCCAAAATATTTATGAATTATTTCATTGTAAAGAGAAACTTCTTTTTTTTACCCTCAGGAAATGGATATAGATGAAATATTGAAGAGGGCTGAAACTCGGGAAAATGAGCCAGGTCCATTAACTGTAGGAGATGAGTTGCTTTCGCAGTTCAAGGTATGGCTCTGTTCCCTCCTTCCTGCCATAATTATATTTTCCTTTTTAAACAGTACTATTTCTCCTCTATGTATCTATCTCTTGATTCTTCAGAAATAGATGCCTCAATAAGTCAACTCTGTATCACTTCCTAGTAAAATGGTTTTTGCCTCTACATATCTTACGATCAGTGTAAACAATAGAAATATATTATGTATTTTGATAATAAAATGAGATGTATTTATTAATGTGTTAATGCTTAGAATTTAAGTTTATGTTTTATTTACTGTCTTTGTTATTACGCAGCTATAGTTTCAATAAATGCAATGTGTTTTTTGTGTTTCTTAACTGATCATTTCTCCAAGTTGCTTTTAGCCCCAAAGTAAACTTGGAATGTCACATATTTTTAAGTGTTATCAGTTATACATATTATGTGTGCAAGAAAAAAAAATGCAGAGCATGATATGTTTGTTTAGTTCAGGAGATTATTAAATAGCTCTCCTGCTAATCACTCATTCACAACATATTTTTATATCAGCATTGTATTAATGTTTGATTAATTTTATATTATTATAGTTTCACATTAAATCAGTCATTTAAATGTTGTTAGCCCTATTTTGAAGGAAGTTAAACCACAATCATACAGGTGTGAGTGGTGTGATTCTCCTTGTGTCTCTTCTTAGCCCATGCTGAAAAGGAGTCTGTCTTTCCTAAATGATTAAAAGTACTTTCATTACAGTCTGTTTCATGAAACATTTTTAATTTATAAATTTAATATATATCTTATAAAACAATAGCATATATATATAGATAAAATATGTACGTGTTATGTGTATAAATGCATAAAATATGGGATCTGTAACCTTGTTTTCCTTAAATAGTAGTTGATTAGTTTTTTTTTAATTGTATCATGTATTGACTTGATGAGAATGTATATGTTTTGATGTACAAGGTGGCAAACTTCTCCAATATGGATGAAGATGATATTGAGTTGGAGCCAGAAAGAAATTCAAGAAATTGGGAAGAAATCATTCCGGAGGTCCAGAGGCGAAGAATAGAAGAGGAAGAAAGACAAAAAGAACTTGAAGAAATATACATGCTTCCAAGAATGAGAAACTGTGCAAAACAGGTATCTCTTGGTTTTGATTGAATTATAGTTCTGTGTTGCTTTTGGTATAGTTTGTTGCTTTTGGTATTTGAGGTTTTTTTTCTTTTTCTGAACACATTTTTTTGGCAGAGCAGGTAAAACTTGCTTGTATTTGTTACTTACATAGCTTGCTTGCTCTGGAATTCCAGATTAGCTTCAATGGCAGTGAAGGGAGACGCAGTAGGAGTAGAAGATACTCTGGATCTGATAGTGACTCCGTCTCAGAAAGAAAAAGGCCAAAAAAACGTGGAAGACCACGAACTATTCCTCGAGAAAATATTAAAGGATTTAGTGATGCAGAGATAAGGCGGTAAGATATGGGAGGACATGCATATTTAAAGGAACAAGAAATTATGATTATTTTTATTAATAATAATATTATTATCAGTCTGGAAACTACAGCTGGTAATTTGTTTTTCCTGAAGTTGTTTGAAGTCTTTTTATTCTAGACGTTTATTGCTTTTACCTTGTGGTGCTGACATAGTGAACTGTTATAGCAAGAATCTGAACCCCATTTTAATGAGGTATAAAATTAGGTTTTAAAAATATGTATGATTGGTTTAAATTTTTTAGTTCCTGCAGCCTATGAAGACAGTAATTTCACTGAATAATTACTGACAATGATTTTACAAGGGGTGCTTTCCTTTAAAAATAAACAAGCAAAATAATCTGGTTTCCACCAATTTATCTAAAACTTGTAGTGTTCAAAGACTATGTTACGTCTCTTAGGTGACAAAGGAAACAATTTGATTGGATTTTGTTTTCATTTTAAACTTCTTGGGTACTATAATTGAATTGTTACATCCTGCTTTTTTAAAACTAAGAAAATATAAAATCCTATTTGAAACTTGTATTATCATTGATCCCTTCTGTATATGCTAAATATTTGCTGAAGTATTGTTTTGGGAGGAGGAATTCTTTTGGTTAGCATTTTTGGGTTTGCGAAATGCTACTTTGCTTCCGAAATTGAAGTAAAGTCTTCAGAGTATTTTTTTTAGAGGAATAACTTCAAAGATCCTTTTTGGCTTTCTATCTCATCTAACAGTGGGGCAAATTGGTACTTTTTTAAGGCTATTCTTGTGCATGAACAAGCAATTTCATTGTTGAGGAAGTTTTCTTTCTTCTTCTTCTTCTTTTTTTTTTTAATTTTTAAAAAAATATTTCTATTTAATTTTCTTTCTCCTCCAAATATCTCCAGTTTCTTTCCATTGCTTAGATATTTGAACAGAGAGTATCTTTCATGTAATTTTCCTAAATCTTCCAGTTACCTGTTGGAGATGCTCTTTTTAATAACCATACATAAAATGATGTCTGAAATCTTCATTTACTGTAAATCCACATTCAGTTTTCATTTTTAGATATGTACAGCTGTGGAATCCTCAGTCGTGTGAAATTAATAAAGTGATTTCTGAAATAAATTATATCTTCTATTGTTTTATTTATATCAGTTCTTAAACCCATAGAACTGATTTTATTTGAGTTATCTGAATATATGAAGCTGCTCTACTTTTTTTTCCCCCCATTGTCCACTGTAGCATTATACTAAGATTAACAATTGTATCAATGCAACTTTAAAACAAATGTTATTTGTTAAGCATATATTTAAATGGTAACATCATTTTCTGTTACTAGGTTTATCAAGAGTTACAAGAAATTTGGTGGCCCCCTTGAGAGGTAAAGTTGTTTGATTATTATTTGTGTGGCAGCTTGAAATCTCTTTTTCTATAGATGTTAGAATGTACCATGAAACTTTGGGCAGTAGGGGAAATACATAATCTTGAATATAGAGTGACTTTAGTGTAGTATCTTCCTTTTCTTCATGTATGGTATGTGTGCAGACTGCCACACAACAGACTTTGCCGTTTGGAGGAGCACTTGCTTTATATGTATCTGCTGACTTCTATCTACTCTTCATTGGTGATAATCATTCGCTTGTCATGTTTGATAAGCCTGTTGAAAGCCTATCAGTTTATCCACTCTGTCAAAGTTAGTTTAGCATTTTACATATTGCCAATTGTCATTTTTAAGCTTCTTTCATTATTCCTATTTTAAGAAAAACTTCCCATCCTTAAAAATATTAATCCTTAGAAATATTTATAGTGCATATGATACATATATGTATGTATGATTTAAAATTCATTTTCTTTTCTAAAGAAATGTACAATAATTTAACACTAGGGTTATGGTTCTTTACAGTTCTTGTTTTATTGTCCTCATACCTCAGATTACTGAGGTTTTTTTCTTGGATCAAAATTGTACACCAAACAGAAATCACAGCTGACTACTAACTTATATGATCATATATTTTGTTTTCAAGTCTGAAGGAAACATTCACAACTGACAAATTTTCAGAGTTACAAAAATTAGTCTTTTTTTTTTATTACAGGTTAGATGCTGTAGCTAGAGATGCTGAGCTAGTTGATAAATCAGAGACAGACCTCAGACGTTTGGGAGAGCTTGTACATAATGGATGCATTAAAGCCTTAAAGGACAATTCATCTGGACAAGAAAGAGCAGGTACAATATTCAGGGGGCTTTAGAGGACAGTGAAAAATGACAAGAAAAATTAGTCACTCTTGTACTCTGATGATAACAGAAAACAGTTTTGTTCGGAAATATGAACAAAAATGTTAGGGGGCATACTGGAAATTTAAATAAACCCAGAGTTATAGTAAGGTGACTTTTTCCCCTTTCCGTGTGACTTACCACTGAAAAATGAAATAGATTTTTGATTTGCTGTGAAATTTAGATGTACTTGTGTTATGTAGGGACTTTTCAATTCTGAAGCATTTAATTCAAGCATTTGGTCAAGAAAAGGTGATGTGATATAATTGTTTTCTGTATGTTTTTCTCATGTTATTTGTAAAGGTAAATATTTTAATAGCATTGTCATTTATTTTAAGGAGGTAGACTTGGGAAGGTTAAAGGCCCAACATTCCGAATCTCAGGAGTGCAAGTAAATGCAAAGTTAGTCATCTCTCATGAAGAAGAGTTGGCACCATTGCACAAATCCATTCCTTCAGATCCAGAAGAAAGAAAAAGGTACTGATTTTTGCATATTTTTAAGGGAGTAGTAATGCAAAAAACTTCTTAAGTCCTTTTTTTTTTCTTTTTGCAACTTTGATTCAAACACTCTATTAAAAGCATTGTCCCTCTATTCCTCTATTCCCTTGAAGAACAGGCAGCAGTAACTTGTTCCACAGCTGTACTTTGTTTTTTCTTCCTTTGCCACAGAAGCCATTAAGAGCTTTAATTTGTCGATTGTATTCACTATGAACTGTGTTCAATTACTAATAATAATTAGGACTAGAATTCAGACTTGAGGAGGAGCTAAATGTGTCACCTCTGCTTGAGAGGAGTATCAAAGTGCAGCAGTAGTTGTTCCTACCCTCTAAACTTGCCACCTTGTGTATTGCAGTTCCTAAACTATCCACTTAGTTAGAACACTTGGATGTTAATTTTTGCTTTTATTCGTGGCTAGCCAATCCTATCACAAAGCTCATGGCTACAGACAGTAGCTGTTCTGTTCTTCATATTTTAGTCTTAATCGGCTTTAAAACACATTCCAGTGCTGATTTCAACAACTGTTTTATAGAAACACTAAGAAAATATTAATATTTGGATTAATTTCTTAAATTTACCAGCATCTCAGCAGAGAAAATAAATCTAGTTACATTACCTTCAGTATGTTCTCTTTCCCCTCACTAAGTTTCAGATGTAAAAATCACGTATTTTTCTTTCTATTACATTTCTTGTAGATACGTCATCCCATGCCACACTAAGGCTGCTCATTTTGATATAGACTGGGGTAAGGAAGATGATTCCAATTTGTTGATAGGCATCTATGAATATGGTTATGGCAGCTGGGAAATGATAAAAATGGATCCTGATCTCAGTTTGACACAGAAGGTATGTCGTCTACAATAGTTTATCAAGGACTGTTTGCTTAGGTATTGATGCTGCTAAGTAGTGTTACTGAAAGAACTCATTTTATGATAAATGAAATTGTAAAAATATTATATGTCAGTACTTCATACGTAATTCATATCCTTCTCGTAGTATAGTACTAGATTTTGGGTTCTTGAGTATTTATTTTGAAGCATGCATTCTTGCAGTCAGTGTGTGTTTTCATACTCTCACGTGGTTGGTTCTGTGTAATTTGATTTTTTTCAGTCCTTTCTTTACTTCAGATGTTCTGGTTTTGTTTCTCCATCCCTGCTTAATCCCCAGATTCTTCAGTTGAAGCTGTCTTCCACTCCCAACATTGAGAGTAGCTATACTAGAATTAGTGCAGTAACTTCTTAGCAATAGTGAGCAGCAGATACTGAGGAAAAGCCTGGGGTGAAATAAGCTTTGTGACAGTGACAACAACCTATAGCTTTGGGATTTGAGAAGACAGGTTTGTGTCCAAATTTGCTTAGTAATGGTTCCTACACCTGCTTTTCATTAATTTGTCTGGCTTTTGAAACCATGTATTTGTGTTCTTGGCAGCTGCATTGAGAAGATGAATGAGTCAGAGGCAGGAGTTCTGTGACTGACTGGTACAGGTGCCTGTAATTTCTTAGATGAAACATCAGAGTGGAGACAGAAATATGAGGCTGGTTTCTTGAGCTGGTTTTAAACTCTGAGGCAATTTCCAAGACTGCATTGGTCGCTTGCATTGGTTTCATTGGAGAGAAATGAAAACTTATAGGAATCTCTCCTTCGCTTTAAACATTCTGATATATTTACTGGGTATAGTTGGAATGGATTGTTTACCATGTCCTTTTGCAAGCTTTTTCTGTTCTGTGTGCTCCAGGCTACCATCTGAAATTGATAATCTGTACTCACAGCTGTGATGCTACCATTTTCTCCTCAGATTTTGCCTGATGATCCAGATAAGAAACCCCAGGCAAAGCAGTTACAGACCCGTGCAGACTACCTCATTAAATTACTGAATAAAGACCTTGCGAGGAAGGAAGCACAAAGGCTTGCTGGAGCAGTAAGTAAAATGTGGCATTCATTAATAAGGTAAAACAATATGCTTATTGGCATGTCACCTGATTGTTTTCATTTTTCAGTTCTGCACTTTTTATTTGTGTAGCATGACTCTATTCCTGATTTTAGAACATAAGACAAACTCAGGATATTAATTGCAAGTTTCATAATGTATTAGTCTCTTATTATTGGTGTGTATTCTCTACTGTTGCACTAAGCTCTGTCTGCAGTCCTGAGTAAAGTGGTGGTCATTAGTGGCAATAAATAAGATAAAAGGAATCCTCTCTTTGATGTAAAATCAAATCTTACTTTGCAAATATAGTGCAAGGATGCCTGTCAGTTGACGTGATTAAAGAGATCAATTTACATTCAGGGCAATTCAAAGAGGAGGAAAACAAGAACTAAGAAGAATAAAGTGCTAAAGGCTGCAAAATTAAAAGAAGAAATAAAAAGTGATTCTTCACCACAACCGTCAGAAAAATCTGATGAAGATGATAATGAGAATAACAAGGTGAGTATCTTTCACACAGTAAAGATACTTACCATACATTCAGTTCTTCCTGTTAGTATCAATTTGTAGTTCATCTTCTGCTTGGTTTAATAAAATTATAACACCTGAATGTCATTCTTTTCCCATGGCCACTACAACTGATGTTGCATCAGTACAAACACATGGAAGACTGTATCTATTTCAGTTTAATGATAAATAAAAAAATAAGGAATTATGAGTTTTCCAAATAGTTATTAAAATATTATAGTCTAAATACCAGTGACATTGCTCAGTTTCAACTTTTTTTTTTAACCATTAGCCCTGTATTTGCAAGAATTGCAAATCACAGTTGTAAAACTACTGGATTTTGCTCATGTGTTACTACTACTGGTAATGATTCTTAAGGTAAAAACTTTTATTGAAGCTGAGAAAAATGTCACCAAGCTCCATTGGAATGCGCAGCATCAAAGATTGTATTTGAAGGCTTGCATATGAAAGCTCATGTATACATCAGGGCTCTCATTTTTCAGAAAAACTAACCTTGTTGGGTTTTTTTACATATGATTATTAATCTTGGTATTATGCTTTTGTTGTGTCTTTTTATTTTTGTTGTTTATCACATAGCAAAATCACTGGACATAAAAATTTGGATAAAATTTAGGTCATGTCACAGCTAATTTGAAAACAGCTGAATTAAGTCACTGCAATTCTGTAATCAATAAAATACTTTGCTTAAAGCAAACAGTTACAAGCCATTGTAATTGTCAGCTTGTTCTAAAAGAAAAACTACGTATGGAAATACATAGTTAAAATTAGCATTAGAAAAGCCATTATAAATCTATGAAAAAATAGTAATTTTTAAGCACTCTTTCAGTGTATGTCTTTAAATTGTACTATAAAGAATAAAATGTGAGGCAAGCAATAAAAAAAAAATGTAGACTGCCCTGTGTTTATAGCTAGAATAATCTGCCTGGAATGTAAGACTTAAGACCTGCAAATTTTGCCACAGTTCCCAGTACATTAATGGGGACAACTGGACCCTAAAACTAAGCAAATTAATTGTTTAACTACTTTAAAAATGAGTGTTAGTCTTCATCTCCACTCAAAAGAAAAGACACTGCCATCAGCTGATGGACTTAACTGTGTTTTGGGAAACTGCCTAGAATGCTGTCCTCTCTGTTAATAACAGGTACTCATCACTTGAGTACTTTTGGGCACTGAATAACAATTCCATTTCTGAATACTGGACTGTATACTACAGCCTTCCTAAACTACTGGCTTTAGTTACCTAGATCCCATACTGTGTGCACTATCTAAAACTTTCCTATTTTACTGCTAGAATTAACAAGAAAGTTTTTAAATCATTGGATTTTTGCTAGAAAGTTCTCATGATACCTAAACACTAAAACCTAGCCCTGACTGAGCTCATAACTTCATACTTGTTCTAAGTAACTTGTTCAGTTCAAGTCCTAGACAGTCTTTCATCTGTTTTCATGCAACAGATAAGCAGTTTCTGTATGTGCCTTTCTGGTATGTTCAAATAAATTCAAACATGATAATGATTCTTCCATCTGTGTTGTAATAATACTTTATTTATAGTATTTTTCTGTGTCTGAAAGGATATTAGTTTTTATCCTACACCTTCTCAGTGAATATTACAAAGAGCAGTGAGTAATACTTTGTTCACCTCCAAACAGTTAAATGGGCACATAACAGAGAGTCTGTAATTAAAGATTTTTTTAAAGCCTAGTAAAAGTAACAGTTCTGGAAAAGAGAAAGTTGGGATTCTGTTACCTTCTCCTGTGAGTGTTTAATATGGGATTGGGACAGAGCTAATTAGATCAGAGGTCTTCTAACATCTCGCATCACTTGACTATCTTGACTGACCAGGTCAGTTTTGCAAAACCATACTTCCTTTTAGATTTCAGTTCTTCAGTCTAACAGCCTTTAAAGGGATCAAATTCAAACTTTATTCCAAGTTGACTGGATGCAATTTCTCATGCCCACTGCCTCCACCAATCAGTACTTGCTTTGTCACATCAAGGAAGTGAGTGCATAGCTCTCATATTTCTTGACCAACTGCATTACACTTCTATTTAGAGGTGATTTGATAAATCTATGACCAGAAATAAAAAATTCACAGATAAAAAATGTTTTAATCTTATATCTGCAAAACTTGTATAGATAGGAACCCTGTTTGATGTTACGTATATGCTTGCATATTGCAGGATGAGATTGTTTCAGTGAAACATCTGCATAAAAAATTTAAAGCAGAAAAAGAAAATGAAGAAAAGCCTGAGCCAGATACTGGTATAAAGAAGGAGGCTGAAGAAAAAAGAGAGACAAAAGAAAAGGAAAATAAGAGGGATTTGAAAAGGGAGAAAAAAGAAAAAGAGGATAAGAAAGAATTAAAAGAAAAGGATATTAAAGAAAAGAGAGAAAACAAAGTAAAAGAATCCACACAGAAAGAAAAAGAAGTAAAGGAAGAGAAGGTAACTAGGTTTACTTATCTTACATAGTGCTAGAGAAGGCCACCAGCTTTATGTAAATGATTTTGAGATGAAAAAGTGTTGTGGATCTGATTAGTTGTCATTTCAATAAAGTATTTTATGTTATTTGAAGCTTTACTTTTACTACCTGAAATCATTAGGACAGGCATTTGAAATGGGGAACTTCAGTGATACAGCTCTTAATTGGACTGAATGTGTGCAAAAATTCTATTTTTCCATTTTCCTTTTCCATTTCACAGAGAAAGTAAAATGTACTGTCATTGAATGTCAGCATATATTTTATACATTGAAGAGAATGCAGTGGTTATGGATATTGTCATCTGTTATAATTGCAGAACCAAAATAAAATGTAGTTAAATATTTTTGTATCTTGTTCTTAGGTTAATGAAATCAAATCTGAAAATAAGGAAAAAACTAAAAAAATTCCATTGCTGGATACTCCAGTTCATATTACTGCATCTAGTGAACCGGTTCCTATATCAGAAGAATCTGAAGAGCTAGATCAGAAAACTTTTAGTGTGGTAAGTCACCTTTTAATAAATTAGTATGTATACTTCATAGTCTAAATAAGGACAATTACTGATATTCTTGATATTGTTACTTGGCACAGTAACACAGGTGATCTTTTGCTGTGTCTCGGATCAATGAATGTTATTGACAGTGTCCTAAAGTGATTTTTGACTCTATTCTAGCAGTTTTATTTTGGCTTTTTGTTGTATATATGCAAGATAATAGAAAAACTTTCCCAACAGTTTGTAGGATTAATAGGTTGAGAATATAAACTAAAGGTTTATCCATGAGAATCACTTGTATATCCTGCTTCTTAAGAGCAGATGTGTATGAATGTTATTGGAATTGATGGAGTCTTTGGCTTCACCATATAATATATGCTTTTCTTCTTTGTAAGATAGCAAGAAAAACTAGGATTCTACACTTCTCTTCTGAAGTATTGCAAACTTCAGTTTGTAAACACAGGAAGAAACAATGCTAAAGCACTTAGAAATATCTTGCTGAGGTAATGTCTCTGACACCAAAAGAATTCTGTTTAATCACTACTGCTTACAAAAATATAATTTAGCATTTGAGAAAAATGTATATGCACAATTTATATGAAGTTTTATAGGTTGGCTGAGGCCCGTGGAAAAGTATCAGTGAATTACTTTCACAGCTGTGGTTGTTTTGTCATTCAGATTTCAACAGCTGTATTTTTGCCAGCTAGGTCTGTTTGGTGTATTGTGGATACTGGCCGTGAGAATGCCAGTAGGATTCTTATGAATATGGCAGTTACTGTCCATGGGTTTATTCTTAACTGACCTGTGATTTTCAGCATGGGCCTTGAGTGATTCAAGTGGATATGTCAGTGTGGCTAATGACAGAAAATAATTTGATTTCCATATGCAGTTATATATTTCTGATCACTTCTCTATTTAAGAATTGCACTTTATAAGCTGTCTTTTAAAAAGCTACTTTAATCTGTGGCAAGTGCAGTATGTAAACCAGATGCTTGATTCCTTAGTAGCATGAGATGGCAATGGAACAGCTTCCCCAGTTTTTCTGAGTTGTCCCTAGATGCTTACCTGGTAATGGTGATATTCCATTTCATTCCATTCCAGGTATTTGTTTGGTTTTTCTAGGTTTGGTAGCATATAGTGGGGAAGAATGGGGGAAGGAGGTGACTAGTGTTTATCATTATGCCATGGTCAGGTGCAGTCTAAACATACTAGTTAAGTGCACTTTCAAATGGAAATGCTCAGGCTTAACTGACAGTGACCTTGATGACAAGGAGGATATTCTTCTGGTCATGGGTACCATGCTATTGGAGTTTGATGTATGATTAAGCGAGTGTCTGCAATTTAAACCATGCCAACTGGATTTGTCTGGATTTATTATTAAAACACTGGATTCAAAATATGAAAATTCAAGAATGCGTGACCTTTTTCTGTGGCTAGTCTAAGCATTCCCTGCGGCCACATCTTAAGTGCTGTGTTCAGTTCTGGGCCCCTCAGTTCAAAAAAGGACATTTTGGTACAGAAGTCAGTCCAGAGAAGGGAATGGAGCTGGGGAAAGGTCTGGAGCACAAGTCTTACGAGGAGTGGCTGAGAGAACTAGAGTTTTTGAGCCCAAAGGAGAATCAGGGGAGACTTTACCACACCCTACAGCTGCCTGATAGCAGGTTGTAGCCAGGTGAGGATCAGGTCTTTTCCCGGGGAACCGGTGACAGGACAAGGAGAAACGGCCACAGGCTATTTCAGGGAAGGTTTTTGTTGGATGTAAGGAAAGATTTCTTCAGTGAAAGAGTGGTTGAGCAGTGAACAGTCTGCTCAAGGAGGAAATAGAATCAATATGCCTGGTAATGTTCAAAAGAACATGATGTGGAACTTGATATAGTTCAGTTGGGATGGTGGTGTTCAGTCAAAGGTTGGATTTAATGATCTTGGAGGTTGTTTCCAAGTGTACCCAAACTAGCTTTCTTCTAGGTAGCTTAACTTCTGCTAATATCTGCAAAGGAGTGAGGTTTGAAAAATGCTCAGAGAAGCAATTTTGATCCTTTATTGAATGCCAAGTGTAATGGTGGCAGAAAGTATTTGTTTGAAATGTACTGAACACTCTCATATTTAATTTTCACATTGAGTTTGTATAGCTTTGTAGGTGGTAAGTCTTGCCCTACATGATTATGCTAAGAGTTGTAATTGCAAAATACAGTTGTAGTAAGTCCTTTTCCTCACAAATACTATATATTAAATTAGCGCTTTCTCATATCCTAGTGGTGTCCTACCCTTAAGGGGAGGACATCACCCTAGATTTGTGGAAGCTTGCAAGAGAAAGGAACTTCAAAAGTGAGCAGGTCTACAAAAGCTTAGAAGGTTTTATTAGTAGATTACACACTTTGAATGAAAAGCATTATGTTAGTCCCTGACCTGCTATGTAAGCCCACAGCAGTGGGTTTTGAACAGAAAAAAATGTGGCTTTACAGCTATCCAGCTGCTGATGTTTGAGATATACACATTAGCACCTTCTACATCTTGATATATGTATTTTATACAATCTGATGCTTTCATAGAGAAGTGAATTTCCAGTTGGATTGATAATCTTCCAAAGGGAACATGTAAAATATTTTTAGACCTCTGAGGCAGTCTTGTGTTTCATTTGACTTCTAACAATCCTGTCTTCACCTCTGGTTATATATCACAGTAAAAGGTGAGTCATGCTTGAGAATGAATTTTTTTCTTTTGAATTGATACATTCCTTTTTTCCATTTTACAGTGCAAAGAAAGAATGAGACCTGTCAAGGCAGCATTGAAACAGCTTGATCGACCAGAGAAGGGCCTTTCTGAAAGAGAACAGCTGGAACACACTAGACAGTGTCTTATCAAAATCGGGGATCATATTACTGAGTGTCTAAAGGAGTACACAAATCCTGAACAAATTAAACAGTGGAGAAAGTAAGTTATTTTCTTGGATTTTACTTGAAAAAGGGAAATCTACAATTGGTTCCTTTGAGAAGAGTAGGGTTTAGTTATTTCTCCTGTTTATTTTTCCCCTTGTCTTGTATCTTTCTGCTGTTTTAAATAGGAGTCTATTAAAAGGTGATTATACATTGTTCTGTCTTGTAATGGATTGACTTTAAGCATTGATGCAGAACCCTGTATTTTGTCCAGAGTGTGGAGACATCTCTCTCCTTAACAGATGTGGAAAAACTGACAGCAAATGCTGGAGACTGGTCACTGCCACTGTATTCAGTGAAAACCATTCTTACCTTTAACGATCTGGTTTTTCAACTTCAGGTCATTTTGGTTTTTTAATAATTCATGTTGAAAATACACAATTCTAAAATTGTGTTGAATG
Source organism: Agelaius phoeniceus (assembly GCF_051311805.1). Taxonomy (NCBI): domain Eukaryota; kingdom Metazoa; phylum Chordata; class Aves; order Passeriformes; family Icteridae; genus Agelaius; species Agelaius phoeniceus. The sequence goes on from NC_135303.1 coordinate 20,473,167, forward strand.
TATGATTCCAAGTTGTAGAATTCTTTCTTTTTTTTTAATGTACTCTAAAATGAAATTGTGTATTATGTATTAACTATTACTTGATAACAAGTATTTATCATAATATACTCAGATGCACTTGAAAAGCGAGGGAAGAGTTTGAATCTATATCAGATGACAATATAAAAAGAACTAAGAAAAAAATACTGGTCTTGTATGTCATTGTTACGTTCTTAATGCAGTTTTACTTACTTTTGTCAGAATGTTCTGTTAATGTCTCTGTGCTTGAAAATACATCCTGTGATTATATATATCAAATTCTAAGTCTTGCATTTTTTTGAAGAATTCTGTTAGTGTAATTTGCTTCTCCTGATTTTACTTCCTTTACTTGAAAATAGTAAGGTGATCTGAGATATAAAAACAAGATCCGTGTCTTAGGTTTTGGTAATTTTTTTATTATTTTAAGTGGAAACTTGTAATAGAGCTGTTATTGAGAATAATGCTGTGATGTTATGTGTAGATAAATAAAATTATTTTAGCTACATTTGATAAGAAGTATTGTAGTTTATATTAAGTTAGAATGGTCTCATTAGACACAGCATTGACTGGCTGCATACTTAGTCAAACTTGTGGACAGAAATTATCATGTTTAAATAATCACAGTGAAGGAGAATCCTGCTGCTTTATGAACACCCACACTTCAAATATTTTTGATCACTGTTATTCTGTAGACTTTTCTAAGCATGCCACCTGCAAATTTCACTTAAAAAATCAGTTAAAATCTGTAAAAAATCAGTAAAAATCTGTTAAAAAAAACTTTACCTGTGATCATGGAAGAAAAAGTTTTCTTCAAAATTTTGGCATCTTGACAGCAAAAAACCTAATTTGCTCTTCTTCGGTTCCTTCAAGCACAGATTTGGCACAGATTTATTACCCTATGACTTCTGTCCTCTTTCACATCTCTTACTTGGTTTCCAAAAGCCTTGACTAGACTTCCAAAAGTCTGTGGAAAATTTCTCTTGCTGATGGTTTAATACAGTAAGGTTTGTTGTATCAAGTTGTGTTATCCTGTAAGAAATTTCACGTTTGAAAGAATTTTTACTTCCTTTAGGTACTTAAATTTTTTATTTACAGACTGGTAAATACTCAGAATTCAAACAAATTTTTAGAAGATATATATATAAAGTCATAGCTATGGTTTAAATAAGCATTTTATAAAAATTTAACAATTCTTATTAGTACTATTTTCCTTGCACTTCACACTCCGAAGTACTTATAATAAATATTAAAAAGTGAAAAATTTTTAAAGGGATCAATCTTTCAAATATTTAATTTACAACTGCATAACATTTCTTGTGCAATTTGGCAATATTGTGTAGCTTATATACCATTTCCAGTTTACTGAAGTACTGTTCAAATAATTTCAGTCAAATCCATGTTCTGCTACATTATAAAGGGCAAAGAAATGTAAAGACTTACAGCTTCTCTTTTCTTCTTCCTCAGAAATTTGTGGATTTTTGTCTCTAAGTTTACAGAATTTGATGCCAGAAAGCTACATAAACTGTATAAACATGCAATCAAAAAACGTCAAGAGTCTCAGGTAATATTTTTAAATTGTTTTGAAATACACAAATACATATTTTAGTTATTATAACTTCTATTAGATTTAGAGGATTATGAAGAACATGGAAATACACTTCAAGTTGGTATTTGCGTTTGCAGTATAATAGTATCTTTTGATAGGGTATTTTTCTAATGTATTCAAATGAACTTTGGGATTTATTAATAAGTACATTTTTACCATTTTACATTTTTACCATTTTACATTTTTGTCTTTTTTAGCAACACAATGATCAGAATATTAGCAGTCATGTGAATACGCATGTAATCAGAAATCCAGGTAAGAAACTTTCAAGTATATTCTTGTGTTAAATACCTTAAGTAGTCATGTTTATTTCATTTCACATGTCTTCTGGTTCTGTTTTCCACATGGTTAAGTACCACAGTAATAGACTGATTGGAAAACCTTCACTAATTTGGTCTTGAAATCCAGCAGAGTGCAGAGTGAAGCTGGTACTTAACAGGTTATTCGACCATCCTTTAAAAAAAAGCAATTTTGTGTTAAATTTTGGAGAGGGCAAGACGTCTACTTAAAACCTATAAATTAATCAGAAATTCTGAGACTGTAGCTGTCACAGTATCACTATGATGAAATAAAGCAGTTCATTAGTCAGTCACAGTCTGACAGGGGCTGTCACAGTTGTTAGTTACAGGGGCTGTCTTTTATTGTTGTAAGTAACACTGATTTTTTTCCCCACGTGTTCCCACACCTGCCTTTTTGTATGTCGTGCTTTATTTAATCTTGTGTTACTGAACTTCCAAGTGTATTTTCATGGACTTGAAATCAACAATCACAAATTTTAGGAATACTACTGAAATTTTTTTGCTAACAAGGTGTTTCTTTAAACTATTACTCATACTAAGTCTATCCCTTCTTAGAGAGGAAGTTGCTGCCATTCTATCTAAAATTGCTCTACTAAACGTACCCTCTCCTCACTGCCCATTTGGACACTCAGCTTCATAGACTGAATGGAGAAGTTGAGAAGTTCTATGCATCTACATTTCCAAGTCCTATGCATCTACATTCTAGCTTGATTTCCTCTTAAATCTGAGATTTTCTTCTGTTCACTGGCATTAGTGCATTTCATTTTCAGCTATTTAGGTCTTGTTTCTTTTAAATTATGTCCATTTCATACTGGTTTACAGCTGTTAGATAGAAGTGCTGTTTGAATTAGGTGAAGTAAAAATGTTATGGTATTTCCTTTTAACCTTTGCTTTATTAAACAGATGTGGAAAGACTGAAGGAGAATACAAACCATGATGACAGTAGCCGGGACAGCTATTCCTCTGATAGACATCTGTCACAACACCACGATCATCATAAGGACAGGCATCAGGGAGATGCCTACAAGAAAAATGACTCCAGGAAAAGGCCTTATTCAGCCTTCAGCAATGGAAAAGATCACAGAGACTGGGAACACTACAAACAAGACAGCAGGTAAGTTTCTTTAGCAATTTTGAAATCTGGTCAGAATTCCCTTTGTGTTTTTGTAGTTATGCTTGTAGGAAGCGCCAAACAATCTTTTCTGAGTAACACAAAATTGCAACAATGATCTTTCTCTAATGCAGTTCTGTCAATTTTACATAATTGTGGCTCTTGATGTGTTACCAGTAACTAATACAAGTTAGTTCTTGGTTTTTAGGTACTACAGTGATAGTAAACATAGGAAGTTAGATGACTACAGGAGCAGGGACCACAGGTCAAGCCTGGAAGGGAGTCTAAAAGACAGCCGGGTTCATTTGGATCACCGTTCCCATTCAGACCACAGGATACATTCAGATCACCGTTCCTCTTCCGAGTACAGCCATCATAAATCTCCCAGAGATTATAGGTACCACTCAGACTGGCAAATGGACCACAGAGCTTCAGGTAGTGCCCCAAGGTCACCCCTGGATCAGAGATCTCCTTATGATTCAAGATCTCCCCTCGGTCACAGATCTCCGTTTGAACATTCATCAGATCACAAAAATACACCTGAACATACATGGAGTAGCCGGAAAACATAACAAAGACTGATATTTTTCTGGACCTTCTTTTAGCCATATACAGTAAATTAACACAGTAATTGCCTTACATGACTTGAAAGATACAGACGGGATATTCTATCAGTAGCAGTATTGTTACTTCTTTCCAGGATGCAAGGTCTATTATCCCAACAGAAGAAAAATATTTTTGTATTTAAAGTTTATGCTGCACTGTGCTGCAAATGCTGTGGCACTTTTTTTTAAGAAATGGAAGATGTTTACTTTTACAGGGACCTCAACACTGCCCATTTCAGACTGGATCTTAGTATGACACTCTTCATGTCAAAGTGGTTTGAGGCTGATAATGTTTTAAGTTATGTTTGTAAATGAACTTTTAAACACTGATCTGTGCTCATATTTCAGGAGGGAATGGGGAGAATATTTTTTTTTCTTAGTAAAGAATTCTCAAGGACTTTGTTCACTTTCCAAAGCTACTTGTTTACATTGTACACTGCGACCACCTTGCCGCTTTTCATCACAAGCTTGAATATTTAAATTCTGTACCTATAACTGTAAAATAGTCAGGATTTGTCCTGTTTGTGATCAGTTACAATGCCTTTTTACAAAACAAACAAACAAAAAAAATAAAAGCAAAACACAAACTAAAGGCTGTAAATTGTTGTAAATTTATTAAATGAGCTTTTTCCCCCCTCAGGCTTTTTTTGACTCTTCCTTTCCTCACCAACTCAGGACTTCATGTCACAGTTATGAAACAAAATCAGTGTACGTACATTTTTCAAGAAAAGATTTTGATGGAGTCACTGTTCAGAATGTAAAAATGGGGAAAGGAAACTATTGCATTTAGTGCTCCCTTTTTTTGATACTTTAGATACATGTTTTGTTTTGTGGTTTTGGGGGTTTTTTGTTTGTTTTGTTTTGGTTTTTTTTTTGTTGGTTTTGGTTTTTTGTTGGGATGGGTTTGTTTTGGTGGGAGGTTTTTTTTGTTGTTTGTTTGGGGTCTTTTGGGTTTGTTTTTTTTGGGGGGGGGTCTTTTTTCTGTATGAAGCTGTCAGTGTTGTGATTGTTTGTAATGAAATGGTAAAAAATATCTAGCTAAACTGTGCTCTGGAAAGCTTTTCAGGTGCATTGGTTTTAAAGGAGGTGTGTCAAATACCTGAACAGTTCAGTATCCAAATCAATCAAAATTAATTGTAAATTCATTTGTTCCCTCTTCAACATGGGCAATAATGTCAAATGTGCTATGCAGGTAGTTAATATTTTAAAAGATTTGAATTATGACTTTATTGACAGAATTGTTACAATGCACACTGATTGTACATAGATAACTTCTATCTGACAAATTAAATTTAAACTAAAAGGACATGTGGGTCTTGTAGTTTTCTGCTGTGTTTTTCTATACTGTGTTACTTTTCCCCATGTTTACCATAAAAACATTAAAAGTACTGAATTTTATTCCTGGTGATAAATAGAGAAGGTACCTAGCCTGGCATCAGGTGGCAGGAGCTGCATCTCCTGCTGCAGTTTTTCTCTGTTCCTGCAATATGGAGTATTTTTTCCAATTAAGCAGGTTTATATGGAAGCATTTCCATGGAACCACAATCTGTCCACAGAGTATGTTGAAGGACCTTACTGTAGGCACAGTTGCTGCACATTAAGTAGTTGTTGCTCATTTAGTGTAGGCTGGGACTTGGTTAATTAATGCTGCTTCATTTCTTAACTTTTCATCTTGACAGGAGCTGAGGGGTTTGAGTGGTTCTGCTTTCAAGCTTGATTGTTGAGCAGTGTTCTAGGCAGCAGAGTCTGATAAGGTTTTTCATGTGTACCATGCACATTCCACTTCCAAGGGTGGAAACATAGAAGTCAGAACATCTCCAGACACATCCTATAGCATAGACAGGGCATTCCCATGGAGCCTGGTTTTCCATCAGTGTGGCTGTGATACAACATTGCAGCTTCACATGACATGATTGGTCTGTACATTTTCACCGAAGGTCCCTCAGGTCTCTGAAATACTTGATGGCTTTGATGATGTCAGTCTTTGGGAATTAGTCTCCTTATACTTTGTAAATATAACTTTTACTCAGTCATATTTTCAGATCACATTTCCAATAGTTTAATTTTTTCCCCTCTGCTTTCCATTACATTTTAAGTACTTGAAGTTTGATGATGGAAGTTATCTTCATTGCTGGTAATGCCTCTTATGCTGTATCTTACTTTTCAAGTCCATATCCTCTGCAAATGATCCTTTTATCATTCAGTCTAAATGTAAGTTTGATCCTTGTTTTGCTCATTTTTAATGAAAAGTCTTTAAGGAGTGCGTCCAGTCCTGAAGCATCCATCAGATACTAATGTTGCCTGTCTGTCAAAGATTTTGGGAAATAAGAATTCTGAAGACTGCAAGTCCTCATATGGCTATTTATAAAGGCTTAGGTGTTTCGTCTACCATGCACAGAAGTCTAAGACTTCCATCTTAATCCTGTTATGTGTTTCTAGTCTACCATTCCCAGTACTACCCAAAAAAGAGTAGATTGTTTTTAAGTGTGAAAAAGCAGATTAAAAAATGCATTACTGCTCTTAAAAGTTTTAGGGTCAGAGAAATGCATATTCTGATTGCTGTTAGTTGTCAAGTGTCATGTGATCATCATTTACCTGATCACAGTTGCTCTATGTTTTCCCTTATTTTGATCCTCCATGCATATGTCGTGGTGTCTGATCAGCATTCAGACAGTTGCTGGTTTCTGAGAGTCTTTCAGCACAATCAACAGGACTTGCAAAAGACGCGGGTACCTCTCACTGAAGGATTGGCAGTTCCTGCGGTGTTAACATGACACTCCTATGAAAGGAGTGTGCCCTGACCTCCCTTTGAGACTCCCTAGGATAAGTATCTTTGATGCCCTTTTGAAGCTTGATTATTTGTTTTGTCCCTGTGACAGATAGTTTGTCATACACAGACACATCTTGTGAGTTTCGAAGCCCTAACTGGGTAGTTGCAGGGCTCCACTTACAATATAAAATCCCAGGAAGTACTCTGGTAGCAAAGCAGTTTTAAGGAGCTGTTTTCATCTCCAGTGTTGCACCTAGTGTGGTGTTCAGTGACAATAGCTCTTTTTGGTAGGAAATTACCTCACCATTACTTAGGAATTATACAGAAATCAATGTAGAAAATTTTTTGCTTCTGTTAGAGAGTAGTAAATAATGTTAAAATAGTAATACCTGGTATGAGTTATCCATTTGTACCAAACAAGGTTTGTTTTACTGAACTGTGTTGGGACAGGTGTGTGCTGCCACTTTATGTCATCATTATTCCAACAAACTAGTGTGGCTGCAGCTGAAATTTCAGTTTTGTTCTTAAAATTTTACAGTGAATCTTTTATTTGTGAAACAGTCTAGAAGCAGTAGCTAAGGAACACAAATCTGTGGGATGCTGATAGGAGCACAATGAAGAGAAGGTTCATGGAATTAGTTGTTTGTTTCTTAAGCTTTTATTTTCCTCTCTATTCCATTTACTTATCTTAAGATATAAGTGGAGAACACCTGAGTAATGGTAAGTACCTTCTGGTCCACCTATCCTTAAACTCCCATGGTGTATTTGGATATGGCCAACACAAAACCAATATTTCTAGCATGTATTTTCCAGGCCCATAGCCCTACCAATTTATTGTTTTGTTGTTGTTTTTTTTTGTTTGGTTGGGTTTTTTTTTGTATTTTTAAAGCTTTTAACAAATGAAAAATTTGTCATAAAAGATGAAATTTAGTGATGATTGTTAATTTTCATAAAAATGTAAGAATTGCTGTTTAATTGTCCTGATTAAAAGAAAATAACTATTTCTGAACCTTGCATAACAAAATAATTCTGATTTGTAAATTATTTTTAGCATCTTCATAAACCTATTCAAAAACTACTCTTGAGATTGAGGCATTACCACAGTTGATCCCATTTTTGCAGTAACAAAAAGAAGGGCTTTGCTGGAAGGCTGACTGTCTCAGCTGTGTTAGGATGTGTCAGGTGAGTGCATGTTTCTTGTATGTCAGATAGGTGACTGTGAAGGAAATTGTGCCCCAGGCTGCTGCAAGTCCCTCTGACGCCTGCTATTTAAACCTGAAGTGTCCAAACCCAGCCTGATACTGAGTGAACCTATTTTTATATCCCAAATTCCCACCCCACTACTTCACCCTCAGTGTTTCTTGAAGTCTTTGGAAATCGCAGCTGCAAGACTTCTGAGACATTTTGACATATAAACTTTAGATCTATATTCTAGTTCAAGAACTAAGAATGAAGCCTGAATAACACACTGGAACATTACACATTATTTCTTTCATGCAGTTTTTTCATCAGACAAGTCTGTCTTCTCTGAAAATAAACACACAGATATCATGGCAGAAAATCATGTGACACTGATCCCATGAGAGAAAATAATCAGAGAGCTTTTATTGCTGAAGTATTCTTAGACATCTTATTTGCATCAGAACTAGTATTTGCTGCAGTAACTGAAGCCTTTGGAAAGTAATCTCATTCATCACTTAAAATTAGCTACCAGATTTGGGTTTCCCTAATTCTAGGATTGTTAAGTGGCTACCTGTATTGTATAGACCAAATGACACTTTGACATTCTTTTTAATCGCTAAGAAGCACAGCAAACTTCAAAGCTTTGATTTGTATAAGCATACTAGCTCATCATTCTTTTGCAGTCTTGGAACTGTGAAAAGTAGTCAATGACTGAGCAATGTCTTAGTTTGAAAGACAGGTGTCCACTAGGACAGGAGCTTTGAAATGGAGAATGTAAACCCTCTCCCTCCAAATTATTGTAATTTTGAAATTAAGGGGCTCTCGGGCACATATATGAAGATAGTGTTATAAATGATCAATTGAAAAGCCAACTTATCAAAAATGTGAAAATATTTTTCTTTTTCCGCGACAAAAATACGGTCCTCAAAACCACCACAGCCAAAGAGACAGCATCGAGCCCGGGGTCAGGGATGAGTGAACCTAGATCCGACCTCTATTGCATCAGATCTATCCCTGTTCACGTGCACTGCTTTTTGCGGGGCTGTTTTATACAGTTTTTTATGCCTGAGGCAGAGGAGTCCCAGTTTCTTTCACTGTGCAGAGCTGGAAAATCGATGTTTCCTCGTTGATAGCCAGTGTTAATCTCGTCAGGGGAAGTCACGTACTCAGATGTATCTGGCAACTCCTGCTATCTCACTCGGGATAGCGGTGATCATCGCGCTGGGCGCGTCTATTCATAAGTTAACTGAGTATTGTTCTCCTCCTGCCTCCAGGAATCTCAGAACTCAAGTAGATGTCTGTCTTTGGGCTGCTTGTGGTCAGAGACTCGTTTGGATTTCACAATTTTATAAAATACATTCTCTCATGGATTATTTCATAACATACATTACAATAGTGTGTAAAATGCATGTATTTTATGATTGGCTTTTCGCAAATATTAAAATGAATATTATATGTGTTGTGTTAGAAAGTAATGCTGTATTAGTTTTCTTAAGTACTGTGTTAAATATAGTTTTAGGTTATAAAAATTGTTAAAATAGAAACGATGCTATGTAGGATACTTTTTTAAAAAAGAAAGGACTTGCAGCAAGATAGCAGCCACAGGACACCTAAATCTTTCAGAGAAGAATTTATGGCCCTCTTATGAGAAGAAACTAACTTCTTCCCGCCTCGAAGGGAAGGCGCCTCGAAGGGAAGGCGTTGTTAGGATTCAGAGGAAGAAGTTGACGATGACCAGGCAGAATCCTGTATTTGAATGGAATTTATACATCATGTATGAAGTGTATGAATATGCAACAGGCTATTGTTTTTAAGGGTTAATCCTTTGTTAACAGGTGTCCTTTTTCGGGTTCGTGCTGCCCAGAAAAAGGTACCTGGACGTCCGTAACTCTTTGTCTTTATTGTCTCATATTGTCCTAATTCAACTTGTCCAAATTATTATTACTCTAATTGTATTACTATTTTTATAACCATTTTATTACTATTAAATTTTTAAAATTTTGAAAACAAGTGATTGGCGTTTTTAACAATTTGGTAGCAGAGGATGGTTAACACCTCGCTGCCGGTGCTTTAGGAGAGTCAGAGTGGGGAAGGCGCGCCCTGCCCTCTTTGGCAGCCTCGCTCTGTCTCCTCTGAAGTGACCGACAGACGCAGGTTACGATCTGTTGACAAAAGGAGGCAATAAAACAAAGAGAAGGGAAAAAGGCTCTCTACAACTGCGGTAATTGGCCCCCTAAGACTAGTAGTGTGCACGAAGAACCCGGGAAGGAAAAAGGATTGGTAAGTATTTCTCGGGCGGGCAGGTACGGGGGGATGAATGTGTGTGAATGAGAGGCGGGCTGGTTGTCCTAGACCTGCCAAGTGAGTGATGAGTCTCCCATACTGCGTTTCTGTCTTTTCGCGAGAAAAGCAGCCAGTAAAGAGATGAAGCGAGTGATAAGAGAGTGAAAGAATCCCCTGGGGTTACTGGGACTGGGTCTCAGGGAGGGGTTGGACCCCTTGGAGGTAGGGAGCAAGGTTTCCTAGCCCAGTCCACTAGGAAACAGGACAGGAGGGGCCCCTAAAAACCTGCTGGGTTGAGGGATTTATATTCCAAGAGCATCCAAGAGCAGGGTTGAGCAGAATTCTGTCGGAGTGAGGATATGCCTGAGAACACTCAGGGTGGGACAACACAGCTAGATTGAGGGATGAAAATTTTGCCCAACAGTATCCGGGGCTGGACAACACAGCTAGATTGAGGGGAAAAAAATGCCCAAGAATATCCAGGGTTGGACAACACAGCAAAACAAATTAAATGCCCAAGAGCATCTGTAGTTGTATCACACTGCTAGGTTGAGGGACAGAAAATTCCCAAGAGCATCTGGGGTTGAACAACACAGCTGGATTGAGGGAAAAATACCCAAAAGCATTTGGGGTTGGACAACACAGCAGGACTGAGGGAAAATTGCCCAAGAGCATCTGGGGTTGGACAACACAGCTGGGTTGAGGGATATCCAATAGCACCGGGACTGGCCAGTAACACCTAAACTTGTAATAGGTGATGTGAAAGTAAGAGGTACCTTATTGTTGTCTTGTTGCGTGTGTGAGAGTGAGTCACACACAAAATCAGCCTCAACTTCCCAGGCGGGTGGGAAGGCGGAGGCAGTGGAAAGAGGAGTGAGTGACCCGCACACCAGGCTATTGTTCCCGGGTAGGTGGGAACTTTTGGGCCGAAGTGTATAAGTGACCTGCACACCAGGGTATTGTTCCCAGGTAGGTGGGGACTTTTAGGACGAAGAGAGTGAGTGACCTGCAAACCAAGCTAGTGTTTTCCGGGTGTCTGAGGGGGCCGTAACTGAAGAGTGTGAGTGACACGCAGGCAGCCTCACAGGTGAATGGGCACCAGAGGCAACCAGAGTCAGGGCCCTTCCAGGAGGCCCGGAGATACTGAGACCTGGAGGCCAACCCCAGGGAGAGGGGGGCCACAGGGACCCGTGATTTTCTGGTGACAGAGATCCACTTTGTGTCTTGAGAGTGTGAAGGAATGTGTGAAGGTGAATGAGAAATAAAAGTGAGTGAATGTAGACGAATGAAAGTATAGGTAATGTGGATTGTGCATTTTAAGCCTTACCATATTTCCTTGGAGGGAGGTGTATTGTATTGAAAAGCAGTGTGAGAAAAAGGGGGGTTTTTTTGAGTGTAAGTAGTTGAAATAAAAGTGGTATTTAAGTTGTTGGTAAAAAGTGAAAAATAGAAGCCAGGGAAAAATAGATAGAATATTGAGAAATGGGGCAGAAATCCAGTAAGGTGGATACGGGAAAGAAAAGTGGGAAAAAAATTACCAACAGAAATACCCCAAGATAGCCCTTTGGGAGTTATGTTAGCAAACAGAAATACAACTCCTTGCAAAATACAGGGTATGTAGATGTTGATGAGAAAAAAACATGCAAACTTGTGAATTACATACTCTAAAAAGAGCATTAGAATATTTAACACAAAAGAAAGGAGTTATATATTGATTCAAGGTATGCCTTTAGAGTAGCACATACCTTAAGAAAAATTTTAAAAGAGAGATTACTTAATTCAAGAAGAAAAGGATTAGTACATGAGAAACTTATCTTAGAGTTTTTAGAGGCATTAAAATTACCTAAGAGAGGTAGCTATAGTACATATTAAGGGACACCAAAAGGTAAAGACCCCAGAAATAAGGGGAAATAATGTGGCGGATCAAGAAGTTAAAGATGCAGCAGAAAATGGAGCTGAAATTCCAAAGTTCAGGGAAGCAAAAAGGGGAATTAAAACAAGACAGGTGGCGAACAAGATAAATCGGGGAAATAGAAACCTCTTGATGAAAGGCAATTAGATAATAAAATGCTTACTAGTCAATAGCAGAGGACATGTATCAAAAAGCCCAGTGGGATACTCGGGCTTTGTATGTCGTTTTTTTTAAGGAACTATGGGTGCACTGGGATTTTTGGAGTAGAAAAACAAGTAACTGAAAGATGTATAATTTGCCAAAGGATAAATAAAAGGCGTGATGAGAAAAACAACATGAGAAGGTCGTGAGTTAACTCGTTGACCATTTCCAAGTAACCAAGCAGAAGTTTGGATTTGTTAAACTCTGGATTTATTTGTAAAAACCGTTTAATCCAGAAGAAAAAGAGTATACCATACGCTGGGGAGGGGGGAGGTTGTAAGAAAATAACATTTTTTAAAAGCAATAAAAGAAAAAAACAGAGAAAGTATAAAGCTGGGAACAAAAATATTACCTCATCCATTCCCGTCTGTTCCCCCACTCGTTCGCAGCTGCACCACCTCCCCAGCCCCTGTGCCCGCTCCGGCACAGTCCGTCTGTCCCAGTCCGTCTGTCCCATCCCCAGCTGCCCTGCAGCCGGGGTCAGTCGCCGGCTTTGTCTCGGCCAGATCAGCCATGTGGGGACTCTCCACGCTCCAGCTCGGTCTGCACCGGAACAGCCCCTCGGGCAATCCCAGCTGCAGACCCCGCCTTTGGAGGACCGAGACCCTGAGCTGGGCCGAGTCCCCCGTCCTGCCCTGAGCTCCGTTCCCTTGGTAACCACAGCTCCGGCTGCTCAGGGCAACTCTCTAAAGGAATCACCTTATCGAAACACTAAAAGTGCCGTTAAAAGAAAGCCCTCTCCTGATTCTTCCTAAAAATATGGGAGAAAGGCTATAGAAGATAAAAATCCAAAAAGAATGGCATTAAAGGGATTAGTCTATTTCCATTAAGAGAGGTTCTCATAGGAAGGGACGGACCAGAGGTTGTAAACGCTCCTTTGACTTCGTTTGAGGTCTGAAATTTTAACAAATAAATAAAAAGGACATTTAGAGGATTCCATGGGCATAGCTGAACAATTAGACCAATTTTTAGGTCCAAACATTTATACTTGAGAAGAGATGTGGTCTGTAATGAAAATAATATTTTTCTCAAGAAGAAAGGTAATTGATCAGAGCAACTGAAATAAAAGCTTAGGAAAAAGATAATCCACGGGCACCCCCAGAGAAAACAAAATGTCAACTGTACCTCCTAAATAAAGTTAAAATATTGAGGAGGGGAGAAAACACATGAATAATTCTTGTAATTACATAACCAAGGGAATAAATGAGACAACATATCAAAGGCGAATGCAAAAACAAAAGGTTTTTGAGGGACAGCTTTTAGAGAAGAAAGAAGAAACTTCAACTGAATAGATAAACAAACTTAAGAGAAATAGGAAAATGGTTCTAAGTAAGCGGAAGATCTGAAAATCTTTAAAGAGATGGGCACATAGGAGGAATAGGGAAGTCATAAGCTCTAATTTTTTTGGGGGGGGGCAAATACCATTTGGGGCCTGTGATAACTTTAAAAGTGGGTCCCCAAGAAGAAGAATTAGAATTTGTAATAGACACAGGGGCAGAGAGAACCTGCCTGTTATATGTTCCAAAAGTTATAGTGTGAGCAAACATATAGTGAAAGTAACAGAGGCAAAAAGAGAAAGTTTTACATTTCTGGTCATTAAAGATGTGGTAATCGAGAGAAGAAACTAGAATTTGGATGGGAGATGTCTTATTGGTCCCAGGGGCAGGTAGCAATTTATTGGGAAGAGTCTTACAAGGGCAATTAAGAATAGGAGTTATATCAGAAAATGGGAAAATGACAGCTAGGGTTTTAAAATTAGGCCAAGAAGATGAAGGAAAAAAAAAAATCAACAAAGAAGTTTGGGCTGGAGAAGGAAATAGGAGAGGATTAAATATCAACCCCCTAAGGGTTACAATTGAGAGAGAAGATTGTCCCATACGTGTACGTCAGTATCCTGTATCTTTAGAAGGACAGGAAGGTTTGAAGCCAGTAATAGAAGGACTAAAAAGGATGGGGCATTAGAACCTTGTATGTCTCCTCATAATATCCCTATTCCCCCAGTAAAGTCTGATGGGAGTTATAGACTAGTACAAGATTTAAGGGAGGTTAATAAAAAAACTCAGACTCACTACCCAGTGGTAAAATATCTTAGACACTTAATAAATAAAAGTAGCTGGAAACCCAACCATGAGAAAATTGCAAGAATTTTGTTCCTTCTCCCTCCCTCTTCAAAGAGGGAGATCAGAAAATTACCTAGATTATTGAAATATTATAGATTATAGATTGAGGGGTACACACAGGTAGCAAAATTTGTGTATGAAAAAATTGACAGAAGGAGATGATATAAAATGGACCAATGAAGATATTGTTAAATTAAAAGAGTTAAGTTAAAACTAGCCTAAGTACTAGCTTTAAGCTTACCCTTGTTTGAAAAATCCTTTATCATTTATACATAAATACAGAAAATGGAGTAGCTTATAAAATTTTAATTCAGGAGTGAAGAAGAGTAAAAAATATCTAGTAGCTTATATATCAAAGATGTTAGACCCAGTAAGCCACAGCTAGCTAGTATGTATTTAAGTTATAACAGCTACTGCAATCCTAGTAAAAGAAAATTCTAAGCTTACTTTTAGAAGTAAGTTCGCCTCGTACTGTCTGAGGTGTGTTGAATCAAAAAAAAAAAAAAAAAAAAGCAAAAAACAAAAAACCCAAACAAAAAAACAGGTAAGAAGGAAAGACAGAGAGAAGTTGAAGTAGGGGGGTGGTTAGCAAACTCTGAGATGTTGGAATGTGGAGTGATGATATCTTGGTGCTAGAAGAGAGTAGGAATGTGAATGCAGGTTTTTGCATGAAAGGCAGGGAAGTGTCTTAACACATGGTCATTAAGAGGTTATTCAATGCCAAACTGGGGTCCAGAAAGGGTTTAGCAGGACGGACCCTCCTTGAAGAGAAAGGAGGGTAAGTTGACTAGAGAAAGAAAAAGAATGTCAGGAGCACCTGAAGACGCCAAGTTTGGGGTTGTCAAGGTTGGGAGGTGTCTGACCACTCCCTACGAGCAGCGGGGTCTCGGGGGCTGCGGCAGGCACTGATCCATGGAGGTGACCTGGCGGCGGTGCTGGCAGCAGAGGACACAGGTTTGCTGGGCAGGAGCGCGCTGGCTCCGTGGCGGAACTGCTGGGGTGGCTCCCAGACTGCCGGGGTCCCGAGTCCAGGATGGCAGCGTTGGCCCCGGTAAGTGGGCCGAGAGAAGGAAAGAGAAAGAGAGAGAAGAAGAGAGAGAGAGAGAGGGCACAGGAGACCCAAGGCTGCCCCCAGGGTCCCCATGCCCATGGCTGTTCTCCCCTGCTCCGGCCCTGCAGCAAAGTGGCAGCATCAGGAGAAGGGCAAAGAACAGCATTGACAGCAAGGCCATGAAGAGAGGGAGAGGGGGCTAGCACTAAAAGATAAAATCAAAGCAGAGATTGCTGACTCTCCAAACCTCACAAAGTGGGTTGTTTTTCTTAAGTGGTTTTTTTCTTTTGTGTGTTTTGTTTGCTGTTAAAAATAAGTTGTTGTTTGTTTGGTTTTTTTTCCTGAAGAATGGGTTTGTAAGGCTAAAACAATGAAATGCTGCCCAAAAAGTAAAAAGCAATAGATGTGATACATCTCGTGTTGAAATTGGTCAGGCTTTTCTTATTTAACTAACTGTAACTCACAGAAAGAAGAGTTTGCCTCTGCAGCTATTAGCACAGCTGGATAGAAGAAGAGGCTGCTGTGGAGAAAGCTTTTAGCTAAACCCAGAAAGTTTAGAAGAAAAGCGAATGGTAGAAGTTAATGCAGTATTGTCTTTCTTTTATTACTATGCTATTAAGAAATCCTTTCCAGGTACTACTGAAGCAACAATCGGAATCACAGAAAGCGGGTGAATTAATGCCAACAGAATCAAAAGACTTGTGAAGAAACCTGAAGAATAGACTATCACATTTAAACCGGGTGATACCGAACTGACTTTCCAATGGGGACAGAATGGTAATAGTTTAGAAAAACCCAAACAATCCAAGAAATATACAAAGAATAATACTGAATTAAGAAGTAAGACAATGCTTATATCACTGGTTTCAAGCACTACCTGAATAAAATATCTCCTTTGGGGAGGAATACTTCAGCTAAAAAGATCAAGACTGTTTTTGTATTCTGACCTTAGTCTGTGAATTGTACAGGGGAGAAGGGAAATTACTATTTCCATTAGTAAACTTTATTTGATTCATTCCAATACTGGACATGCTAGCTGGGTTATAAGTAAATGCTTGAATTGTGGGAATAATTAGTATTGTGGTTCACAAAATTTATGCTCTTATTGCAAAAAGTGTTAAAGTAATAACTTTGTTTTGTGGATGGGAATTATTAGTGCCTGTTGAATGAGAGATACCTGAGGAATGGTAGGAGACCATAGTTAAAGGGTGTCAAAAACAATTTGCCTAGAAAATAGTTAAGAGAAAGTGACAAGGACATAGAGGGCAAGACCAGATTGGCCTCTGTATTTCGCCACCGAGAAGATCAAATACACCTGCTGTGGGTTGCAACCTCACAGGCATGGGAGGTGGGAGTATAAGCCATACTGGACCTCTGTTATTCCTGTTTCTGGCGCTCATTTGTTGTCTTTTCCCTTTCGGGATACCAGCAAGATTGTGTCACAAATGCTACAGAAAGCATCACATGGAAAGAAACCAAAGTTCCTCTTTTATTACACACACCTATGTCAACAGCCACTGTTATAACCCATCCAAATTAAGAACCCGTAGGCAAAAAGGAGAAAATTATTGGATTACAAGAAACTTAGGAAAAAGTGGTAATAGATTTGGAATTGAATGTCCAAAAGGAGAGAGATGGATTTGTTTTACATTTGATCTTGAAGAGACAGTTCAAGATTTGGTAAAAAAACATATAGTAAATGAAAAGGTAAAACCAGCACAGCAATTTAACTCTGTATTGACCCCAAATTATCTATTGAGTCGTATTACAAGACTCCAAGCAGTTATAGAAATGATAGCAAATAAAGCCGCCCAGGCATTAGAGTTAATATCAAGTCAGCTAAGCCAAACAAAACCTGTAGTGTATCAGAATAGGTTGGCTTTAGACTATTTATTGGCAAAAGAAGGAGGTGTTTGTGGAAAGTTTAATATGTCAGATTAATATGTTGAAGATTGATGACCACAGAAAAGTCATTCTAGCAAAAGCGAAAGAAATCAAAGAAGAAAGATATATATATATGCATATAATAACCCAGGTAACAGTCCAAAATAATTAGAAAACAATGTTAAAACCTAGCTGGTGGGGTAATGTAGTAGAAGAAATTAAGATCTTTCATTTTATGTGTTACAACTGTTTTTATATCTCTTCCTTGTGTAATCCCCTGTTTTATTTTGCCAGCATAGTCCAGAAGATGCAAGTAGATAAGAAATATTGCTCAAGCCAAATGATTTACAAAGAATAAGAGTGGGGATTGTGAAAAATGCATGTATTTTATGATTGGCTTTTCGCAAATATTAAAATGAATATTATATGTGTTGTGTTAGAAAGTAATGCTGTATTAGTTTTCTTAAGTACTGTGTTAAATATAGTTTTAGGTTATAAAAATTGTTAAAATAGAAACGATGCTATGTAGGATACTTTTTTAAAAAGAAAGGACTTGCAGCAAGATAGCAGCCACAGGACACCTAAATCTTTCAGAGAAGAATTTATGGCCCTCTTATGAGAAGAAACTAACTTCTTCCCGCCTCGAAGGGAAGGCGTTGTTAGGATTCAGAGGAAGAAGTTGACGATGACCAGACAGAATCCTGTATTTGAATGGAATTTATACATCATGTATGAAGTGTATGAATATGCAACAGGCTATTGTTTTTAAGGGTTAATCCTTTGTTAACAGGTGTCCTTTTTCGGGTTCGTGCTGCCCAGAAAAAGGTACCTGGACGTCCGTAACTCTTTGTCTTTATTGTCTCATATTGTCCTAATTCAACTTGTCCAAATTATTATTACTCTAATTGTATTACTATTTTTATAACCATTTTATTACTATTAAATTTTTAAAATTTTGAAAACAAGTGATTGGCGTTTTTAACAATTGGAATAACAGTTCTTTATTAGTATGTGTAACAAGGCAAACAAACAACAAACAGAACCAGGAACCCCGTGACAGCCTTCTCGGCCAAGATGGGAAGGGATGGAGGAGCGGCTTTGCTTCAGTAAGCCCTGCAGCAGTCAATTCTCAGTGCCCCTGCAGGACTCTGAGGTGCACCAGGCTGGAAAACAACAGAAATGAGCAAAAAAATCCCGGAGTGGTGGACGGGGTGTATCAGAAGCTCGGCGGCGGTAGCTGGAACTGCAGGATGTTCTGGCAGGGCAGAAGGGTGCAGCATGGGGAAACCGAGAGCAGTACATAAGAAACAGCGGGGACAGAGGAGCGGCCTGTCGGCTCTGAGCAGGGCCGGGAGAGGTGAAGCTCAGGATTCCTGGGACACGCAAGCAGATGGTAATTGGTCCTTCAGGGCTGTACTCTAGCAGTGCCAGTGAATTCTTCCCACAGTAAGTGACAGTCTGACCGTCCTTCTCTGGATGCCAAAGAATGAGAGGGAGCAGCTGGCCCAGCCCCTCTCTTTTCCCTGCCTCTATTCTCGAAGACTCTCTCCAAGAGAAACTCCCTGAGAAAAAAGTAGCCAGATGCCACACTCTTCTCCCGACTTCAGCTACTTCTTTTGTCTTTAAGTACCCGTAAGTACTCAGTAATTAGTTTCCTAGCAACTTATTGGAAAAAATTCTGTAAGTAAAAGAAAAAAGAAAGAAACCCAACCCCCAACAATATAAAACTACCATGGCACCAAGTATCCATAATAAAGTTGTTACATGTCCACAACCTTAAATGTCCTTTAGTCTTTTCTTCTGGAACTTACAATTCCATCTCTTTTTAGTACTGCTTGCAAAGAAGCTGTTAATATGAGAGCTTTCTAGTTTAAATTTTAACTAAATTTCACTTGGGATTATTATAGATGAGTAATGAGATGGTTGGCTCTCACAATTAACAGGTAAACATTGCTCATGTTCAGAGTATGTTAAGAGAAGTTTTGTAGATGTGTAGTTATGTTACCTGCAATATGTCCTTCTCCTCCCCACATTGTTATCACAGGATGGCCTTGGTAATCGGGGCACTTGGGGAGGGTTGGCTTGTTACTATACTAATACCTGACCTCCCATCAAGATGTAAGAAAGTGGTCTTCACAACTGGACTGACAAGCCTCTAGGAGGGGCTAAAGCTCTAAAAGGAGGAGCATCCATTTTGAAGAGGTGCTCGTGGCTGGTAGTCACAGTGGCTCCCAGAGCTGTAATTTTCCCTTATTTAGTCCTTTTTGTTGTAGTTTTCGTTAAAGTTTAATAATTTTTTTTTAAAAGTGAGCAGCCATTTCTCATAGGGGGGTTGATGATATTCCTTCTGTAATGAAATCTGCAGGTGAAACCTCTATCCAGAATACAATAAGCAGGAGGTCGGTTTCGAAATACCTAGACTACAAAATTGTAATTCTACCTCACAGAACTCTATCAAAACTATAAAATCTGGAAGGATAAGACCTAACTCCCTTTTTTTTCCTTGTAAGAAAACAGGGCTGGAGAACTACTTTCCGAGTGTTCAATAAGTCATGTCAAACTCCAAATAAACACATCTGAAGAGTTAGGTTGGAGTTATGCATTAACCATAATGCTGGAGGGAAACATGCCCAGGAGTATGCACCATAAGCTTTAATGAAAAAGAAAAAGCACATGAAGCACAACACTCCCTAGTTTGATGTTTTAAAACTATTCTTTCTTTTAAATGCCTCTGCTAATGATTGAAGAAAGGTGAACTACCACAACAAATCATCTTCTAGCATGTCCTGGACAAGTTTTTAAAATACAGCTTCTATCTGATGTGTTACCTTTGACAGTGCAGCCTTCCTCCTTTTGTTTTAATTAAATGAATACATTGTAAATGACTGGACTTTATCTTTGGGATAAATAGATATCTTTGGGATGAATGTTGGACCCTCAATTGCCTTCCTTATGATTGTTCTAAACATTGAGGCAGATGGAATCACATGCATATTAAGCTCACTAACGGTACATGGGTAAAGTGATCCTACCACATTTATCTCAGGGATTTTGAAGGCTGTAAGGCCACTAGGGAGGGACAGTTTTCTAACTACCTATTTTATAAGTAAGACACATGTCCATGATAATCAGTGGAAGTGGTAACATCAGAATAGAACTTGAACCCTTTTTAGTGAATTCTGGTCCAAATCCAACCAAACAGCTTGGGATGTAACTGTAAATGGAAACCCCATTTAGGAGCTTGGAAATGGAAATATTGTGGCTTTTATGGTGTGGCAGCTACTGTTGGAATACTGTTAGGCCCAGGAAAAGCTACATTTTGACTCACCAGTTGTTGACGAAGGCCCCTTTGCCAACAGAATATGAAACTTGAAAGGACATTATTGGATTTGTGGCCAACATCATTATCCCAAGTATCCCAAACTGGTCAGGGATATGTTATATATCCTATATTGGACTGCTGGAGTATTTTTGCTACCACAAATTCAGGGAAATCAGGGATCAAAGCATATGATGATTTAACAGGAGAAAAGCAGTCAATTGACACATCCCTGGCTGGAGGGATTGCCCCAAAGCAGGGAAAAGATGAATGGCCACCAGAACAGATTATGCAGCACTGCAGACCAGCCACTTTACAAGCCACCAACAAATTAGGTAGCAGAGAACCCATTTATAATTGGAATTTGATAATTAGGTTACAAGCTGTCTTTTAAAGAATAATCAACCAGACAAGTATAGCTCTTGATCTTCTTGCTGATAAATCCACTCAGTTGAGGAATGCAATATTTAAACATGGGATGGTGTTAGATTATTAGCAGAAAAAGGAAGAGTTTGTGGAAAGATAAGTGGCTCAAACTACTGTTTTCAAATGGATGACAAGAGAAAAGTGGTCAAACAGATAGCAAAGGAAATAAGACAATTAACTCATGTACCAGCCCAAACATGAAAAGGATGGTAATGGAACATTTTTTTATGGTTACCTGGTGGACTATGGGTTAAACAAATGCTATTTTTCCTTCTATATGCTATAGCAACTCAAATCTTTTTTTACCCTGCATGATACCCTGCTTAGTGCAGCTCATTCAGCACGTAATTGAGGGGATGCAGGTGGTAGCTGTTGTGAATATGAACAAGGCCAAGCTTTCTCTGGAGAAAGAGGTTCTCGTTTATTAAAATAGCTGCAAGGAACAGAGTACCCAGCATAAGCCCAAGCACCCACACAGCGAGCCAAAACCAGAACAGTGTGCTACCCCCAGGTGCACTGGGTTCTCCCCAGAAAACAAGTTTCCAAAAAGAAGAACCCTGACCCAACCAAACTCCCCCCATTTATAGCCCCCTTTGAGTCCAGGATTGGTCCATTTTGGATCCGCATGGTGATTGGTCCATTTCCAGGTTTCTCATTGGTCTTTAATGCCATTCATTCTGGACCAATCATTTCTGCAGGGCTTCGAATGAGTGGTCAGATCTTCCATCCAATCCCTCTTCAACCTCGCCTTCCCCCCGCCAGACCACCCTTCCACCAAATCCTGGACCCTTCTCCTAGAACATTCTAATAACCCCCCCCCCTTAACATAATACAATTATTATAACATAATTAATACAATATAATTGAACTATACCCTAATTTAACATAACTTAACTTTTACTTAAAACAGTAGCCATGCCTACTGATCCAGAAATGGTTAAAGGAAAGAAAATGATGTCACCGTGAATAATTGCAAAACCAAAGAAGACCCAGGAAGAAAATATTAAATGAATGATTGTCACAGTTTTGGAGACAGAAAAACAACAAACAAACTTTGTGTTCATGCAGCAACAGCCAGTGTTTATTGAAGGGCAGCCCTTTTCATAGGGGCTTCAACCTTCCTACTCATACTGAGTTGATTGGACAAAGGTTTCAACTCCACCCAGCTTACTGGCCAATGATGTGGGCGCATCCCTGGCTCAAAGGAATTGGCTGGGGTCCTCATGTTTGAGCTTGAATTCAGCCAATCACTTTCATACTTGGGGACTTCTGTACTTCAATAAGCTAAGGAGCTAGCTGGTTGAGTAAGTGACTGTCAAGGCTGAATTGTTTGTGTAGGTGTATACCAGCTATAGCTGTCACAAATTATAATTAAGGTTTGCAAAGAGAATTATTGAGAAAATTAAAAGAGGAGGGATTGAAATGAGTAAGATGAATGTGTCTTTTTAAACAGACCATGTGAATTGGCTTGTAGATAGGGCCAGGAACTTACAGATAAGGAAGTAACAAAAGAAAGAAACTATCAGTTCTAAAAAATTTTATTAATTGACATGGACTGATGCTCAACCAAGGCTGTGTTAAATTCCTGAACTTAGAGAAAATGAACAGAGACATAATGAAATTATGGATAGTGTTCTGTAACAAAATTTTAAAAAGGGGGGGGTGCATATTAGAAGGGGTCACAGAGTAGGCAATTCAGGGTGTCTCTACCTTCCAAATACCACAGTCAATGGGGAAAGGAAGATGGTGATGTGCCTGAGAACTTCCGATAATAAAGGAGTTGCTTTCCCCAACAATTTTAAAGACTCCAGGGGAAATGCCCCATGGCCTCTCCCTTTATTTGAATAAAGTTACAGGACTCCTATGTCTCCTCCTTGGACATAAACTCTGGCATTTTGAAATTTTCCACACAGTTTCCTCTTTAAGATTATGTGACTATGAAATCTTCTGAAGCTCTTTTATGGTTACAAGAAATGTACTTTTAAATGTCTGCATGAACAGGCTTATGTAAAAACATATTGATTTCTATAAACTTGCTAGCAATTGTCAGTAATGCCAAAGAATACAGCACCTTTGAAATATTTTAATATGGTTGACTTCTTTTCTCAGAGCACTGTTAATGTTCAACTATTTTTTAATGTTAAATATGTAATAATTAATCATAATTTGTATTAATTTTCAGCTTTGTGAATAGTAAAATTTTCATGATTCCTACAGTCTGTGTATTTCTCTCGAGCCTAATTCAAATGCAAAATATGTATGTTAGCTGTAGTTTGAGCTCCAGAATGTAGCAACCTTCTTGCAGTTAATGCCAAAACTAAAACTTAGAGAACTAGATGGTTGGCACTTTCCAGACTCTGAAGTGAGCCCAGCAAAAGAGCAGATTCTAAAATAATAACTACAGCACAAATATAAATGTATAATCATGGCTATTTCTGATGTACTTTATTGATTGAAATGAATATTTCAGGTAGAGTTTACAACTCTACAAATTATAAACAGAGACAAGAGAGACAAGAGGAACAAAGCATCACACAGTCTTTAGACTGTCTGAAGTTCCAGTTGGTAGATAAAAGAAAGTGAATCTTTCATCATGTGTTTGGATAACACCATGATAGTCTTGCCAGACTCTTAGTGGGCATGAACAAGGGCAAAGCAGACAAAGAGCAAAGGCGAGTATTTCCAGCAATAGACTGATCCTTATTACATGCCAGAGTGGTCTTGTGGGGCTTGTTAACCTGTGCCTGACCTTCTCTAATAATTTCTCCAGACAGCGACAAGGATGTCAGCTTGTCTGTGTCAGCCTGAATCAATTGGGGGCTGCACTTGGGGGCACAGGCGGAGTCTATGCACGCATAGAGGTGCGGGAAATGAAGGTCTGTACTTACAGGTCTGTACCTACAAAAGGGATTTAGTACCCCAAAAACATATGAGGGGCTGGCACATCCCCCCATCTGGCAGCCCTGAGTCTCCCCAGGAAAAGCTGGGTGAGGTGGCAAGTGACATTGGAACTCCCTGTGGAGAGGCAGAGGTTCCCTCCTACCATGCTGTCTGGCCTGGGTCAGGATAAAGGAGATGTGCTGCTTTACAGGGGCACTGTGGGGAGGCTGATAAGTCTTTAGTTCCTGGCCAACTTGAGAACCAGCCATACCTTAAGGTGAGGTGACTTTTGCTTTGATCCACAATTAAGCAAAGGAATTAGGTTCTAGACATATCTGAAAGTGATATTAAAACACAAATGAGATTAGATGTTTGGATTCAAAGTGATAACTCATTTATTTTTTCATGAAGGAAGGATAGAAAGGAAATAGAAAAATAGGAAATTTCCAAGAATAATGACGAAAACCACAGGAAAGAGATTACCGGGGGTCCAGCACTGGCTTATAGAGTGCATGGGGAATATCTTCATTGGGCATGATGGGTCTTTCCCTGGTGAAGCTCCTCTGAGAGCTGGCCAGCAATCCAGCAAGGGAGCTGAGCCAGGCAGCCAGACCAACAGAGGGATGCGGCGGGGGTGGAGGGAGGAGGAGGGGAAGGACAAACAGCTTTGTAGGAGCAGCCAGAACAGTAAAGGACAGCAAAGACAGCAAAGACTCCATCCGTTTGATAAGTTTTTAGACATGGGGGCAGGTTGGCCACATCCATCATAACTTTATTTGCTCCCTTGAGGTTGGCTGGTTCATTGGTGTTCAGAAGAAGTTCACCTGATGTTTCAAAGCTTATTACTTACTCTGCTGATGTATCAAGTACAAGCCCTTCAAATGACTTGAAACAGGATGCCTCATTTTCTAAAATAAAGCAGTTTCTAAAGTTTTTGTTAGAGGCAGTTGAACAGTTCAACTTTCAAACCTTAATTTTCTAAGAGGCAATTGAGAAACATTCCTTACTTTTTACTCATTCCCTACACCAGGGGAGACTTGGAGCAAAGCAAGAATGAGTGTGAGGCTGTGCAAGTGAGGACTGGGGTCCCAGGGCCCAGTGGTGCCCTGCCCTTTCACTTGCCAGTGAAAGCAGGAGCTTGAGGAGGAGTAGATAGATGGTGCAGGTCAACAACCACTGTTGCAGCTGGTCTTGATTAAAACTTCAGCTTTTATGACCATAGGGCCATTTTGAAAGATGAAGGATGGGTAGTTGGTCCAACATGACTATGACAAAACAGCTTCTCATGTCTGTCAAGTCTGGGCAAGCTAGTGAGAAGAGTTTTGAACTAGAAACAGCAAGTGATGATCCACCATGTAAGAGATAAAATGATGTTTTGCTTCAGCCATAAGAATGTATACTTATGTCTTTTAGGCAAAGATGTGGCTAGCATGAGCCTAGGCTGCTTGAGTGTGGGGTGGGGTGGGGTAGGAAAAGGGGAGTTAACCAGTGCTTGGTACTTAGAGGTATAGAAAGTGGGGGGAGAAGGGAGGTATCAGCTTGAGCACTGTGGGCATTCAGAAAGAATGTGAGAAATGTGAGTTCCTGATACCCAGCCAATGTGATAATGGGACAGGGAGAACAGCGGTTGAGGAAGGGTATAAAAGTTTGTGCATTTTAGAGAGATGCATGCCTCCTCAGTGAGATGCACCTGACTCAGATGACTTGTTATCAGTAAGTAAGTGATGCTTTGATGACTTTGTTCTCTTTCAACTTGTTATAGATGGATAGTGAGATGATTGGCTCTCGCATTTGAGGGATGAATACTGTGTGAATATTAGAAGAAGCTTTATTGATGTATAGTTATATTATTATAGTTTAGATGTCCTCTGTTCTCCCCATAGTTCCCTTTCCTCCTCTCCCCCTCTGTATTGTTGCCATCAGGCAGCCTGGGTTGTCTAGGACAGGTAGAAAGAAGGGGGGCACATGTGCCCCTTCCATGGGGCAGTTGGGAATGGAAAAGCTTGTTTCTAAGGGGCATGACAACACGTGACCCTCCAATCAAATGACAAGAAAGCAGTCTCCACCAATAAACAGCAAAGAAGAGTTGACTGACAGACCCTGGGGATGGGCCAGGGTTTGCTGATGCAATCCCAGGGGTATAAAACACTGAGCACCCATCTTGAAGATGAACCAGCCATGTGGTAGGCAGCCATGAAGGCAGTTCCCAGTGCTGCAATTTTTTCCTTATTTAGTCCTTTTGTTAAGGTTTTTTTTTTTATTATTTTTGTTAAGGTTTAATAAACTTTTTAAAATTTTTAAAGTAAGCAGTTGTCTCTCACTTTATCAGCAAGAGAGTATTCCTCATAAGCATCAAGAGAGAAAGTTGTGATCTGGACTGAGGTGCAAAGGGCTTGTGCCAGTAAAACAGGGCAGAAGGGGGCCCAGCTCACAGGAACAAGGATGTGCAAAGAGCACTTTGTGCATTATGGTGAAAGTTACCACACTTTAGAAAGTTACCACCTTTTACACAGGATCATCATGACTGCATGCATCTCTACATGCATGGAACATATAGTCATTAGAGACTTCACCTGACAGCCATGGCTTTTCAAATACAAAGGATGAGAATGTTGAGATGCAGCTCACTAGGTCCTAGGATTTTTGGATATTCAAAATGAAAGCTCATCTGCAAAAACTGGAGTTTGTTAATTTGCAGGGATAACAGGCTTTTGCAAGGCTATTCTTGACATAATCCCAGAAATGGGTTTATCCATGTGTAGAAGGTTATGTAGTAGATTTTTTCTGTCTAGATAAAAAATCAATATGAGAAGAAAAGTGAGAGCACAAGGCTCTGTTAACTTCACATGTGAAACTTCTCTTGTAGGATGCTTATTTGCTTGTTAAAATTACAGTTGTGGGTGCAGACTGCTGGATACTAGAGATGAAATGGTAACTTCAACTCGGCTGCTCCTTGGTAGCATAAGACAATCAGTGTAAGGAAGTGACAAGCATTGTTTTGTCCCTTTGTAGAAAAATGCAGCTAACAGTGAGTGCTATGAGTTTGAAAAAAAGCTTTGGAAGTTACATGCAGGGGAAAGAGTCTGTCTGAGATTCTAGGATGCAGTGCTTTAACCAAAGGTGATACACAATAATCCCTATATTCGAAGTTATGTGTAAGGGTGAAAGAAATTAATAATGGAAGAATTGTATTCCCTCTTTAGGCATGCTGACTCTATGCATAAGCAACAGAGGTGAAAAGGCAAGATGGAGAAATTCCTAATTGTCTTAGTCTCTAAACCACCAAATATTTTGGCATAAAAGAAAACTGGATCTGGAATCTAAAAATCAAGGAGACCCTCTGTATACATAGTGGTCCACACACACATATAATAAAAAACCCCACTAAGGCATGCTGTGGTGTGTTAAGTTGGTATGTTCTGTTCCCCCCTGTTTTGTAATGGTTCTGCCCTGGTTCTCCTCCCCTCCCGGTTTCTGTCAGTCTTCCTAGCTCCTCCCCAGTTACCCTGACAGCGAATGTATCCTCTCCTGAACCCCTCCCCAGTCTCCCTGGAGACCAATGTATCTTCTTCCAAACCCCACCCCGGTTGCCTGCCAGTCACTCTGCACCCCTACCTTTTTCTCTGGAACATTCTAGCTAGGGCGTTGAGTGATTGGTTCAGGGGCTGGGGCCCCTCCCTTAGTTCGTCACTATTGGTATTTCTTCTATGTCAATCCCTTGTACCCCACTCCCCCCTGGATTCCCATTTGTTCCTGAATGGTTCCCACCCCTACCTCCCACACCCTTTATAACCTGATGTAATACCTTCCTCTGTCCTGTTCAGTTCTTGGCCTTCCCTGGATTTATAATAAACCCAGACTAGCCGCCACTGAAGAGTGCTCTCTTCTTCCTGCGGGCTGAAGCTTTAATGCGGCCACATCCTCACTCAAGGTGGCACTGCTACTATAATGTAGGGTGCTGACCTTAGGCGCTGTGCCTGACATCAAAGTCAGGATAGTGCCCCCCTTGGCTGCAAGCGGTGCTGGCCTGCTTGCCGGGACGTCTCTAGGCGACACCGCTTCAAAGGCAAAATTAGTGGTAAAAAATCCTGCTTAAATTGTTACTTGGGAAACTTCATTAACAACTGTCAATGTAACGTAATGTAATGTAATACAATTCTATTGTGCACAATTACACTGCAGTTAATAGCCCTTAATTTAAAGCCTCCACCAGAGGCCAATATATTGCCATTTAACTACTGGCACTTTGCTCAGAGGATATTTTTACTGGCTAGTTAAAGTTGAAATTGGGAAGGTTTTTTTGGTCATTAGACTAATGAACTGCTTTTAGATTGCAGGGTTCTGGTTGTTATTTTTTTATCCAGAGATATTAGATAGAATATTGATTTTAAAGGTTTGCATTATAATTACCAGACAACTGACCTTTTTTTAATATTGAAAGAGCTGGTGAGATTTTCACTTTTGAAGAGAACCTCCTTATTTCATCCTCCCTCTTACCCTGCTTTTGATTCACATCTCTGACTGGATGAAATGTATCCTTCCTGGTAGAACTAAATGGGAAGAAATGCTTAGAAGATTATGTAATGCACTCCAGCTGCTGACAGCTGTTTGCTTTGTTTGAGCTAGTGTGGAAGAAACTTAGAGCAGAATTGCCTCAACTGTGCAGAACTAAAGATTTCCCCGCACATTTTGCTCTCAGCAGACAATGTAGGAGCAACATCTTAACACATTTATGAAAAGAGCTCTATTTGGCTTCATTTTTATTATTGTGAAATTTGGATTTTTATCTGAGTCTAAACCCTGAAGTAGAAAGTGTTTCCACTTTCAAGGGTCTTCTATTTCTGTCCGCAAAACAGCAACATCAGGATTGTCAGATTTTATGATCAGAGTAAAACAATATAAAAAATGCATCCAGAGGAAGTCAAAAAGTAATCCACTGTCTTAAAAGTTGTCTGATGGTGTGCTGAGACAGAAGAAACTCTCAGCATTTCTGTCAATGACAGACACGTCTGATTCTGGAAAGCTCTCAAGGACTCAAACACAGAGGGTCTTCTCTGCAGGATTTAATATTTTTAGCCAAGAAGCCTAGACTAGTTGCGGAGAGAGGGCAGAAGACTGTGATTGCCATAGACACAGGCACATCTGAAATTATTTTTTACCAATTATTCTTATTAAGTATCTGTCGTATCTGTCTGTGGTTTCCCAATGGGACTATTTATTGATCTCTTTAACATACATAAAGCTCAGCTCATTTGCAAGAAGATGAGACTTTGACTTTTTTACATGCACATTAAAAAAAAAAATCACTCTGAAATGGTAGCATTCCAAAGAATCCCAAACACTACTGTGCAAAGCACAATTTAATGATTAGGGCTTTTTTACAGGGTTTGTAATTGCTAAAGTATAGTGTCCCATGAACTCCCCCCCCCCCAATTCCCAAGGGCATTGTACCATAGAGATTATTTCTTCTGTTAGGAAAGGCAACACTCCCCCATGAACCTCTGTCTCACTGATCCCTATATTTCACAACCTCCCCTGGTTTCTCCTTTTCCTGTTTCCACATTGGTCCAGCCCACGTGCTCTTCCTGTTTTGCCTGGGTTTCTTTCAGCCTCTGTGTTATAAACCTCTGCTGGAATATACCCTCAAGCGAGCCTTCTGCCTCTCTTGCTGAGCCAGCTGTGGCGAGTGTTGTGTTGTGGATCTGACTGCATTGCCTGAATATTAACCCAACCTGCTTTTCTACAGGAGAGGTTTGTTGGGCAAGAAGATGAGAGTTTGACTTTTTTACATGCACATTAAAAAAAAAAAAATCACTCTGAAATGGTAGCATTCCAAAGAATCCCAAACACTACTGTGCAAGGCACAATTTAATGATTAGGGCCTTTTTACAGGATTTATAATTGCTAAAGCATTGTAATTTTTGCCCCCCCCCCCCCCCCCAAAAAGCCTGTTCTGGTAACAGGTCTCTATTATGGCTGAGTATCAGTTTACTTATTTTTACAGAGAATTTGTTCATGGTGTTTTAGGCAAGCTAGTGAATGATGACTGGCAGCACCTGAAGGAAGAACTAGATAAAGGCAGGTCATGCCAAACCACTGGCACTACAAAGGTCAGAAGTAAGGGATTAGAGATGGCATGACAGATGGTGATGTATGCGATTTTTTAACTTGACCAGCCCACAAGGGTTTACCACTGCTGAGATGTCTCTACAGACAATGTTAGAGAAAGTTATTCCTGTGACATACCCCACCTATAGAAAGTGGGAGTAGTTTCAATCCAACATACTCTTTGAATCCAGGTCTCATACACTTCCAAGCAGAGCATTTTTCCTGAGAAAGGACAGCAACTTGCTCTTTTATCGTGGTCAGATAAAAATGGTAAGCCTAGTAGGAGAACTATTGCAGTCACCCAAGCAGGCAAGAAACCTTTGTTTACACATCTCCTTCACAAAGTTTGGAGTGGGGATTCAAACAAACACCTCTTACTTTCTAGTCAAATACATTAATAATATGGCTGCAGGGTATGTAAGGGTTTTGCCAGCCTCAGCTGTTGAAACTGTTTTGCTTTCTGTAAAACACTTGTGTAGTAATGGCAGCAAGGACACATCCAAGTAGAGTCTAAAAGGTAAAATTCTCTAATTAGAAAATGTAACCCTTGTTTCTTGGCAGACTTGCTATATACTGTACATAATTCACTAGAAAATGTAAACAGTTTGGGATTTAAACACCGCTAAGATCTTACCCACATGGTCCACTCTCCTCTTTACCCTCTGACTTCAGCTTCTTTGTTTCTCTTTTCCACCCTTCCCCTGACCTACAGAGTGCTTTGGGAGAATGGGCCAGTACAACAAACATGGGGTGGCCTTGTTGCCTTCTTCAATTCTACTTTCAAGATAATCAAACATTGAAAGTTTGAGACTACAGGCAAGACCTAGGTCTGGTGTGAGACTTTCGCAGGCCAAGGTGTCTCCCTCAGCCAGGTCTGGAAGACAAGGAGCTGTGCAGGAAGTGCTGGATCAGGTGGCTTGTCTCTAGTGAACTTAGGCTGTCCCTGGGTGTGAACCTAGACTGGAATTTAAAATGTATCCATCAGAACTGGACTAGTTTCACCTGACTTCAGCTACTTAAAATAGCTGTTTCCTCCTCTCCTGGACAATAGCAATAGGCATTTCCAGAAGATAATTTGATCCATCTAAAATGTTGCCATTTGCTCCACCAACCACAGAAGTAGCTTACAGGTTTAGTTTGCTGAATTTAGGTGAATTACCTCTCAAGTGCTGAAGTATGCCTCCATCTCTTTTGAGGCACCTAGGACCTCTGGACCTAAGTCTGGATAAAGCTATCCCCCTGTAATACCACAAAATTGTATTTATTCAATAATAGCTCTGAGCTATTACTCACAAGATGTGAAAGACCAAGGCAGAAGAGGAATTTCAACTTGCCTCTCCCAAACTCCAGTAGAATGCTCATCACTGCTATACTCTAAACAACTCCACCATCACCTGCCAAACATGAGTGAGCAAGTTAAAAGGTCCTGCAAGTAAACCAGGCAAATGACCAACATCTGACTCTGGCTGGGGTAGGTAGGTACAACTCTGAAGACTGCTTTCATTTTCTCTGCTCAGCAGCAAAACACAGATTCTTTAAGGGGGCTCACTGGACTAAGAAAAGAATTAGAGATCCCAGAGAAACATCTGGGTTCAAGATGAAAAGGCTTTACTGTGTGTCTCAGTTTTGGATTTTGATACTTCACACACTAACTAGATATACAGAACTTCTGTAGATCCAGCCCTCAGCACATGCTAAATCAATGACATGTACATATTTTGTGTACATAAATAAATATTCTTCTATTGTTACAGTGTAGACAGACGTGTACATTAAGCTTTAAAATAAATGTAAAATAATGTAATAATGTTACTGTAAAATAAGTGTAAAATAATTCCTATAAATAAGGTATTGGCACACCTCGTATGACATGTTTTTTTTATATGTAGTTAATGAGTTCTTATATATACACCTCCACAAAGACTGTAATCAATCTTACTGTTCACAGTTAATTTAGTAATAGCAGCTTTTAATGTCAATAAAGTTCAGTTACAAACATAAAGAATTCTGAATTAGATCAGATGCAGTTGTTTTACATCATCACAAATTTACCTGCATACTTCTGCTCAATCTGTAGCTATGTTGCTCTTGGTAACAAGGTAATTAATGAGAACTATAAAATCTAATGGACAGCACTGATTCCCATAATCCCTGTTTGTTTTGAATACAATTGAAGAGAAGTAGCAGCACAATACAGAGAATATTTACCTCGTAAAAAACACAGAATACCTGCTAAAAAAAGGGAATTGTTACTTGGCTATTGTATAGCTGGAACAGGGAAAGACACAAAAGAATTTATATCAGTCAAGACATAGATGGGCATTAAATAACCAGAGCATGAAAATTTCAGTCTAAAAGACAAGCTGTACCTACATGAAGAAAATGAATGCAAGATTTTAAACTGTGCTCTGTGTCTCTTCTCAGAAGGGAAGAAAGCCATAACGCTCCTAGACTTTTTTTCAAAACATGTCCAGTAATGAAACTCTCATTAGGCAGTACAAAGCTTGCAGAATTGCTTGCTTCACTTAGGTATATATATAAGTAAATAGACACTGGCACAGCCTCAAAACTCATAGAACAAAGGCAGAGTAGTCATAATGCTAAAGTAGGAGAATGTAAATAATTGGTATCCTATTTTCTGGCAGTACAGCAGTAGTCTGAAAGGAAATGCAATACTGAAGGTCTGTGACTTGACCAATAAGAACAAAAAGTTGTACTCTCCAGTTGTATTCCACTTAACAGATGCTCTATGTACATTTTTCTTCCAGATAGGTTTTCCAGGAAGAAAAAAATAATCTTTGGTTTGACAGGCAATTGAGCCTACTGTTTCTTTTTAGAATACCCTTGTTTAGGAGCCTTCTGTACACACAAAATAAAGGATTAGGCATACAGTCTCTGCCAGTCCTGCAACATGCTTACTAAGGAAGTTGTCAGACTCCACAACTACAAAGAACTATCATCACCTGTTGTTAGAAGCTCTGTTAGCATATGATTAGGAAAGTTCTAGAAGATACTCAAAAACCCTTTTGAGTGATAATATCCAAGGGTAGCTTAAGACAACGCCCAGCAAACAGATAGCATCAGTAATGGCTGACTGGTTGTTGCATTAAAATACCAATGGATGATCACATTACATAACCTTCTCCAGAGCTTGTGGTGTTAGACTGACACCTGTGAGAAAGCTCCTACAGATAGGACAGCTGCCTTCTGTGTACAGTAAACATAGCTCCTTTTGCCTTCTATGGCAATTTCCACAACTCGTTTGACTCATTCATCTTCCAGATAAGATTATTTCTCACACACCTCAACTTCCAGTTGTAATATAATCTTAGTGAAGCAACATTCACAGTTGTGATTAGGTTTATTAGGTCTGTATTTCTTTGTATGTATCTGACATAACTTTTAAGTTTTGGCACTTTCAATTTACCTTTACACTGTGTGATTAGCCTTGCAGCTGAAATACTCCATATATATTTAACAGATCATCTTGTTACACAAAGTTCTGTAATCTTGTTGACTTTATAATTTATTCAAATTTCCCTACCTCTTCTTCAGTTTTACAGAAAATAATTTTCTGTTCCGGGGTTCTTCTGGTCTGAGAGTTCTCCAATAACTTGAAAAGAGGATTTTTATAATGTCTCTCAGGAGGGATGCAGAAGTAACACAGATCCCTGTGTTAAAATTCTTGTAAGTATCTCTGCAAACACTACAAAGGAACTGTACAACTGGAAGTTGTAGATCTTGAGGGAATGGTTCCTCATCTTAGCTTCCTCATCTCTTTCAATAAACTCATCTTTTTCAATAAACTGGCCTGTTTTGCAGCTGCTGGTCATAAATTTACATATCTTATATAGCAGAGGGAAACAAGCATCTGCAAGAAGTATAACAACTGTATTCGGCACATAGCTATCCAGTATCCTATCCATCCTGTTTGGCTAGGAGACAAACTGAGAATTTGTTTATAGATTACCTGCCCAGTATGTGGTCTATATATCCAATTTCTGTGCACCCCACCAGGGGTCACTTATACCACCTTACTGACATTCCTCAGCAGGGGCAGGGATGGGACACGACAACTGTTCTTCTATTATAGTAATTTAAAATATTTACACACTGCACAGCCACTCTATTACACACGCACAAATACTTACTGGTATACTAATGAATCACACCTACAACATTTTGCAAAGATTGATACACTGTGGGGTTTCCAAGCATGAAAAAACCATAATCTGTAGCCTTCTAGAATACAGACAACTGGAGGGCCTGTGGAGAGAAAAAAAAAAAAAAAAAGGTGTTCCCTCTTAAGTTTAAGCTCTCTCCAGAGACCATTCACTAACTTCAAAAGATACATGTTTGGCATTAACTAAAGGTCTCTTGGGAAAACAGTTTAAAAAAATGTGTTAAACCAAGTAGTACTTAGAGAAAAGAGAGCACTGTGTAACACATAGTTACTGAGGTACACACTTATATATTTAATGTGTGAAAAATAAAGTGCTTTTTATCAGGTCTCCATGCAGGGACACTATAGAACTTTTCAACAACTATAAAACAAATAGATACATAGAATACTGAATCAAACATACAGTGAACATCCTATCTGATTGATGCCGCAAGACAAAACATTCCTTCATATACATGGTATATACAAATATATTCCTCTTTAGTCAATATATTATGACAATATATATTTCAAAATTTTGTTAGAGTCTAAAAAAAATCATACAAATATGGAACAAGGATCAAGCGTAGAAGTTCAAGACTGACAAAGAATTTGCTATCCCTGCCCACACCATCATCTCCACTCCTGGGAAAGATATGCCAGTGCTCTTTGCTGGGGTGCAGTGCCTCCACATCCTGCAAGGCACTGTGAGCAGCAGCTGTGAAGTTGTCATCACCAGTGGTGAGTAGATCAAATAAACATGAGTAAAAATATATGTCCTTCACAAGCATCTTCTCATGGCATTTGGTGGTGGCTGTTTCCAGTGTGTACCCTGATCGGGGATGAGATGCAGCACCCCAAGGAAGCAGCTTTCCCATCACAGGCAATGGCAAGTAGCCACTCTGATCAATACGTTCACTGGAAGGGCAGCCATTCAGACACAGCTGCAGATCCTGGCTCTCCTCAAAGGCCATGACCAACTCCTGGGGCATGCGAATGGCCAGGGTCAGGTAGTGCCCAAGCTGGCGGATATACACTGTGGTTCCGATGTACCTTGCATGCATCTCAATATATTTGCCACTGACTTTCTCCACAATGTGCAAACTCCTGGTGTTCTCATCTCCTCCACTTGTTGTACCATCAACAAAAGCTGCAGGCAAGTCATCAGTCATTGCTTGATATACTTTCTGATCTGTACAGTCTTGGTATGATTTGAAGATTATAGTTATCTGTGGGGGAAGAGGAAAAAAAGGGCAAACTTAGTGGAAAGAAATCATCATCCCAATCCCTTTTCCATTTTTTAACTGAATATGTCTAGAACTGCCCACTACCTTAAAACCTGACAGCTGTCCACAACTCTTGCCTAAGGAAAGCAGCCTGTACACATGCTTAAAGCAGTATTTTACTGGATGGCAAATGTTAGATTTGTTTTTTTGTTGGTCTGGAAGTAAGACTATTGGCACATGGCAACAGCCTCGAGGTCAGGAAAGGAAAACACTTTGTATTTAATTAAGCATAACAACTACCTCCTGCCTCACACTTCATCAACACTTTGGAATACATCCTGCAATGACAGAGAAGCATAAGGACTGAGTAATTCCCACAATGCTGGCAACTATGGCAGAACCAGAATGAGACCATGCAAAATCAGAGAAAGGTATAATCAGGACCAAGAACAACAACTAGTCAAATAACAGCTTAGGGACCCTGGATACATTAGTCCTAGGAACTGGGAGATCTGACATTTGAGTCCACTGTGCTAGAAAATGTGCCCACAAGAGAAACCATGCAAGACTGAAAGACATCCAAAGATGTGCCTTCGAAGAGTGAGTGACGTTCAACATCAAAATCATTAGCATGAAGCAATTAATTTTTTTTTTTAAGATTAGAACTAGCCTTTTAAACCTTCCTATTTATCGGAGTAGGTCACAACAAAAGAAAAACCAGGTCCTCCAGTCCTACTTGAAGGGAATAACTAGGCTATATGGCAGACCAAGTTTGGAGTATCTAGCAGCTTTCTTAAAACAAAAATTAGAATTAGAATTCACATCCAAGTATTACAAACAGATATGCTACTCCCTTTAGAGGAAGAATGACTAGAGGGGAATGACTTCTTGAAAAGCTCAAAAGACATTTTGCACCAAGAATAGATATTTTAATAATTATTTTCATCATTGATTGATTATATCAAATGATTTACAGTCTATGATTTAAGTAGTCTGCCATGAGACTCACATTACTTCAAAACATATCAGAAGGGATTTTTAAACTAAGGTTAAATTTAAAATCTGTTCCACAGCACCCTCATATTTTAATTTCAATTAACTATCACACTTCTGCACAACTTTTATTTCTGTCTCTCTGTTTTAAAGTAAGAGCAAGAGGTTAAATCAAGAGCCAGTCACAAACAATTTGAATAAAACCTCTGCCCTCATTAGCCTCACCTCTCTACACCACTTGTATAAGACACAAGTCTTCCCACCTCTCTCCTTCCATTGCAACAATTTCTTCTTCGGAGTATGCAGATGTATCCTAAGCAATTTATTTTCATTTATTTTCAATATTTGGTTCATCTCAGGTGGTTGATGCTTTGTCAGTGTTTGTCTCACAGCATGGACACTACTTACTATTTTGACTTCATATATTCTCACTAGTGCTGATTGGATTTTTCCAATGGTTCTTCCTTGCATTAATCAATTGTACAGTATAAGATGTATCAGCTATATACCTTGAGACCATCTGTAGTCAAGTAATTTGGTAAAGTGATGATTGTGAACCACAGCTGAGCTGGAATGCTTACGCCCAAAATCCAGAAAACACACAAGTGCCCCTGTTGCTGTAAAGATGATCTCACAGCTTTGTTCTTAGTAAAGTAAGCTCAGTAACCCACAGAAGAGAAACTTGAGGTCTCTCAAATGATTAATATTTCTGCATATAATCCAGGCCATAATGCAGTAAAAGGCCTTTTATTTTGTGTAACACAGTTTGAATGAAAGAGACTTCAATCTCAGCCTGCTAAGACAAAGAAGCATTGCTATTTCCTTGAGCACATTTGCATTGTTCTGCCAGGAAAGAATAATTTACACAGCTACAGAAGTAAAGCTCTAAGTCTCCTTAGCCTGGAGCCAAAAAGAAGTCTCATTGTTTTAATGAGACACTGAACTGGCTGTTTGATTAAATATTTAAGTAAGGCATCTGGCAAAATTTATCAGGAAGCAGCTATCAAATTGCTCTCTCCAGACTCCCTCATTTAAAAGTATGAAATGCACACAATTTCAGAACACAGAGAAGGAATAAGAAGCCTTCATCCTAATTTAAGATTAGCAATAACAATGGATGCTGAATGACAGCTGAAATACTATTATATGAATAAAGGCCTCCATGTCCATTGCAAGGACTCTCTAAACAGAGACTCAACAGAGACCATTAAGATTTTCCAAGGACATAATTGTATTTAAACATTGCAGCTCAAGACACTGATTTTTAATACTCTATTGTCTATTGGGTGGCATCCATCTAATCCATAGGCCAGATCAGTAAAACCAGAGTGCTGCATGGGCTTTGCCTTATCACACATTCCTATCTCAGTATCATGCCCTGGTACTGATAGATACTTCAGAACCTGTTGCAAAGGGAGATGAAGCAAAATATCATTGCAGAGCTTTCTCTCTAAATTCCCAAGGTATCAGAGAGCATTAAAAAGTGAGAATGTACCTACAGTACTTTTCATATTCTGTCTGGCTCCCAAGAACACCTTCGCAAAGCTGCTTATGCAGTACTGTTTACAGACTAGATTAGCTGCCCTTTCTAAACTTAGGATGGAAAAATCCAAATGCCAAAATCTTCACATGAAGAAAGATCTTTGAAACTATCAGTGTATCAACCTTGTTCTTTGGGCACATACAGAGGTCTTCTGCAGTGAGGCACCCTGAAAGATGAAAGTAAAGGTTTCCAGAGGCTTATCTGAGGATACAATAAACAAACATCAGCTATAGTAAGATTAAACCAAAGAAATCCCGCACATAAAATTTACACATTTCATTTTGGACTTCATCCTCCCACTCCTACTGATGCCAGTACTGATGAGTACACTGCTCAAAAAGCTTTCTTAAATTCCACTGCACATACAAAACCTTTCATAGATGGTGTTACTGAGCTGTAAAACTACCATTTCTAGAGAAGACCCTACTGTGTTTGTAGAAGGTTTAAGGCTTGCATGCCTTAAACAAAACCAACACACTTTCAACTCTTGAGTTCTTGTACTTATCTTCCTGTGGGAATCAGACATGGAAGGGTTTGATCTGCAGCCTTAGAAGCTTAGATTGATGAAAAAATACAATACACAGATACTAAGCAGAAAAATCATAAACTTGTATTTCTACAGTTGTAGGTGAGAATATGCCTTAAGTAAGTGAGAAACTGTACTGGTAAGATGGTGAAGGGTTTATAATGTAGGGGTGTGGTTGTATGGAATAAGCTAAGAGTTTAGAAGTTATAATAGAAGCATATGTGTGCCTGTGAGTTAGAAGACCATTGGATGAAAGTATGCACACTGCAGCAGAAGTAAGTAAAGGTGATAGGTAAGAAAAGTAAAATAAATCCTGTGGCAACTGTCTATTGGTTTAGAAAGTTATATATTGCCGTGTAACGAAGAAACTTGTGACTACTTTGTGCTACAGCCGACTGCCTGCTCCTCTAAAATCTCACGGCCTCTGAGACTGATGAGCAATAAATTGTTCTTAGACTGATGGCAGTCCCATCCCTACATTTCTAGTGGCAACAGTGATATCTTCCCTAGTGTCACAATTCAATTACAATGACGAAGGTATCACTATGTTATTTTACTATGCATTTCACAGAATTCTAGAATTGTTTGGGTAGAAAAAGACCTCTAACATCATTAACTTCAACCTTTATTATAACACTGCCAAGCTTGGGGAGGAGTGAGTGAAAAAGTGCCTAGTGGAAAAGGACCTAGGGATGCTGGTTGTTCAGCTGGCTGAATGAGTCAGAGTGGGCCTAGGGGGCCAAGAAGACCAAGGACATCCTGCCTTGGGTGCCAAAGTGCAGCCATATGGACCAGGGCAGGACTGTACCTGGTACTCAGCACTGCTAAGATGACACCTCAAAACCTATGTTGAGTTTTGCACCTCTCATAATCAGAAAGACATTGAGATGCTGGAGCAAGTCCAGAGGAGGGAAAAAGAGCTGGGAAGGATCTGAAGCACAAGCCTGATGAATAGAGGCTGAGGGCACTGGGGCTGTTCAGCCTGGAGAAAAGGAAGCTCAAGGGAGACCTCACTGCTCTCTACAAGTCTCTGGAAAGAGGTTGTACTCAGGTAAGAGTCAGTCTCTCCTTTCAAATAGCAAGTGACAAGATGAGGAGAAATGGCCTTAAGCTGTGCTGTGAAGATTTAGATTGAATATTAGAGAAAATTTCTTCACTGAAAGAGTTGTCAAGCACTGGAGCAGGCTTCTAAACCTCTTGAGTCATTACCCCCAAAAACGTTTTAAAGGCATGTAGACACAGCACTTACAGATCACATTTAGTGGTCGAATAGACAGTTTGCAACTGGACTCAATGATCTTAAAGGTATTTTCCAACCTAAATGATTCTATTGCAGCCTTCAATGAAACTGTAGTATAAAGCTACTTCTATGTAATAAGACAAATTAATCTCTGCCTTAAGCAAAATGTCCATAAAGATGAAAAGAATAATGATGTGACAAGTTACCTGATTCTTCTACTTCTTAAAACATTTAGAACATTTATCTTCCAATTACCTTTTAGTTATTTTTCTATTACACTGTGCTCACTCTGCAATAATTTCCTGCAAAAATGAAACCACGCTACAAAAGAGATATTTAAAGTTTTTTGACTCTGGGTAAAAGAACATTTATCCCCAAAATTCCTTTACCCTGCTGATAGCACCAATTCCCAGGTTCCAAGGTTTATACCCAAGAAATCACTACAGTGAAAATCACTACAGTGAAAAGCTCTGTAGTTTTTTTCCTTCTCTGTGTCCTTAAATTCACTCTCTCACCCTCAAGCTATCTATTACAAAACACCTGGACAGGAAAACCCTCATTTCCAATTAATGCCAACAAGAAGACACTTCCAAACAAGAAAGAAAGCTTTCCATTGGCAAGCCTAAGCATCCCTGCCTCAGTTCCTATTCAGGGACAATTACTTTAGTGATATCCAGAATACCTGTCACAGGTGCAAAAGGCTATAAAGACTTTGTACTCCTCCAAATAAAGCACACAATAAGTAAAAATTTAAAAAACTCAATGTACTATTTCATGCACTATACAATACCCTTCCTACATGCTCCCTGTAACAGACGTTTATTCTCAGGGAATTCAAAACTCCTTCCAAGACAGGGAAGCTCTTTATCTACAGCTGCAGAAATCACACATGAATAATGCCAGTGACCTACTCAAAACACGTGCAGGAAGTCTGTCGAAAAAAAAAAAAAAAAGAAAGAAGAGCCTAAACTTAAACTCAGTTTCCCAGTTATCTGCTGATGATCTTCCTTTTCCATCTGAAAGTCCCTAGGATCCTATGCCAAGGGGCATAAGCACATCAGGCAAGCTCAAAAAACTGGAGTTTCAAAGTTTCAGCTAGACCACAGAACATAAAATAGCTCTGCTCATGGTGAAAGACATATGTTACTATGAGTAACACAAATGTGCAAAAGATCTACAAACAAATTGTCAAGAGCATTTTTGTAAGTACACAACTCTCCCAAGATGTGCTCTTCCAATTAAGGGATTCAAGGGAAATTTTTCCTGCTTTTTGTACTTTCATGCCAGATGCAAGTTGATGGGTAGGGGAGAGACAACATGCGTTTATTCCTCACATTCTTACTTGAAGTGTCCTCCTGGCATTCTCTTATCCTTTATGAACTTACCGGATAGTCCTCAGGCTGCTAGGGTTCCCATAGTCTCTTAGGTTTTGGAGAGAGAAGAAAACTTCACATATAAAGTTGCCTTCATTGTCAACTCCCTCAAAGATTGGTACAGCAGAAAGCTAGGATAAAAGTGAAAAGTACTAACTCCCTACAAGGGCAAGGGCAAGTTTGCACCTTTCAAAAGGACAGTGGGCTGAAGATTAACCACTCTGTTTCTATGGCTTCTTAAACCACTTCCCTGAAAAATGCATTCAGGAAAAATTAAATCTTCTACTCTTGTTGTACTTCCTTTCATTAGACCTCTTTAGACAGGACTAATTAGGTTAGTATTGGCTTGGGCTTTTGTACAATTTAAGCTCAGCATATACCTTTGTTTTTATTTCCCATTAAACATCTATTTCAAATACATGCAATTTAAAAACAGCCAAACTAACAAAAAGGAATAGTCTGAAAACTTTTCATATGATGAAGGTAGATGACCTATTGGATGCTCTCAGGTAGGGATTACTCTATGTAGATAAATGTCAATGAAGTGTAGCTCTTTATAAGTCCTTTAAGCTACCCGGTGGCCAAAATAATTTAAGTACGTCCAACAGCAGATAGTCAACCACAGTTAAAATGGAATACTTGCAGAGGAAAATGTTACTGGAGTGAATGAAGCAGTGGTAGTGTAGCTTAACAGGCCTTTTCTATTTC
Source organism: Agelaius phoeniceus (assembly GCF_051311805.1). Classification (NCBI taxonomy): domain Eukaryota; kingdom Metazoa; phylum Chordata; class Aves; order Passeriformes; family Icteridae; genus Agelaius; species Agelaius phoeniceus. The sequence goes on from NC_135303.1 coordinate 20,514,713, forward strand.
ATTATAGTAGTCTGCTCCTACTAGAAATAACAGAGTCAAGAGCATGTATTAGAGATATTAAAGCTTATCTTCTAAGTCACTTGTACATTCAAACAACTTTCCTTGCCTATAACAGGTGTGGTAAATTCTGTTATCTGTCAAAAAAAAGGAAAAATATTCAAGGACTAGGCAACTGTGGTGGTTTTCAGCTTTATTGCTTTTAGTTCTGTGCTGCAACATGTTTGTAATGTCCTGTTCCATGTACCCCTACATTATTCCCTAGTTGGTTTCACCCTACATTGTACCAACCATCTCTATCAATCACCCTTGCTCCTGCCTCTTTTTCCAGACACTTTGATGTCAATCCCTGTAATCCTGCCCCTACGCCTGTCAATCTTGGTAATCCTCGCCCCTTTGTCCAGATTCTTCCATGTCAATTATGTAATTTTCCTCCTCTTACTAGTCGGTTACATCTGCTCTCCTCCCCTCTCCTATTCCATTGGTTATATGATAATTTAGTCCCTCTTATGCCCCTCCCCACTTGTTAACCACTGGTTGTTAGGCTGACTCCTCCCCACAGTCAGCCCCCCTTTATAAGTTAATGTATCTGCATACTCCTTGCTCCTCTGTGTTGTCTCCCTGCTGGTTTGCTTCTTTGTTACCATCTGCTGTCTCCTCTCCCGGAAGGAATAAAAGCAACTTGGAAACTGTAACCAGAGAGTCCCTCTCTTTCTCCTTAACCACTCCCGCTCGACGAGGACTCCTTCGGTCACCTGCTCGGCCAGGTCACGAGAAGGGGTTCCTACCAGTGGCCAAACTGCTACCTTCGGCCCTAGCCTGGGGCTCAAAGTGGGGAGCGGCCACTTGGAGGCGCATGCCGAGGAAGGGGGTTGGAGCTAGCTGGCAGCCAGCGTCACCCCCTCTCCCGAGATCAGGGGTGCAGCATCATGCAACATGTAAGATATATCAGCATTAGAAATATTTCTAGTATTGTAAATAACAGATCTTGTTTTATTTGATTGCTTCTGCACACTTAGCTGCACTTGGGCAAAGGACAGGGATTACTAGAAGAAAAAAAATACCCAAATCAAAGAAAAAGAAAAAAACCCCTCTTATCGAGAATAAATAAAGACAGAAAGGACACTTTTTAAAGTCATACTTTTCCTCAGTATGTGCATATATTTACTCCTGGTGTTCTCCTCTTTATCTCTTTGAAAAGACATATATGTTCTAGCATAATGTGCTACCATAATCAATAATTTTCAGAATGGGGCTAAACTTATGATCACCTATCTACTACAACCACACCCTAGCCATCCATACAATTTGCACACAAGAATCTCAACTTTTTCCTCTACTATCAGAAACAAGGAAATGAAGAAAATTCAGGGAGAGTTTAGTAAAACTGAGCATAAAAGCTTACTGCAGATTATGAAATGCAGCTTTTTCTTCCACTTTAAAAAAAGCCACTGGAGGAGACTGCAGGAGATATAAGTCTTTTGCAAAGCACACTCATATTACTCTCATTGCTTATTTTATACACCTTCAGAACTCATTCACAATGAAGACTGGTTTTGAAACTGGTATAATTTAAGAAAGTGTAATTCTGAACTTTGGTCCAATCTCTGTTCATTCATCCAAGCATTGCCATTACTTCAATACTTCAGAACCCAGCACAAACATAATAGTAAAACTGATTTTTCTTTATTAATACTACTGCCCAGCCAACTCCACAGACGATGCTCTACCCTACTGTGACAGACAACTCCTGCTTCTGAGTCCAGTAATTAACAAAACCTACTTCCAGGTTTAACAATACAGTGAAAATTCTCTAGTGTAATTGTCTTGAGGCTGTGTACACATAGCTTGACAATACAAGAGCTATGGTACCACAATTTTTAAAAAAGCCCTTTCCCTGCAAAAGAGATATGTGACAATATCAGCTTCAAATGCATGATTAAGTAATAGATGGACACACTTGCTACCCACATCCAGCAGGAAGAAACAAGGACTTTTCTTAAGTTAAAGAAATAGCATCAGTTATTAAATACTAGCGTATGTATTCCTACTCAAGACTCCTCAAAGTATCTGAGAGGCATATAATCCTAAATTTTGCCTGTCTCAACAAGGGTTTAATATTCTTGGCACAATTTTAGGGCCACTGCTTGTTTAAAGCTGAGGTACTAAGTCCTTATCACAAACATTTAGCTTGCTACCTCCTCTCAGTCCTTTTGTTTTGGCTCTGAATCATCAGTGTTTTGGTAACCCGTTTTGTTTTAGATGTGAAGTTTAGAAAATTAATAAAAAGCAGACACATATATTCTTTCCATCTTTAAATTCCCCTCCAACCCAAAGCATTGTATGATTTTTTTAAGCTTCTAGTTAGTGCAGAGGCAGTCACAGATGTAAAATAATCAATAACTGTTTAAAGTGTTACATCAGTATCATTACAGGCTTGTGTGGTGATATGCACAGATTTTCTTGTCTTAAGCAGGAGCAGAGGGAAGAAAAAAGCCTGTTTTGTTTGCTCACTAAAGAAGATGCTACGAGTTTTACTTTTTTATACTACTTCATAGAAGATTCTGAAGCTAATACACTTCTTCACTCTTAAGAGCTAAATGACTTAAGTGTCTTCGCCTTTTACTTCTGCATGCATGCACAGTGCACAAAAATAATCTGTACCTTGTTTGTAGCAGTAGCGCTGGATCCTGGGACCACAGGCACATTGGTCACTTGCACTGATAAGTATTTATTGTCTATGAGGGGCCAAGCGCCTTCCACTTTGCATGTCTGGAAGTGATCTTTAAAAGTCCTCAGATGAGGATCCCCAAACAAACCACAAAACAGGTAAGTAGGAGGAGGTGTCTTCTCTCCCCCCTGACGTTCTCTCGCTTCTGTGTGGCCACTGTAATTGCAGAGATCATGGGTTATTTCAGAGTTGGTGGAGGATGTAGGTCCATTTTTGGTACAGTTTCTCTGGTTCATGAGATCACCAATCCCAAGCACTGCAGAATGGTAGACTAGGTTTCCACGGCATACTTTGGAATTGCGATAGGTACACACAGAGTATGCCCGCAGGGCCTTGCAGAATTCCAAATCAAAGTCCTCAAGAGCTGCGTTTAGATGTGAGGTAAAGGATACAAAATCAGTGGTGCACTTCTGGATTCCACAAGATGTGTGCAGCTCACAGTCACCTAAGCATGAAATAGACAGCAGAAAGACATAAAGCAAACCTCCTCTATGGCAATACCCCTTTCCACTCCCACAAGTACCATAGAAAACCACTTAAAAGAAACTTAAAAGTGCTCACCCATTAGGGAAACATTGCATTTTGGAAAAAAAAAAAAGGTTGAAAGATAGAAAGATAACAACAGAGTCTATCTCAGATGACAGGACTCGTGATGTCTTAATCCACTACTTCATATTGTCCAGACGAAAATTAAGAGCACTAAGTCCTATAAAGTACAAGCCAAACATTTCTTTCTAGATACCAAGATGATGATGCAGTTCTGTGTTCAAGTCAATAAGAAAGTCTCCATTTAGTCTTTTAAGTGCTTTACACAATTCACTGAATTTTTATATAGAATTCTGCCCCTCCGAAAAATGTGGTAAAGGCAACAAAAAAACGTTGTTTAGACGTTAGACATCAAACGTCTAAAAATGTTTAGACAAAAACTAGACTGAATAAAACAAGTTCTCTTTTAGAAACCGGGGGGGGGGGGGGGGGGGGTAGGGGAGAATGGGTAGGTAAGCGGACAAGCACTTTGCTTTATTTCCCTGGCACTGCCTTAGCTAAAGCTTCACTGCTCATTTTTTGGGGACTAAAGCGTGAAAAAACCCAGTTGTCTGAAGTGCAAATTTTCAGCTAACACACCTATACATTGCAGTTCCTGTACCTTTCAGAGCACAAATCAGTAATAAGACAGGGGGGAGAGAAACTCTCTGCCCACAAAAGCTTGAAGTAATTATCAGATGTATACAACTCCTACATAGTTCAGTTTACATGAACAAACCAGACAGATTTTATCTGATTACCTGATTTCCATAAAAAAGCAGTTAACATCCTTGCAAGCAAATCGAAGTTTTACAGTTTTCTCCTCCACAGTTCTAACACGTATGATCTGAAATCCTTCCAGATTCTCATGGCAGTTAACAACAGCTTTCTGAAGGTAACTTTTACCAAAGAACTTACTAGGGGCAAAAATTAAATGAACAAGACACACTAAGGGCAACAGAACCCTACTTTTCACACAGGTTAAAACCAGGAGGACCCTAATCTAGGAGAGATCACATTTCCTGCCATCCAAAGAGAAAATGGACCTTCATAAAGAATAGGTGCACAGCTTCATGCAACAGCTGTTCAAGCCTACAAAACTATCTACTAAAATTCATCTGTGGGAACATTTAACTGAAATTTTCCACTGTCATAAAGCAGGTTTTGAATGCCACAGAGACACACAGAAAAGTTAAAAAAAAAAGGGAAAACAAAATGCATGAGAAACTCCTGAGCCACGAGAAGTGGAAAATAGCCTGAATAACAACATTTTTCATTTTTAAATAGCTGTTTTTGGCAATGCACCCAGTGATAAGAGGATATCAGCAATTTCTTTGCCTGCCCCTTAGCTGACCTTCCTGAGTCAGTATTCTGGTGACTTACTCTGAATACCTAAACCATGAATTTATAAGAGCACTGTTTTGCCAGTGATGCATAGCTAACACAAATTTGTCAAAACCCCAAGACAACACGAAGTCGAATGAGGAATCCCCCATCTATAGCTAAGTATGACCATGACTCGTGTAGGTAAGCTAAAAATTTCTTTGTGCAAGCCATACATACCTCTGCAGAATACGGGAAAAAAACCCGAACAATAATCAACTTCTGTGTTTTCAGATACACAAAAAAGACCCACACCAAGCAAAATGACAGAGGGAATACTGGGTTTAGAGCCAGACTTTCAAAGCATCAAAACTTTTATTTCCCTTTAGTTGTATTCATAATAATTTTTTAATCACAAATAAATCAGGCTAGCTGAGCAAGTCTGTTAAGTTATCAAGCAGTCCAATAAATCACAGAATGACAAAATTTTTAGGGCTAGAAGGGACCTCTGGGGATCATCTAGTCCAACCCCCCTGCCAAGGCAGGATCACTTGGACCAGGTGACACAGGAACGTGTCCAGGTAGGGTTTGAATGTCGCAGCAGAGGGAAACTCCATGACCTCCCTGTCAGCCTGTTCCAGTGCTCTACTACCCTTGATGCAAAGAAGTTCTTCCTAATGTTGAGGTAAAGCTTTTTGTATTTCAGTTTACAGCCATTGTTCCTCTTCCTGTCGCTCGGTACCAATGAAGAAATCTGGCACCATCCTCTCGGATGGAGATATTTATACTGCACTAACGAGATCCCCTCTCAGTCTTCTCTCCTCTGGACTACACAGGCCCAGCTCGCGAATCCTTCCTTCATGAAAGGCTCTACCGGAAGGGAAAGGACCCGCTAGCTCCTCGCCTCTCCGCGCACACGGCTGCGCCCCTGTCCCTCCCAGCCCCACACTCCCGGTACCTGCGCCCAGCAGCAGCAGCCCCAGTGTGGCGAGCAGCCGCCGCAGAGCGGCGAGCGGCGCCTCAGCCCTGGGGGCGCGGGAGGGCACAGCGCTCCCCATGCCCGGCCATGCAGATTCCTGGGCTGGCGGAAGGACGGCGCCACGGCATGAGGCGGCTGAGGCGCGGGCAGGCGGACGACGTTTTCCACGGTGCTTCTCCGCCTCCGCCTCCAGCCCCTCCAGCGGCGCGACAGCAGCCACAGCAGCGCAGCGTCACGCGACGCGCACAAATAGACCCCCGATGGGGGGGATGGGGAGGGGGGAGCGGCGGCGGCGCCTGCGCCGCCTTCTATTGGCTACCTGAGCTGTCCGTCACGGCTGGACCCGGCGCCGGACGCCCCCTGGCGGCAACGACATGCCCGCTGCGGGTCCCGCCGCCGCCTCCGTGTCACTAACGGTCGAGTGCGTCCGCACAACGAGCCGCATCCCTGAGGCGGGACGGGTCGCGAGAGGCCGCCAGGGGGCATTGCCGGGACAGGGCAGGGAACAGCGCCGGGATAGGAAAGGAAACACCCCCAGGATAGGGTGGGGAACACCACCAGGAAGAAGAGAGGGCGCCCCGCCGGAATAGGTTAGGAACGCCGCTGGGATAAGAAGGAGGGCACCGGCAGGATAGGGCAGGGACACCTCAGGGATGGGACGGGGAAAACCTCCGGCGCAGACAGGGGACATGGCCGGAGAGGGCAAATGCTGGGTGCACTGCTGGGAACAGGGCAGAGGGTACCAGTGGAACAGAGGAGATGGCACCACAGGGACAAGGCTGGGTGACAGAACACCGAGACAGAGCAGGGGACATCGCCGAGGTGAGAATTAGGAAAAGAATCTGGAGGAGAGGATAAATGCCATCATGTCAGGATATTTTTTGAGCATCCAAAGGTAAATTTCTCTTTGAATATTTCATTAAGGAACTAACAGGAGGAACTACAGCACATCTCAGGTGTAAGTAAAAATACTGCTTTCAGGCTGTTTGTTTTTTCAATCTGTTTCTCCTTTCTAGCAAACATATTTCATACTGCTAAGACTAGACTGGCTGAGGCAAATTGGTCGAGGTTCAGTGAGGCCAGGTGCTGGGTCGTGCCATTGGGTTACAATGCCTGGAGTGCTACTGGCTGGAGCAGTGGCTGGAAGGCTGCATGGGGAAAAGGGCGTGGGCATTCTGGCTGGCAGAGCTGAACATCAGTCAGCATGGACCCAGGAGGCCAAGAAGGCCAATGGCATCCTGGTTTGGGTCAGCAATAGTGTGGCCAGCAGGACTGTCCCCTCACAGCTGGTGAGGTCACACTTCAAATCTTTTGTTTAGTTTTTGCACTGCTCATATCCAGAAAGACATTGAAGTGCTGGAGGGAATCCAGAGGAGAGAAACAGACTATGGGGAAGGGTCTGAATCACAAGTCCTCTGAGAAGCGGTTGAGGGACCTGGGGGTGTTCAGCCTGCAGGAAAGGAAGATGACTTTCTTGCTCTTTACAACTCACTGAGAGGAGGTTGTAGCCAGGTGGGGATGGGTCTCCTGCTATATCTCAAATGAAAGGACAACTGAAAATGGTGTTTAGCTGCATCAAGGAGCCAGCACTGGTGATTCTGTGATATGGTTCTTCGGGAAAAGCATGGACAATGTATAAAATAAGAAAACCACAAATACAAATCAGACAAACTGATTCCCTTGAATTTCTCTTTATTAGAAAATTTCTGGAAAATAAATATCCAAGAAATAAACTGTTCATTTTATCAACCACATCTGAAAAAAACCAAACCAACCAACCAACCAAAATCCCCCAACCCCAAAAATCTGGGCTTCAATAGCCATTAAAACTAAGGTAAATTGCCACAACCTAGAAAGAAGCCCTTTGGCTTCTTCTGTAGGTCACATAGTATTCATTAGTCTAGCTGGGGCTTTGAGAACTATCATCTATGGTTTCTCTTTTCTTCAATGTTCTTAGAGAAATATTTCTGCTGTTCACCTCTACTAAGAGACAACAGTCTTCCTTTTAATTTCATACTGCTCATAGAAAAATTTAATTTTTATAATGTAGTTACAGTTACTTGCATTCCATGAAGCTGTCTTTGACTGTGACACTCTCACAACAGGGGTACATGTACATGCTTCTTTTGGAGGCTCATAGAGGCTCACCCTGTCTGTTCTCCCTCTGTTCCAGAAGTCAAGTAGCTGTATTAGTGCAGTTGACTTCCTGTCTATCTTCTGTCTCAGAGGGGTTTATCCTACAAGATCCATGCCACAGCAACACCCCTGGCCACAGGCTTTGTTTGGGTTCTGGCCAGATCTAAGCAGAGGCAGAATCTTCTCATGCTGAACTACATTGTATACAAAGTTCTACAGCCTTAGATGTTCATGGATCCTGTTCTTACCACTTCACTCTATAAATAGCTTACCTAAGAAAATACTTCATTACAGGTCATATGGCATATTTCTTTTCTCTTAGGATTGAATATTGTTACACTGCTATGGACTTTTTTTTACCGGAGCAAAAAGTACAAAGAAAACAAGGTAATTGACAGCATGATATATATAATTATGTTCCCTTAACTAATGCAAATTCATTCTACAAGCATAGCTATTGATTTCTGTAACCAGATTATGTTATCCTATATCATGCTGGTTTATGTAAATCAGAACTAAAACTGAGTGCTTTTACGTATATCAAGAAATTTTTCTCATGACATATAATAGTCCTAAAGATTTTTAAAGTATTCAAACACCCAACTAATGCAGTAAAAATTCCCTAGGACTAGGAGGATAGATAGCTTGTAAGGGGTTTTAGAAGCTTACGCATATCTCTGTCTTCCTTGTCTGAAACTGCCTGAAAAGTGTTAAGGGCCATATTTTAAAAATAATTTATCAGAGAGTACACAAATCAACAAATACATTGTGGATCTCATTGTGGATCTCTCGCACAAAGGATCTCTTGGACTCCAAAGTAATAACAGGTATAAATATACCTGAAGAGTTGTTACACTGTATGTGGGGTTGATTTATGTTCATCTGCTTGTTGTGTGAGAAAGTAGTGGTGGCCTGAAAGAAATAAATTGTCCTCTTGGATTGGGGGTTTCTTTCCCTTTCTCAAAGTTACACTTGGAATTGTAGCTTTCCTGAGCAGGGCCTTGCAGTGAGTTTTCCCTGAATGTGTGGCTCCACTGCCTATCCAAACCCTACAGTTTCTTTCCCTGGCTTTTTGGAACTGGGGGATCTGTGAGGCATGCCTGCATATTTTCCCCCAGTCACTATCATGACCCATTGCCAAAATCCTCCTGGATCCTAAGGTGGACATCTGCTAATAGCTTCAAATATCACAATTCAATACCCTATTCAGTTTAAAAGTTTCATTGATTATACAATGTTTGCAACCGCGGTGCTTATATACAATTAGCAATTTCACTTAAAAGCTTACTACACATTGGTACAAATGTACTGACCATATATAAAGATACAAATATCACTTTCAGTTCACACAATCAAATTTATTGCAGGTTATAAAGTAATGCCTACACACATATATATACAAAGAGACAAACATCAATTGAACTATCTAAATATCCACAAAGCAATAACTAAACTATCAGAATGAATCATATGAGACTCTGTAGTAGTTTGAATTTATTTTATTGATTCCTTGTTAAGTAGTTAGTTCTGTTGTACCCCCACGTTCTCCCTGAGTTGGTTTATCCTTGGGTTTTACCCTCCGTCAGAGCTGTCCCTCATGCCATTCCCTGCCTCTTGTTCCAGCTCTTTCCCTGCCTGTCAAGGCAACCCAGCCGTTGATTCCCGAACTATCTCTGCCACTTAAACCTCGGGCCAATCCCTGTATGCAACACCACTTTGAAATTCCCCTACTTCTCGAAGCCCCATTGGCCCATGTGACCCATCCCCTCCACCACCCTACCTCAACTGGCCCTAGACGCTCATTCCTCCTCTGAAAATTCCCTATTGGTTAGCTGTTTGTATCCACCCCCTGACTTGTATCTGTACAGAACCCCTTGGAGATACAGCTTGGGGCTTTTTATCTTCTCCTTTCGCCTGGATTAAATGCTTCTTGTGGAACCTCAAGACGGGGAGCCTCTTTCTTTCTCCTATGCCTGGTCTCTGTCATGGCTTGTGTCTGGCACTTTAGAGCAAGTGGCTCTAAATGTTCTGCCTCTGGTATATCCTCATACTGAGGCAGTTCCCATTCCTGGCGCCGGAGTTCTAAGAGCTAGCCCAGGTTCCAGCAGCCACCTCAAGTCTCCATTTTTTTAAATGTAAGAAAAAAGCCCATTCTTCATTCACACAACACATTTTTATACCGTTTTTACAGACCTTGTGTGCATTAGCTTTATTAGGTTAATAGCTTTCTTGACAATTACTGTACTGGTTAGTAAAAGGTATTTTACTTGTCCATCAAGTCTCTCTATTTTTAAATTGTTTACATATTTTCTTCACTAACTCTTTGGGATAGACTTAATGCAGGTGCTAGTTGTTTTTTCACCCAGGAATAGATTGTTATTGAACTATTCACCCAGGAATAGATCATTAATGAACTATTCATACCAAGATTATTTTCGCATGGGAACTTGCAAAGTACTAGGTGCGCTTAGAAGAAATGACAGGCCAGCCATCGATCTAGCAGAGCAGGCCTGATTTTATGAGGCTTTTCTTCATAATTTTTCTACCTGACTTCAGCACTAAACTGTACAACTCTACACAGCTTTACATAGAACTCCATATGTATATAAGCATAACAATTTACGGTATATAAATATATTGACATCTGTGTAAATGTAACAGTTTACATGGTGAGCTTGTTTATAAATATGCAAATATTAAAGTACCTAAATTTCTGTATACTATAACTAAATAAGTATAATGGTATATAATTTGAAATGCAACTCTTGACATATAGAAACATAAGTATATATAGACAGAAACAGAGATGAATATAGATATGGAGAGAACAAGGTATAGACAGAACCCAGCTGGCGCATTTCCCCATGATTCCCCTCAGTTGCTTTCTCTTGTCCAGAACAGTCCTTCTGGAAACAGAGCACACAGAGATTTAGGAAGCAAAGGAAATACTGAGTCATCTCCACCATGCCCTTAGCCTCACCAAAGTCTCAGCACACATGCAGTTCCCCCAATCCCTTCAGACCCTCCAAGCCCATCTGCCTCCACAGTGCTGCCATCCCCTTCAGTGTCCCCAGTGCCCTGAGCCCCACCACCCCTCTCAGCCCATGCCATTTCTTTCTCCTCAGTCCCTGCCATCACCATCAGCTCTCCCAGACCCCTCAGTTCCACTGCTTCCTCTCAGCCCCCACAGCCATACCACGCTCTCAGTGCCACCATCACCACCCACAGCAGCACCATGCCTTCAGTGGTGCTGTCCCCTGTGACAACCTCGTTATCCTTAGCTGTACTGGCCCTTTAGCAGCTCCCTGTGGCTTGAGCCCAGATACTCCCCAGGGGGTCAGTGCCTGGTGCCTCTGGTGGTTCCTTCCACTCCTGTCACATATGGGCAGCAGGGACCTGGGGCTGAAACTGCTGCTCAGCCCGGCCTGCCTGCCAGCCCAGACCCCAGCATGACAAGAGGGGACAGAGGCAGCAGAGTGGGGAAAGAGGTAAAAAGCCAGTATATAACTCTACAAATATCAATACCTAAATATCTGTAGACATAGAACTCTAGAAATACAGGCCTCTAGAATTATAACCTCACCTTTCAGAGTGCTGATGTGACGTGTACATCAGATGGGGTTGTACTCTGCCACAGATTGCTACATAGCATGTAGCTCACACGCTGTCAACTTTCTGGAAGGTGGCTTCTGTTGTGGGTCTTTGCTGGTGCAGGATAGCCAGCAGTTCCTGCAGGAGACACAGGATGCAGGGACTTGTCTGAGGAGCTGCATTCAAACAGCAATGACCCTCAGGTGTCTCTGAGTCCTCTGAGAATTCCCTTCCACAATGTGCAGAAACATCCAGGTGCTCATGCCTCCAGTTGGAGGGGGGAGGAAGTGCATGGTTTTAGTGGTAGTACAAAATTGGGGACTATCACTGCTAAACCATGAAAGTCAGAAGAGAAATGGATTAATGAATGCACTGAAAAGCCTCTGATGGTCTTTTACTGCAGAAAAAAAAGCTATTCATAGCCCAAGTGTACATCTTATGTCCATATGTGTACATCTTATGTACACAATTAGTAAGGAGAAGAAATTCAGAGTTGTATTGTGTTACACAAATCTGTTGTGCTGTTTGGCAGCCCCACACTGTCTCAAGGACTCACCTACCTGGAAAATTCCCTGGCTTTCAGACACACAACAGGACTACCTCTATCCAAGCTCTGAAATCTTGTGATTTACCTGCTGCCTTCTCCTCTCACCTGCGGCACTGGCATCAGTTTGTTCTTTTCAGTAGCACTTTATTTTGACATCTAGAATTTAATAACAAAGAAAAATTCCATACAAAACTGCACTTTCTACCAAGAGTGCATCCCTCTTTTGCTCCTTGCAAATGTCTACTGTAAAAATGGAAGTTGTGATCTCAGAAGTTTACTCACCTTCTGTGGGCTGGATTTTAGAGTCCAGCAAATAATTTTAAATGTGCTGCCATCCAGCACATATCCATCATGGATGGGACAGAGATTTAAAAGCAATCTGCTGAGGGATCTGATGCTGCAGATTCCCACAAGCCAAAGGGAATCTTCTTTTTGCAAAGGCACCAGGAGTCCAATGCTGGACAGGGTTGGGGAAGATGAAACAGAAAAGCCTTATAAATACGATTGCCTGGCAAAAGATTTTGAGAATATGGAAACTGTAAGTGAGATTGAAATGAAAGCAAACTTTGAGATACCAAGCCTTAGTTATTGAACAACTGGAAAACAATGGTATGGCTGGCTGAAGGTAATCCCCTTTTGATTAAACAATACTTTCTGCTTGCAGACAGGTCCAAGGCTCATAGCAGACCCTACTAGCTTGGCAGAAGGGGTCCAAAGAGTAGTTTTTACTGTTTAAAATGTAACAGAGTATGGTACTGTAATGATTCTTATAGGCTGTATGTAGATGCTATAGGATTTGTATAATGTACTACATTGATTAGTGAAAATTTGAATATTCAGTAGAGAAGAAGATTTATTGTACTGTAATGGGAACTTCACTCTTTTGCTCTCTTTTGTCCGCTCTTATTCCTTTCTTTCATCCTCTCTTTTCCTCTTGCTGTCCCTTACACACTCTGTCTCTCTTTCGGGCTCCTCTTTGGAGCTACTCTTTTGGGCCTGCTGTGAGCTGCAGCTGGCAGCTCCAAGCAGGGCCCCTTCACCCACACCCTTTGCAATAAACCACAAGTTCCAAGACCTGCTTCAGACATCTCTTGTCTCTGTCTGTCCCGACCGTCCTACCCACCCTTTCTCCTAAAGACAGGGAACTTAATTTTTGAGAAAGTCTGGATTTTGATACTGTAGGAAAAATGGTCAAAGTGGGGAGAATGGGCAGATACACCTACAGGTGAATCCACATTCTGATGGCTGCTTCAAGGACACCCCCTGCCATGCACAGGACACAGGCGCTTAGAGGATGTGTCCCTGAGGTGTTGACAACACAAAAGCTATTCAATTGTCAAGCTATGCAAACACATATGAGATGAATGTCTCCCTAGCTTCTACACTTGTCATGGGGACACTCAAGCTTTAGGCATCCAAAATTCATGATTCATGAAAAAAAAAAAAAAAAAGGGAAAAGACAAGCAAGAAACCTGCTGCACATGCCAAACAAGAAACCTGTTCTTGCTGTGGTATGATATCTCCAATAAATATCTGTGGCCTGTGAAAATGTCTGAGAGTTTTCCTGGGCAAATCTGTGAGCCACAGAGATCTACCTGTAATGAACAGAAGGAAGGAAGAAAGTTTGGAAGCATCTTTCACCCTCCCATCACTTTTAAGCCAGTTTTTCTCTCCCTCATAAAAGGACAATACCGAGGATCAATGTACCTGAGGAACCGAACAGCTGTTCCTCTGGTGCTGTGCTACCGACGGATTCAGAAGCATCACTTTACATGGATATCCACAAAGTGACCAAAAGTCACTGCATTTGTGCCCCTAAAATATCAGAGGATCTGGATAGAAGAGACTTGCATGGTACCTGTTTGCTCTATTGACCCACTTCTGTCCAGCACAACTTTTCATGACAAAGAATAAGGGGCAAATAACAAGGGGCAGCTCCCTGTCACCCATGCAACTGAGGGACCCCTCTGGCCTCAAGACTCAGGGCACTATAGGCACCCACTTTGTAAACAACTAGAACAACTAGTTCTGCTCTCACGGCAGCCAACCACCAAAATCCGTGCTGACTTCAGTGGGAGTAGCAGCAGTTCCCATACCTTATGCATATGACTGAGTCTGGGCTGGACAAATGAGACAGACAGCAGTGAAAAGAGCTGTCTTTCAAAATAACCACCTGCCACTGTTGCCTCCTATTTGCAGTAGTGTCTTATCAGCCCAAGGCACCTGGGCACCCTCAGTGCCAACTTAGGTTTCAGGTGACAGGCCCTGGGCTCCTGGAGGTTATGCACCAAGCAGAGGTGTGGGCTCCCTCTCCAGACTGAGCAGGACAGCTCCAGGCAGCAGTTCTGCTCATCCCCATCCTTACTTCTTGGAGAATCAAAAATGACCATTTTATGACTGCTGAGCCCAAGACAGCATCCAATCCTCCTGTCATTCACCAGTCCTGTGCTTACAAACAGCAGGCCCAGCATCACCATCTTTCACTCACTCGGTTACCAGGTGTCAGAAGTTCTCTGTCACACACTCCAGGAACCTCCTGGATTGTTTGCTCTTCTCTACACTATATTGCCATTGTTCTGTTCTGCTTGCAGAGCCTTGTACCTATTTATCCATGGACACATGGAAGGGGGGCAGTCACAGAAGAGTCTCTGCCCTGTCTGTGTTGGGCAGGAACTGAAACACTCTACAGTCAGAGGTGAAAGCCTGTATCTGTACAGGATATTTTGGCTACCCCGCTCTTCCTTGGATTTTGCTGGAAATGCAATTGCCCTTTCTTCCTCATCTAGAAGTATCATGGCTTGGCAAAAGCTGGGGCACTGGGCCCTATTTCAAAGCCAGCACAGAGCAGATGAAAGAAGGAGACCCCCAATTCCAAACCATCCCTAAACCCCAAGAAACAGGACTTTTCATCTCTAAGAAACAATGGACAATTCAGAAGAGCATGTATAGCTTATATACAAGTTGACAAGGAATACAATCTGCCAACAGTATTGATGTTTTACAGAGTTTTACTGCAAGTCCCACTCAGGACAGCTGACACTTGCAAAAGCCATTCTGAAATAGTCCTCGCCATTGTGTTGCAATGGTCAGAGATACCGGGCTGGACAGAGGAACAGCTGATTTTAAAAACAGATGCTGCTCAAAAAAAACCAGAATGAACCATTCCTTTCCAAACTCATTGCTTCACAGGCTCAAGCTGAATTTCTCTGGTGCCCAGAAACACCCTGAAATAGGAGGAGGGGGCCATTTGCATTCCATCTTCATGACCTGGTTATGACAGGCAAATATGGTCTGTAACCCCACTACTCCATTCATCCTGGAGTCTTCAGTTTGCTGGAATTTTTACCCTGACTGCACTGTGGGGAATGCTGCTTCTGTCCTGGGGATTAGTTCCTTTCAGGAAACTCCAAAACTCACTCTTTTCTACAGAAAAGACTGATTTAAGTTGCCAAAAGTGAGGAAAAAAGCCATTACTCAGGAACCTCCAAGACTCTAAGTAGGAAGGAAGCCAGTAGGATTTAGGCCTAGGTGCTGTTCTGAAGCCCACTAAGATACCACTGGTGGTTTTCATCACCAGGGCAAGAGCAGGGAGGCAAGTAGTGGAGCGCCAATGGACTTGGCTGTGGTTTGCAGTGAATACCTTTCCTTGCCCTGCCTTTCCTCTGCTGGATGGCACCTTCCTTCCTGAGAGAACTGAGTGGCATATTCTGCAACTCCCTCTGTCACACAACCTGGCAGTAATTCTGAAACAGTTCTCCTTGACTTGACCATGGCAGGCAGCAAATGGGCCTGGGACAAGTGACAGAATCACAGAATTAACTAGGTTGGAAAAGACCTTTAAGATCATGTAGTCCTACCTTGTTGTATTGCACTAAATAGTTAATTTAGTAGTTCTTTTTACTGGGTGTTTGGTAACTTGCAATGGTCTGTCCCATTCCCCCCAAAAGCCCTGGTGGTAATGGTTTGTCCCAGGTTTACTTTTCCCCTCGCCCCTTTGTACCCAATTGGCTGTGGTCCTCTTCCTCCGCCCCCCATTCCCCTGGGTTTAAAAGTCTCCCACTATGAGACATTCACCCTCTTTTTCCCCTGGGACACTGCTCTCTTCCCTATCAAGGACCCCCTGGAGTAATTCCACAATAAAGCTGTGGGATTTTTTAGCCCAGAGGAGAAGAGCACCTCATGTCTTTTACTTTTGTCCTTGTAAAGGCTGCAAGGGGCCAAAGCTGGATCGGACCTGAAGTGCCCCAGGAGAGATCAGCAATTTACACTACCTAACACCTCCTCATCAACTAAAACATGACACTGAATGCCATGTAAAATCTTTTTTTAAACACATCCAGGGACGGTGACTCCACCACCTCCCTGGGCAGATGATTGTAGTGCACAATCACTCTTTCAGTGAAGAATTTTTTTCTAATGTCTAATCTAAACTTCCCTTGGCACAGCTTAAGACTGTGCCCTCTCGTTCTGTCAGTTGTTTCCTGGGAGAAGATCCCCACCTGACTATAACCACCTCCCAGGTAGTTGTAGAGAGTGATAAGGTCACCCCTGAGTCTCCTTTTTTCCAAGCTAAACAACCCTACCATCCTCAGCCATCCTTCAGAGGGCTTGTGTTCCAAGACCTTCACCAGCCTTGTTGCCCTCCTCTGGACCTGTTTGAGTATCTCAACATCCTTCCTAAACTGACGGGCCCAGAACTGGATACAGTACTCAAGGTACTGCCTTGCCAGTGCTGAGTAGAGAGGAAGAATTACTTCCGTGGTCTTGATACAGACCAGGATGCCATTGGCCTTTTTGGCTACCTGGCACACTGCTAGCTTATATTCACTTGGCTGTTGACCAGTACCCCCAGGTCCCTTCCTACCTGGGCACGGTCCAGCCTCTCTGTCCCCAGCCTGTTGCATTGCAGGGGTGTTGCAGTGGCAGGACTTGGCAGCTGAACTTGTTAAAATTCATGTTATTGGACTCAGCCTATCTATCCAGCCTGTCCAGGTTGTTTTGCAGAGCCCTCCTACCCTCCAACAGATTGACACATGCTCCCAGCTTGGTGTCATCAGCAAATTTATTGATGGAATCAATAAATTCAATCCCCTCATCCAGATCATCAGTGAAGATATTAAACAGGACTGGCTCCAGTGCTTACCCCTGGGGGACCCCAACTGTGACTGGCCACGAAGTAGATGCAGCTCCGTTCACCCCCACTTTCTGAGCCTGGCCATCTAGCCAGTTCTTAACCCAGCAAAGAGTGCACCTGTCCAAGCTGTGGGCTGCCATCTTTTCCAGGAGTGTGCTGTGGGAGACAGTGTCAAAAGCTTTGCTGAAGTCCAGATAGATAACATCCACAGCCTTTCCTGCATCCACCAGGTAGATCACCTAGTCATAAAAGGAGATCAGGTTGGCCAAGCATGACCTACTCCTCCTGGCTGGGTCGGATACCCTCACCATCCTGTAGGTGCCATGTGATGGCACTCAAGATGACATGTTCCATAACCTTGCCAGGTACTGAGGTCAGGTTCACTGGCCTGAAGTTTCCTGAATCCTCCTTCTGGCCCTTCTTGTGGATGGGCAGCACATTGGCCATCTTCCAGTCATCACCTCCCCAGTGAGCTGGGGCTGATGGTAAATGATGGAGAGTAGCTTTGCAAGCTCATCTGCCAGCTCCCTCATCATCCTAGGATGGATCCCATCTCATGGTCCCATAGATTTATGAGGATCTAAGTGGTTCAGCAGGTCTGTGTTTACTTCCTCCTGGGTAATAGGCGGGCTGTTCTGCTTCCTGACGCCATCTACCAGCCCAGGAGGACAGTTGTCCTGAGGACAACCTGTCTTTCTGTTGAAAACTGAGGCAAAGAAGGTGTTCAGTACCTCTGCTTTTTCCTCATCTTTAGTTACTAAATTTCCTCCCACATCTAATAGAGAATAGAGGTTGTCTTTACCCTTCCTTTTTCTATCATTATATATATATAAATATTTTTATTGTCCACAGAAGTTGACAGTTTGAGTTCTAACTGTGCTTTTGCCTCTCTAATTTTTTTTCCTACGTGCCCTAGCAACCCCCTAAATATTTCCTGAGATATCTGACTCTCCTTCCAAAGGTGATACACCCTCTTTTCTTTCCTTAGCTCCTTCAAGAGCTCCTTGCCCATCCAGGCTGATCGTTTTCCTCTTCAACTCATCTTTTGACACATAGGGACAGTCTGTTCTGTGCCTTCAAGATTTCAGTTTTGAATCACACCCATCCTTCTGGGACTCCTTTGTTCTTAAGGGCTGCTTCCCAAGGAACTCTCCAAATAAGTCTCTTGAATAGGCCTATGTCTGCCTTCCAGAAGTCCAGTGTGTCAGTTTTATTGGTGTCCCTCCTTGTTTCACCAAATATTGAAAACTCTATAATTTCATGATCACTGTGCCCTAGATGGCCTCCAACCACCACATCTCCTATCAGCCCATCTCTGTTTGCAAACAGCAGGGCTAATGTAGTCCCTCCCCTGGTAGACTCACAAGCTGTGACAAGAAGTTGCTCTCCACACACTCTAAGAACCTCCTAGACTGTCTCTTCTCTGCTGTGTTGAGTTCCCAGCAGATGTCTGGTAGGTTAAAATCACCTACATGAACAAGGGACAGTGATTTTGAAACATCCTCCAGCTGCTTGTAGAATAAGTTATCCACCTCTTCTTCCTGGCTGGGTGGTCTATAACAGACTCCCACCAGGATGTTAGCCTTATTAGCCTTCCCCCTGATTCTTACCAATAGGCACTTGAATTTATTGTCGTTAGTTTCAATTTCCATGGTGTCAAGAATGTCTTTATATTATAGCCACCCAACCACCTCTTCTCTCTCTCCTGTTTCTGTGCTGCAAGAGCTTGTAGCCATCCATTGCAGCACTCCAGTTATGTGTGTTGTCAGACCACGTTTCTATGATGATGTACCATGTTGTACCATGGCTTCCAATTCCTCTTGTTTGTTACCCATGCTGTCTGCATTAGTGTATATGCACTTCAACTGGGCTGCTGGTTTTACCTGTGACTCTGGCTTACCACCCGTGGGCTTGTTTCTGGAGAGCCTAGTTGCATCCCCTTCCCCCTACAAACCTAGTTTAAAGCCCTCTCAATGAGTTTTGCCAATTCATGGGCTAGAATCCCCTTGACCTAACAGATAGATGGAGCCCATCTGGCTCTAGCAGGCCAGGTGCCCTGAAAGTTGCCTCATGATCAAAACACCCAAAATTCTGCCGATGACACCAGCCTTTAAGCCACTTGCTGATAACGTGGGTTCTCCTGTTCCTTTCATCATATGTCTCTTGTCACTGAAGGGACTGAGCAGAGCACCACCTGTACTCCTGCCCCATCAACCTGTTGACCTAGAGCCCTGAAGTCTCTTTTAATTGCCCTGGTGCTCTGTTTTTCAGTCTTATCACTGCCAGCCTGGAGTATCAGCTGTGGGTAATAATCAGAGGGTTGAATCAGCCGAGGGAGTCTCCTGGTGACATGGATTACCCAGGCCCCAGGGAGGGAGCAGACCTCCCTGGGGGATGGGTTCAATTGACATACAGGCCCCTCTGTTCCCCTCAAAGGGGAGTCACCTACTACGAGTACCCTTCTTTTCTTTCTAATGCTAGAGGCAGTGATCCATCTCACAAATGTGTAATTTGGAGGTTCTTGAGGCAGATCATTTTCTTCAGTGTCATCTGGCTGACCCTGGATTGAGGGCCCTCTGGATTCAGGGTCTGGGTAGGTGATGGGGGATTGGGAGGAATTTTCATTACCTCCCTGAGGAGGGAGCCATTTCCACTCCCCTTCATTAACTAGGTCTCCTCCTACTGCCTGATGGTAGGAGGCATGGGAGTCCTCTGACGCATGGTGGGCTTCTCTCATGGATGATGGAAGATGGAAGGGTGAAACTCCACCAGTCCATTTCCCTTTCATTGTCCCTAATACTCCTTAGTCTTTCTACTTCCTCCTTAAGCTCAGCCACCAGACAGAGATCATTCACCTGTTTGCACTGCAGGTACGTGTCTTTTGCACCATCCCCTGGTACTGCTCATAGGCTCAAACATACCGTAGAGGACGGGGTCTGGACAGATGCATCCTTCTTGGAGTGTTCTGTTTGTCCTGTTTTACTAGCTGTAGCTTTTGATCATTTGGAGACCATTGTGAAGAAAAAAACAACAACAAAAACCAAACAAACCAACTGACCAAACAAAAAACACCAACCAAAATCAAGCTAAATAAAATAAAAATGCCACTAGCGGGAAGATGCCTGCATTTCTGCTTTCTTGCCCTGCCTGTGTGAACTGCCAAGCAAATTGTTGTGCTATGCCCTTAGAACTGTGCCATGCCCCTGTTGGCCTGCTTCTGTTATCTGTGTTCTCTAGAGCCTTCTTTTAATTGCACTTCTGATGGCTGGAGGAAGCCTTGCCCTGCACCTGAATGGTTAGAGAGAACATCCCACTCAGCTTTAGTGTCATCCCACCTGCTTAAGTGTCAGAAACTTCTACAGTCAGGGCTTGGTGGCAGAAACCTGTAAGATAGAGGCAGGAGAGATAAGCTGCATCCCCTCTGAAGTTCACAGTGAACTTCATAGCCCCCTCCTTCCCACAGCCAATTGTCTGATTGCTTGGCTGGGACTGGTTTCAGTGGCCTCCTTCTGTGTTGTGGAATAAGGACTTCACAATTAATATTGTAAAGCAGGTATGTTTTATTCCAGCTGAGATGCATGAGGGATATTTCCACTATACATGAATACCTAGTCAAGACAGGTTTCAGGTTCAAGTATACATTGATCCCCAAGCCCACAGCTCCCTACCCCACCCATTCCCATCCCATTCTCTGCCTCCTTGTTCTTCATTTTATAATTAGTCTTCTGTGGCCCCATGCCCCCTGAGGGTTGTCGCAGGGGTTCTTCTGATGAAATAAGTGTTCCTCAGGTATTTGCTACTTGACCATGTCTCTGGGCAAGTGCAGCAGATGTTTGCCTAACTCCCAGGTCAGTTAGTTATGGCCAAAACCAGGAGCCCAGTTCTTGCTAGTTGGGTTCTGCTTTATGGATTTTAACAATACCTAAGTCTTGCTTTACTGAGCTTAGACAATATATTTTTATCGCTTTTACCTAGCAACTAAATTCCTATGTGTTCTCTTACAAATTGTTTCTACCTAACAAATTACATTCCTGTTACAAGCTGTATTCTGTACTTCTGCAAACTTGGTAAATAAGCTATATATTTCTGCTTCTCTCCACCCATACATTATGCTTCTAAAATTCTGAATAATCATAAACATACATGTTTCCCGTATCACTTAATGTATAGTTTAGGAGAAGTTTAGGAGAAAACCCTATGGAATTAATGTTTCCTCTAACAAAAAATGAGGCCCCAACAATCCCTCTCTGCCAATGAGAAAATGAATACTAGTGGATGAAAGTGAAAAAAACCCAACCATTTATTGACAAAGTGTCAAAATGGTACAGGGAAAAAAAATGAACAAATGGTGGATGCTGAATTGTCAGAACCTTACCCCCCACCCCCGCCCCGACCTCCTTTCCCCAAATGTACACACAGCCACACTGAAACAAAAAAAAAAAAAACCACCCCAAAATACCAGGGAAAGAAAAAAAAAAACAATGGCCAAGCACATCGAAAGGAGGAGGGGGAAATAAATGGTGACAGGTTTTGTCTCAGGAAGGAAAAAATAACCAAAAGTTTTACACACCAGTTCAGGAAAAAATCAGACAGGAAACCTGGTGGATCTCTGTTGTTGGTCTCCTCTTCACAGCCACCAGATGAAGCTGGTGGTTTTAGGGTCTTTTCTTTCAGTGGGTCAGCTTTTCCGAGGTCTGGGGCCAGAATGGAGTGGCTGCTTGGGTCCCCTGTAGTCCCCTGCTTATCCCATCAATAGTCTTCTTGACCTCAGACCAAACTGAACAGTTTAGGAAAAAAACAAAGGCTGCCAAAGGATTGTTGTCACAGTCTCCAAGGCCAGGGAAAGGGAAAAAAATTATTTTGCCTAAGCTAACAAAAAACTAAGCTAGCTAAGCAACTAAGAGAGCCCAGTCCACCCATACTATGGACGCCTTTTGAAAAGGCTTTGAAAAGGCCTGCACAAGAGCCCCAAGGTTCCCCCTTGCCCTGGGCCCATCTTAAAGCTACCGCAACCATTTCTGGGCATAGAGCAGACGATCATAGGGATAGAAAACCACCCCAAGATGCTCCACCACCATTTCAGTCCTCCTGATGTCCTCCAACATCATTCTACTTCAGTATTTTTACAACCAGGTAAAACTAAATGGATTCTCAAAGCACAAGACAGGAATGCAGAAGAGATCTGAGGATGGAGCAGCTCTCATCTGAAGAAAGGCCAAGAGAGCTTGTTCAGCCTGCAAAAGAGCAGGCCCTGGGGAGAGCTTATTCCCACCCTTAAAGACAACATTGGACTGTGAGGGAAGCCATCTAGATAAGATAAAGGGGACACTTTTGTTCAATCATCTCAGGTCTAGGGAGAAGCAAACAAGGCAGAGGGAAAGGAATGCATCCACAAGAAAGCCAAGCACAGCAGAAAACCCTCCCTTGACTGGGTTTGAGGTGGGGGAGACTACATCCAACAGAGGCCAGGTTTACGCAGTCTCCCCCTGAAATGCGGTGGGGGCAGAGCTTTCAAGTGTGTGGTGTAACCTCTGGTCAGAGGCACTGAATACCCACCCTCCCGTATAGAAACTGGCCCATCTGTGGAGCCCAAACCCTGGGAAGGCCACATCAGTGGGATGTTCACATGGGAGGTAGCTGATGGTGTGTAATAATCCATCAAAGCCTCCCCCCACCTCCCCCCGCAAGTACTCCTCAGACTCATTCCTGAGGCCTTGCACTACAGCACTGCTCATGACTCAGGAGGCAAAGTAATGTGACCAACCCAGAGTCTGCTGCAGGGCAGTGTCAAACTGCCTCCAGGGGAGTTACCTGGGCATTCCCATCTGGCCTGAGCATATATTAATCCATTAGATTCTATGCTTTTCAGGGGACCCTCACCACCAAGAAGACCACCTGGAGAGGATCATGGTGATGCCAGTGAGATCCATGGAGTGGTTCTCACTGGATATTTCCTTTAATCTGTCTCTGTCACTCTCTTTCTGTTTGCCCAGCCTCTCTTCTGTTTTTCTCTCTCTCTTCCTTTTACTCTCCTTTTCTTGTTCTCTCTCATATTTATTACTAAATAAAACTTATACTATTGATGTTAGCATATGGTTGCATTTGCACGTTAATTCAGGCAGAGGCATTTCTAATAACTTTAAAAACTGGACCATGACACTCTTGTGATGGATGTGAGTTCCAATGGCTTCAGTTTGACTAGGTTGAACAGTTTATAGAACTGCAATTTGGATGAGTTGTTAGTATGAATGAAGATTTCTCTAAAGGTTATGGGCATTCCTGTATGAATTTGAACCTGGATAGTCAGAAAAGTAAGAGAGGCTAAGAACAGAACTCATTACCATAAAGAAATTGTGATGAAATCTGAAAAAGTGAAAAGGTGATAAGTAAGCCATTTCACCATGTTATCCTCCGTACCATGGTTAAAGGGTTTTTACTCAGATGAAAACTGGCTATGTCCACTATGACAGTGAATGGTAATTTTTGGTTTCAAGACTTTCAAAACTTGGTGCATTTGTCTGTTACAATCTCTTTCAAGCATGTAAAAGCACATTCTGTATGCACCACTATAGATTTTCTGAACTAGAATAGGTGGGAGATTTATTATTAAAGTGGTGGTAGTTTCTTTGTCCTTTCAGAGATGCTGGTGTCTGATGCTCTAGGGAATCCATGGACCTCAGCAGACAAAAATTAACAAATTTACTAGGGAAGAGTTTTTCCCATAATGTTCCTATACTTACAGTGCTCTCTATGAAGTAACTTATTTTGCAGATTATGAAAGGTACAGATTATGCCCCAGTCCAGACTGACCAGTCTGTGCTATTCAGACACAGTCAGCTACATATTTTTAGAATAAGATGCCAACACAGCCTGTTTCTGTTAAATGACTCATACAATTTTTATCATGTTAGAGATTGTCTCTAACATGATAAAAATTTTAATATATAATTACCTCTTCACAGATTAGTATCAGAGAAACTGAAGGAGTGAGCCATTTTTCATTGTAATTTTGCCGTTTAGCAGAAGAACATAAGCTTTTCATTCATCTCTATTCAAATAGTTTGTAAGATAAGAATAAGAAAACAAAATACTCTGTAATAGAATATTCAGCATTATAAATGAAATATTAGTAAATTATTTTTTTTCTACCTGGAAAACTATTTTTAAAAAATGGTTTGCAGATGGAGATTTTGTCAAAACTTGAGAAGTGGCTGGGCATCAGTTAGTTAGTGGCATGCAATTATTTTTTGTGCATCACTTCTTCATCTTGGGTTTGGTGTTGTCTTGGGTTTTTTCCCCCAATTATTACTTACCTTAAGCCACAGGATTTTGTACTTTTTGTCCTTCTGATTCTCTTGTCCATCCTTTTGGGTACAGTGATCAAGCTTCTCTGATGTTTATCAACAAAATGCTTTATCAGTGAGAGCTGTGACTACCCATAAGTACTGTATTTAGAAGGTCAATGATCTTCCAAACCAAGAAAACAGCAGGGTTGGGCATAGTGAAAAGACATTTTCAGTTGACTGTTGTTATGATTAAAGGTGAGAAATATTAGGGATTGCTTTTAACATAGGTAATACAGGAATCACTATTCTCTGGAACAGTTGTTCCAGTTGAACATACTGTTGTCTTGTTGCAGACTTAATAATCACAAGTTTGCATACCTAATAGAATGCAATATTTTTTAAAATATAATTTTTTGTTTCTGTATATAATTGCATATGTAGATTTAATCCAGTATCTTCTTCATATATTGGAAAATTTTATTTCCTTTTCAGTGAATTTGTCAGCTTATACCAAAAATTCTGCAAAGGTCAAAATTTTGAGGTTTGTATGCATAATGAGGTCCTATTTTCAAAACAAAATATAACTCTAATAAAAATCTAACTTTCTGGCCAGAAAAAAAACCCCAAATAATTTTTTCATGTTTCATTTAATTTTACTGTAAACTAAATAATACACAACTGGTACCTTTATACAAAATCTATTCATCAGTTAATGTCTTTCCTTGATAAGAGACAAGAGCATGATTTAAAAAAAAAAAAGAAAAAAAGTGGAAAAATGGGCCCTTTTTGTTTGCCAAAACATGGTGTCATATGAAGTACAACTGTGAGGGGAGTTCCAATTACTGTACTACCTACCACACGTTTTAATTTTGAAACAGAATTTTTAATACCTTATCCATACCTCTGGCAATTCACAGACTTTTGATGTAGCAGAATGGGCAGGAAAGCTGAAAAATGGAAATATCATTACAGTTTCCACCACATTAGAATGGATGAGAGATAGCCAAGTAAGACTAGGGATGCCATAGAGACTTCATCCTCAACAATATTTGAAATTGAACAAAGCACTGAGCAGCCTCATTAACTTTGAGGCTTGTGCTGGTATTTGTAAGAGCAAGGCTTGATTAACACTGGAGGTGTTCTCCCATCTCTTCTTGACTCTCACTAAAGCTGCTTGCAAGCACATTAAACACAGAAGAGCAATCTGTAATGAGTTCGTTGGTAAAAATACAAAATTTGAAAGAATGAAAATGGGTTTTAAAACCAAGCTTAAAATATTGATCAGAAACCAAAATAGTCACAAAGGTATGTTTTTTCTTTTATTCAGGAAGGCTGCAAGTCCAAATGTTTTATTCAGTCAATTATCTAGACAAAATCATTAGTTCTCTTTAGCTGTGAAATAGGAATGACAATAATTTTCCTCTCTTTGGTGAAACTGATCCATAAGGCAAATCCCAGGCAGAAAACATGGGATTTCTGTTTGTGCACTTAATATGTGAGGTATCCAGTCAGTTGTGGATGGTTGCCTTTGGCTGGCAGGTCTGATTCTGCTCTACTCTGACTCTATCTCATTTTGTATAAAATGATCTGACCTTTGGTGCTATGGCTTTGTCAGAAGAAATCTGGGTAGATCTCTTACTACCAGCCAGCTTTAGTCCCAAGAGAGGAACAGATGTCTGAGGCAGCACATATGAGACAGGAGTTGAGCAGCGAGAGCTAAATGAGCAACCAGGACAGTCACACTAAACTGTTTCCTACAAGTAATTATCTGCATGAGAAATCATTGCTTCACTTCAGTAGAAACAGCCTTTGTTTACTTAGTTCAGTAATTCTTATTTCGTTCATCCAGTGTACCACAGAAGACTGAATCTTCCAGTTAAACACTGCCTTTTGATTTAATTTTGATTACAGGAGTTGAAAATGCTTTCTTAAATGTAAGAAGTCAAAATGTCCCAGAGTTGAAGAAAAGCACTGCTTATTGGAAATAACATTTCCTTGTGACAAATGGTATAAATTGAAGCAATGCTTGTAACAGCACCACACTCATTTGGAAGAAATAGGCATGTTCAAAGGAAGATATGCTCTGTGCCAGGAACTTTACCTCACCACTCTGCCTCAGGTAGGATTGTATGGTGCCAAGTACTAGGAGGAAAAAAAAGAAAAAAGAGAGAGAGTGCTGAATACTAAGAAATAAAGTTTGGAATATATTCTTATGCCTTGCTGTGTGTTACATTGATTATTTTATCCTCAAATTATATAATTAAAAATTCTTAGACGTGTCTATTACATTTAATCCTTTTTTATTTAGAAGGAATTAAATAATTTGAACTTCTACTATTTTTAAATCCTATTCTAACAAGCCAGTTGTTTTAGAAGTCAGACTACAGAGGAGCTATTCTCTAAATGCAGAGGAGTCATTCTTAAAGAAGTATAATAAAACAACCCTGGGAAAGCACTCACTTGCCTGAAAGAGACTCCTGGTGTGTTCTGGCAAGAAGATGCTGGCTGCATCACTGTGTCATGCTCCACAGACTTCTAACACCTTGTTAGACACTCTTAACACTGTCCTCTCTTACCTTCCTCTCAAAACACCTGTCCAACCTGTCTTTTGTCTCTTATTGTTCATTTCACAGTTTTAAGATATCAACACTAATAATTAGGTTCAGGGTGCTGAATTTTTTAACAGAATGAAAAATATGAGGAAGAACTCATTCTGATTAGACATAACCAATGTTTATAGTGGGCAATAACAATTATTTATAATTTTAGACACAATAATGATTTATAATATGCCATTATTTATCTGGGGTAATCTATGGGCAAGAACAAGACCTTGCTTTATTTTGAATCTTCTTCTGTATTGCACTTTCTTTTTAAAGTTAGCTCATTCTTTCTTTAATATATAATGTGCAGTTTTCAGCATAGCTGCAGGATTTTGTAGCTCTCACCTGCACTGCTCCACATAATATGATGAGGTTGGGGTGTTGCCCCTAGTCCCACTAAATACTGAAATTTGGCCTTGTAGTGGTCAAGAAAAATGCACAGTTGAATAAATAGTTTCACATATAAAACCAGGTTTATTTGTGAGCTTAACTGGACAATAGTTCTGCAGTTAAGAGCTGTACTTGATACATCACTACAACTGTGCATGCCAAAAACTCCTCCTAATTCTTAGGAATGAAACAAATATGTCAGTGCAGGAGAACTGGGGTGAAACCCAAAGAGCTTTTCCTGAATGATTATTTAATGTATTTGTTTGGCCTTCATATTTTTATATATATCCCATGTTGGCTTGCATCTGAAAACAACCTGAAATAATGTTGCATACTATGAATAGTAGAAATGGTACAATGTACTCTTTCTTTACAATCTTATCCTCATCCTTTATCCATCTTATTCTCTTATCCTCAACTTACCTTCCCTGACAGGCTGCTCCAGGATGGACCAATGCCTGCAGTACCTCCCCATATCAAGCACTGTTAGTATGTACTGCCAGGAGACTGTGAAGTTATTGCAAGCGCAAAGATTGTTTTATTACCTTAAAATGATTCCTTCTGAAAAATGCTCCTTGCCATGAGAAAACTTTTTCCTAGTGTTTGGAAATTCCTCATTTAGAATCAAAGAATCATAGAATCGTTCAAGTTGGAAAAGACCACCAAGATCATAAAGTCCAGTCTTTGACCAAACAACACAATATCAGTTAAATCATGGCACTAAGTGCCACATCCAATCATTTCAAAAACACCTCTAGGTATGGTGATTGATGTGTTCATAGAAAAATATGGATCTCTACCACAAGTAACTGAGAAGGAAGAGATTACGTGTCCATATATTTTTCTTTTCCTTGTTTTTTCTCTTTTGTTCTCTTAAGTATCCAAAATGATATTCAGCTGCTAAAACTGGGGGGAAAGAATGTAAACTGGGTAAGCCACCAATTCAGTTTTTTCCTTTAAAAAAAGGAAATTTAACTGGAACTTTAAATTTCCAGTTATTTCCTTATACCAGATGGTCACTGAGATGGTGGGCCCTGTTGAGCCCAGGCAGACGCTGACTGAAGCCAGAGCCAGCCGATTCCTTGTCTCACAGCAACACCAGGTGGCTGTGCATCCTCAGTGCAGCTGCAAACACCAGCATCGAGCTTGGGATGCAGGACGGCTCCCGGCTTTCCCATACCAACCAGTTTGGAAAAACAGGGTGCGAATGCTCTTTGATTTATGAAATATATTAAACTGGTGCCCAACTTCTTGCACATCCTAGCAGGGTGGAGGATTGTCTCTTGCAAGGCTTCTGGCAAATGGCCTCTTCAGTGGCATCAGGTCCCAGGGTAAGAGCTGCTGGAAGCACTGGCTTCTGCATTCTCAAGGCTCAGGAAGGTGCTTGAGTCACCTTGCTGCAATCCAAGTGTCACCTTCATAAGAAAGGTTCTATGTCAAGTGGCTGTGAATCAGAGCTTGTGGGATCACCTGGAGGGCACCCTGTTAGATGGCAGGATCCCAATAAATTTAAAATGTGCCAAGCCATGGAACCATGACAAGGTAAGGGCTGATACAGAAGGTGCCTGGGAGACTGGGATCCTGTTCTTTCCTGAGTTCCAGCTCAGAGCAGTGGAGAAAGGACAGCATGTCCTCTAGCAGCTGCTCCCTCGTGCAGGAACACAGCAGCTTTGTGGAGAGAAGGAATGATACTATGCAGGTAGGCTTTCCTTCAGTGTTCAGCTGCAGTTGGAAGGAGTGCCCACCGCAGGGATTTAGGGGCACCAGCAGGTGGTAGACAGAGACAGCACAATCCTTACAAGGACAATGTCTTTCCTGTTGTGAGGAGCCCAAAAGAAGCCAGGATTTGAGCTGCAGCCTCACCAAGTGCCCTCTACAGGGGGACAATCACTTCCTTTGTGTTGCTGTTCACACTATTTCTGGTACAGGCCTGGATGCCATTGGCCTTTCTGGCCACCTGGGCACATGCTAGCTCATTTTCTGCTGGCTGTCGGCCAGCACTGCCAGGTCCTTTTCCACTGGGCAGCCTTCCTGACATATTTCTCCACAACTGGAGCATTGCCTAGGGCTGCTCCAGTTGTGGAGAAATATGTCAGGAAGTTCTGCTGAGTCTGCTATGAGTTGTGGCTGAGCCCCTGATAGGGCAGGCAGGGGAACCATGCTTGTTCAGGTCTTTATGTTACTGGTGGTGGGAATGCTGACAGGATGTTAAATGGATTCTGGTCTTCAACATGCTTAGAACATCATGGGTGTCTCAGTAGCTGATAGGGCAGGTACAGGAACCTCAGTTGTGAGGGTGCTTGTGATGTTACATGTGGCACAGTTCCTCATAGTGCATACAAGGGAGCTCGTGCTGGTGTTTACGTCACTGGTGGATGAAACATTGATCGGTTACTGAATAGAACTTAGTCATGCTGGTGCTTGATGATATCACACTTGGCAGAGGAACTGATGGAGAAAGTGAGGGAACAGCTGCACTTTACTTCTTGCCATACTTCACTTCAGGCTCATTAAAGAGCAACAAACATCATGTCCTTATGGTGTACCTGCAAACTGGAAAACCTCATCTCACATTCAAGAGAGTGAAAGTGCCTTGAAAAATAATTTGAAAAGTGATTTTGAAACCCAAAAATGCAAGATAACCAAAGTACAGGATAAGACAAGAGTACTAAAATGAAATCTGTCTTGCCTGTACTAGTGATTAGCAGCCAACTACTTAATTCTAAAAATATCACCATCAGGACAAGCCCAGTCTGAGTTGTCCCCAAACCGCACATGGACTGTATGCCCACTCCACTCTCCCCTTGAGTTGGAATGCCTTTTGAGTTTAGAAACACTTTACCTGAGATGGAGAGATTGTTCCTTATCCAAGGCAGAAAGATTCTTTACCCTTGACAAATCCTCAATAAGTGACTGATAGCATGTTGGGTGCATGTTGGATAACTACTATGAAAAATTACTAATCCATTTAGCTACTCAAAACTATAATAAACTTTGTATGGATAATTTCATCAGGCATAAATCATTGTCCAAATCTGAGACTGATTGCACCTAACTGCACCAAGGTTCCTTAAGGAGTTTAAAAAGCAAGAGGATCCACCATGAGCAAGAAGATCCCTTGTGACTCAATGGGAATTTACTCCTTACTCTTTTTGTCTGTGGTCTCTGTGTGAATAATTCTAGCTCAATTCTAGTGACTGATTTTGAAGTTCCATACATCCTCATTTATTTAGCTAAACAACTTAAAAATCAGGTGCTTTGTCAACCCTCACTGAATTTCCCAACTTTACTTCAATTCATTATTTTTCATTCTGCTCACTCCAGGAATTTTAAAACTTCATCTCTACATTGTCTCAAGGTGTTCCTCTCTGCTTCTGTACTATGATCCCATTTCAGGATGGCCATCTTTGTCTATGCTCCTGGATAGCATAGCCCATATCTGCAGACAACCTTTGATTATGTTCCTGGATTCATATATGCATCCAGAGCAAGCATTGATTCAAACAATTTTTGGAAATCTGCCCAAGTTGGATCATATGGTCTGAGAATACCCCAGAATGTCTACCCCAGAATGGACTACCTTTTTGCAGTCATCTCTGAGCCAAGGATTTGTTGTTGCCATAAAAATAAATCATTATGGCTAAAAGGTACAGGAACAGTTCTGAAAGTCAGATGTGGGAGCAAACAACGCCTTGACACTGTGTGCTCATTGTTCAGCTGTAGCTCAAACAGTGTTGCGCTAGTGACACTGGTTTGGTCACAAATCCAAAACTTGGGTTGTGACCCAAAGGGAGGTCCTGCACTTCCTGTTAATTGAACCTCATATGATTGACCTTGGCCCATCAATCCAGATCCCTCTGGAGACCCTTCATGCCCTCCAGCAGATCAACACTCCCACCCTTGATGGCATCTGCTAATTTACTGAGGGTGCATGCAATCCTCTCATCCAGGTTGCTGATAAAGATATTAAAAACAGGACTGGCCCACCTACTGAGTGCTGCGGAACACCACTAGTGACTGGCCACCAACTGGATGTCACCTCCATTCACCACTAGTCTCTGGGATCAACCATCCAGAGGCAGTGTTTTAATCAGGGAAGAGTGCAGCTACCTGCCATGAATAGCCAGTCTGTCTAGGAGAATGCTGTGGGTAACTGTCAAAATCTTGATTAAACTCCAGATAGAAACATCCACATTTACATTTCCCTTATCCAACAGGCAGGTTACCTTGTCATAGAAAATCACAACCTGCCTTTTCTAAACCCCTGCTGCCTGGAACTGATAGTCCTGTAGGTGCCTTGTGATCACACTCAGGATGATCAGCTCCATAACCTTACACTGCACTGAGGTCAGGCTGACAGGCCTGTAGTTCCCCAGATTCTCCTTCCAGCCCTCTTGTAGATAGGCATCACGTTTACCAACCTTTGGTCAACTGGAACCTCCATGGGTAGCTCCAGATAGTAAATGATGAAAAGGTCCACACAGAGCACTTCTGCCATCTCCTTCACTACCTGATTCCATCAGGTCCTATAGACTTGTCTGTTTCTAACTGGTAGGACATCACTGCCCATTTCCCCTTGGTTTATAGGGGCTTCAATCTGCTCCCCATCCCTGTCTTCCAGCTCAGGGGGCTGGGTATCTCCAGAACAACTGTCTTATTAGTAAGCATATATCTGTGTAACTCTCATTTGCCAGCTGGGGTTAAACCTCAACAGTCCTCTTTTCCTTTTTGTAGACATCACAGGATTTAAAAGTTTGAGATCCTGACAGATCTGCCTAGAGTGTGTAAAAACTAATTTGTTATAAGCATTCATTGTATTGGTTTAATCATCCCTTTTTATTATGGTGATTGATTTTCTTGCTGGGCTTTGTAGGAAGACAGTTGGTAAAAAAGGTGAAAATGGAGGTTTAGGGATATGGGGCGTTTGCTTAAGTTAGCAATATGCCCGGCGCCAACAATACATACCCACTTCATAACTACATCAGGTTGTGGAGTCTATTTATTCCACTTCAAAATATCACTTCAAAAGGAGTGAGCTGCCACCACCATAACCCAGCGGGGAACTTTTCTTCTGCTGCTGGGCCCAACATCCCCCTACCCTACCAGGATACCCTGCAGATTCCAGCTATTGCTATGGAGTTTTACTACATTCTCTGCCCCGGAATTTCTGCTCATCCCTGCCGTTCTAGGCTCCTGCTTCTGAGAGAACCGCTAGGGGCACTGGGATTAGCTGTCCCAGGATTTTCTGAAGCAAAGCCTCTCTTCCATCCCTCCCCGTCTCGGTTGAGCCGCCATCACCGCTTCCTCCCTGAGCCCATGCTAGAGCGCCCCCTGCAGCCACGTGGGGATCACAGCACCTGCCCGGCCCACCAGGAGTCTGCCAGCACCCCTGCTGGCTGTGACCGTAATTGCACCAAAGGGGAAAGTGACGCAGCTGAAAAGGCTGGGACTGGTTCTTGTTGTTGTCAATGCTGTGAGAAACAACTGCTCACTTTGAAAATTTAAAAAGGTTTATTAAACCTTGACAAAAATACAACAAAAGGACTACATAAGGAAAAAGTTGCAGCGTTAGGAACTGCTCTCGTGAATACTATGTGGCTGGTTCATCTTCAAGATGAATGTTCCCGTCTTTTATACCCCTGGGGGTTGCATCAGCTAACTCTGGCCCCTCCCAAAGTCTGTCAGTCAGCCTTCTTTGCTATTTCTTCGTGGAGATTGCTTTATTGTAACTTGATTGGAGGTCAGGTGTTGCCATGCTGCACCCCCTAAGCAACAAGCTTTTCCATTCCCAACTGCCCCAGGTAAGGGACACATGTGCATGCCTTCTTTTTTACCTGTCTTAGACAACCCAGGCTGTCTGATGGCAACAATACAGAGGGGGAAATGGGAACTATGGGAAGAACAGAGGACATCTAAACTATAATAACATAACTATACACCACTAAAGACTTTCTTAATCTTCACACAATAGTCATTCCTTAATTGCAAGAGCCAATAATCTCATTAACCATCTATACCAATGCTGTAGTCATTGTTGTTTGTTTGTTTGCTTTATTATACAGACTAGTAAAGAACTGCTATTCCTGTTCCCATATATATTAATTTCAAAACTCTAATAATATGGAGGGTGGGGGTTTACATTCTCCGTTCCAAAGGATGATTTTCTGCCTTTCCCAGCAGACACCTGTCTTGTAAACCAAGACACTTCTGAAGATATTTATCTTCTCTGGGTCCTGGCCAAAGTTTATCGTTTGTTGTACCTTAGAGTATTGCCTCATTTCTCCTTGAAGAGACAGATAATCAGAGAGACCCCTTCCCCTTCCCTTTGCCTTCCCTTTCAGAAGCCTTCCCGAAGCCTTCCCTTCCCTTCCTGAAACCTTCCCTTCCTGAAACCTTCCCCTCCCTTCCTCTCTCGAAACCCTCTTCTTTCCTTCCTGAAACCTTCCCTTCCAGGAACCTTGCCTTCCTTTCCTGGAACTTTTGCGGAAGCTTCCCTTCCCAGAACCTTCCCGGAACCTTTCCAGAATCTTGCCTTCCTGGAACCTTCCCTTCCCTTCCCTTCCCTTCCCTTCCCTTCCCTTCCCTTCCCTTCCCTTCCCACTTTTCCTTCCATTCCCAGTGCTTTCTGTGCCAGAACTTCCCATCCCCTTCGCTTTTCTGCTCTCCTTCTCCTTCTGTTCCTGCTCCCCTTCCCTTGCCTTCCTCTTGCAGACAGAGGTAGACATCTCTATATTAAAGGTTGTTGAAAACTTTCGTTTTTGAAAAAGTGGGGTTTTTTCCTTCATGTTTTAGTATGGTTTAGTCCCCTTGCTTAAATTTAAGTCTATTTTCTTTTTCTTCTTTCTTTCAGATTACACAGAAAAAAAAATCATAGTGTTGCACTGTATGTTTTTTATTGTAATGTGGTTCTAGTAGTCAGTTTTATAATCCTATTGTATTGTATAGCGTATTTTATTACTAATGGATTGTTCCTTTCCCCTGTTGTTGTTAATTTTGCCCGAGTTTTCCACCTCTCCAAAGACCTGACCTTTTGTTCCCTGTTCCTCCTCCCACTGAATATCATTCCGTCACCAAGCCTGCTGCTTTCTCTAGAAACTTCCCTAGCCATTTTGTATCCTTCGAAACCCGACTGGGTTGTTAAAGTTGTTCTCCTCCCCTGTAATCCTCTATTGGTTTAAACATTGTATTCCCCACCTCATGTTCCACCCCCAGTTTCTCCCAACTGGTTAAAGATTGAATTGTCCCCTGGGACCTCCGCCATTTATAAGCTGGTCTTTCTGTCCCTGACCCTCTGGAAAATAAACACCTTTGGAAAACATATTGTTCCTTGTCCCTATCCTCAGTGCAGTTCTATCCCCAACACTGTCCACCTGTGCCATAAAGCAGCTGTGCCCCATAGCCGCACCCCAGATTTGACAGCTTTCTGGGGGCAGCCCACTCTTGCTGTTGGTGTTGGGAGCTAGTCGGACTGAAGAAATCCGGCACTGCAGCAACTGGTGTACCAACGTGAGGAATGACATCGTCCGAAAGACTCCATCTTGAGGAACTTAACTGTGTCAGCTGAGACTCCAATGAGGGGCCTCCTTAGTCTGAGACCCCTCAGAGAGGCTGGAAGTCTGAAGCTTTGGTGCATCAGTGATTACTCCACTTTTTGGTTGGTAGTACTCCCAGGGGAGAAGCAGCAACCCTCTCGTTACCCAAGAGGATTGCTTCCTGGGTAGGGGACCTTTCCTGCAGGATTTTGTTCCTGAGACCAACAGAGTGGTGAGTACCCCGACTGACTGAGATTGACCGGATTGGAGGCTGACAATTGAGAAGAAGGGGTTGGTTATGTTTCAAGGGGTTGAGAGCCCTCTATGAATGGATTTTAATCCCAAGAGCAGAGGGCTGTGTTGTCTGTCTTGCGGGTTGGGAGTCCCCCACTGTGTTGTGAGAGCGGGCTGAGGGGGATCTCAGGAACTTCTATTTTTCATTTTACTGCAGGGGAGGGTGGATTATTGCTGTGTCTCACAGGATGGGATGGGTGCTGATCTGTTAGCACAGCAAAGGGAGATCCTTTTCCAAGTTGTGGATACCCTTGAAGCTGGGGGGGAAAGTTAAATTTTTTTATGGGGTTGTTAAAAAAACTAATTAAGTGGCTACTTCTCCATTTTCCCCAAGCGCAAGGGAGAGTGGAGAAACAGTCAAATTGGTTTTCCCCAGTTAATACCCAAACCCCTCTTTCCCCGTCTCTCAACCCTTAATCTTTTTCCTCTGCACCAGATGGGTCGGGTGTAGGTACAAGGCTGCCACCATCTCCCTGGCTCCCCACTACCTCCCCAGTACCCTTGCCCTGGCAGTGCTGGCCACACTGTCAGGGATCCTTCCCTAATCCCTCAACCCACTCCCTCATTCCCAGTTAATAACTCCCAAAATAACTTCCAAAGTACTTTGTTCCCCATTCTCCAAAATAGTTCCCAAGGAGCACAAGATGGCAGTGGTCACATGGCTTGGCCCCTCCCTGTGCTTTCCCTTTCCCTTCTCTCCCTGCCTTTCCCAACCCCTTCCTTTCAGCTCCACCCCTCCCCCAAAAGCTCCACCCCCAGGGTTGGCAGCCATTCCACCTTAAAAGTTATGCCTCTGTTGGGAAGGCTCGAAATGGAAGCTGCTTACCAGAAACTGCCATTTTGTGTACTCCCCTATGTTGTCCTCATCCCCTTCCCTGCCGGGAACCCAGATAACTTTTCATTGTCACCAAACAATGAAACCTCATGAAACAGACCCTTTAGTTGTCAACTCCCTTGGTGTAATATGGAGTTCAGCAGTCACCATGCAGACTTTTACAAGACTGCTTCAATCTCCAATGAGAGCAATGAATATTTTAAAATTACCTGTGTTTAATCCAAAGCTTTTGAAAGGTGCTGGCAAGAGGAGGAAAACTATCATTGTCACCATTCAAAGAGATAACTAAAAGTGACTGTTCAAGTTATCTGAGTTGCTCTAAATATTTTTCAAGTTCCTTCCTTGTTGTCTAGATTATCTTAAGTTTAAATGAGTTTCATATCAATAATGTATTTATTTATTTTCATTATCTTAATTACTTTGAAGCTACTAGATCTTAATTGTAATTTTGTTTTGATACCTTAAAGTGTTACTTTTAAGTAAATTTCTTTAATTATTTCATTTCAATTATATTAATATAGATATGTGTAAGTAATTATATTTCAAAACTATAAATTAAATATATTAGTATTTGATATTTTAAGTTATAATTTTCATTAATAGAAAAATGATAGTGACCACTTCAGTTAAAAGTTATGTTACTATGTTAAATCTCATTTCTTTTTCTTAGTTCCCGTCTGAATGTTGAGTTTAATTTTTTATGTATTCTAAATTAATTCATTTCAGTTGTTAGTTTAATTTTAGTAACCTAAGTCCTAAGTTTCACCTTAAACTTTTCTGTTAATTTGATGAGTTCGGTAACTTGTTTATTATGCAGAACTTGAAAAATATTAATTTTATCAGGAGCCTTTTATTTAAGTGAAACTTTAAAATCCCTCCATTTTGATTAGTTTGAAAAATTTTTGCAGATAATAAGTTTTGTTCTGTATGTTTTCAAAATAATTAATTTTATAGTTACTGTTAATCCCAAAAATTTATTTGTGTCTGCAAACACTCTCTCTCTTAAATAAGAAAGGGAGAGATATTGCGGTATGTGTTTGATTGTAATGCAGGTCTAGTAGTCATTTTTATAATGCTTCCTATTGTATTGTTATAGCATACAGAAGACCTCTCCCTGTTCCTTGTCCCTACCCTCACTTATAAGGTAATGATCCCCCTACCCTGGGACCTCCCCCATTTATAAGTTGATATATCCCTTTAATTTGGAGTCTTTTTATCCCTGACCCTCCGGAGAATAAACACATTTGCAAAACATACAGAAGACCTCTCCCTGTTCCTTGTCCCTACCCTTGGCGCAGTCCTATCCCAGTGCAGTCCACCCATGCCCTACAGCTGCACCCCGGATTTGACAGCTTTCTAGCGTGGCCCACTCTTGCTGTTGGTGTCAGGAGCTAGTTGGGCTGAAGAAATCTGGCACCGCAGCACAGAGGAAAACAAAAAGACACAGGAAAAATCTAACAATTTCAATAGTTTATTATAATGATTGTTGTAAGTGGGATTGAAGTCAGTGTTACATTATCTTTCTTTGAGTGTCCAAGCCAAGAAATTGCCTAATAGGATGCTCCTAGACACTTTACATAATCCTATATATTTATTTATATTTTTTATTTTTTAAAAACTAGTTTCTTATATTCTGTGATCTTACTTTTGAATTTCTTAGACCAGTGGAGCCTCGACATTTTTCCTTTTACCAGAGGGGTAAGGAAAACAGAGCATTTGATTATACCAGATTAAAAAACCTGCAGATTTAGTAAGTCGTAAGTCTTGTTTCAGGTCTGATCCTGTTTGCATGGAAACCTTCCAATTCCCAATGTACTCCTTAAAATTTACTTACACGAAAAGTCTCTAACTGAAATAATTATTTCATTTTCTGCCTTTAAGTCAAGATCACTGCTGGTTAGAAACAAATAGAAGACTTTAATTCTGTCCAATTCTATGTTGCTTTGTCAAAAGATGTTTTTTAAGATCTTACACTGTACTGAACCACCATCCATCCAGCTGACCAATATTTTGGCAGACCTGGAGGAAACTTACCTA
The DNA here is from genome assembly GCF_051311805.1 of Agelaius phoeniceus. Lineage (NCBI taxonomy): Eukaryota > Metazoa > Chordata > Aves > Passeriformes > Icteridae > Agelaius > Agelaius phoeniceus. Next base: position 20,552,653 of record NC_135303.1, read on the forward strand.
TCACCTTTCTTCCAAAAATTTGTTCTATATGGCACTTAAAATACATTATGGGACTTTCCTATTTTTAGCAAATAAATAGACGACTTTTATGCTGACATTTAAACTATAGGACATCAGTTTCTATTCCAGCAAATAACTATGATTTAAAAACAATTTAACTCTGTGTGATGGCAATCTTCTGTTGCTTCTCACTTCAAAGGTATTAGTTTTCACTGTTTTCTGGACTTTGGAGAATAGGATGAATCCTTTGCCTCATCATTAATTAAATATCTTGAAGTCAATACCTGTATCCTTAAAATTATCAAGAGTGATTCATTCATTAACTACCAGTGGGAAATTGCCACTAAAATAAAATCGTTATCTTGAGTTCGAACAAAGAAATTTTGGTGAAATGACCCCTGACACTTTCCCAACTAATACAAGAGGTAAATTAGAGACAAAATCTTTGATATTTTATTTTAAAAGCTATAATTTCTTGTGGAGAGTCAATTTGAGTTTCGGCGTAAGATGGCAGAAGTACTTACTTTCTTCTGAAAATATAATAAAATGTTAGGCCTTGCCAACAATAATTTCTTTTGTTGCTTTTGTTTCAGATGTTTCTAGAAGATATTTCAAAAAGAAGTGAGGAGGTGGTATTAGATACTTTGTGCTTAATTAATTAATTATTTTGTGCCTTATTTTGTGTTAAAAAAACCAGTTCAAATAAAGAGACTTGCATTTTAGAAAAATTCTGCGTTGTAACCATGAAAGCATGATGGTACTCTATTGTAGAGGTCTTTTTTCTTCTGCTACTTCAAATCTTCACTATTTATGAAATATTTTAGAATTGTCTTTGTAGCTTAGTCTGTAACATGTATTTCAGGAAAGCTTTTTTTAATGTATAGAAGTCAAATATAAGAAACATAAACTACTGGGATTTAACCAAAAAATCATAGAAATTATCCCATTCTACTATACTTTAATGCCTGACCAAAAAGACATAAATTAAGAATGAGTGTTCCTGCTAACCTAACACAAAAGGTACCTAAACATGAGGTATAGTATTTATTTATGAGATGCTTAAATTCTTGTTTATGAAACATCGGGCTATTAGGGGAAATTACAGGGATTAAACAGTGTGAGAGAATTATTTCCAGAAGGCTTTTTCTTTCTGCTGCTGTAGCTGCTGGTGCTGGCATTTACACTTTTCCAGTTCAGCTGTTTTCTAGTACCCCCCAGTACAGTTAACAACAGAAATATTTTAAAGGGTTGCAATGCAGACTAAGATTGAGAATTAGTCACTCAAGCTAAAGGGGAATTTGGTAGGATATATTGGGTGTTTCAATCTCAGAAAGAAATGGGTTGTAGAACTAACATGAAACTAAAATAGGAATTTAAGAGTGAGAGAATTTTACAAACTGAGCCAGAACCAGCCGGTGTTGTGTCCTGTTTTTGGTTTGCCCCAGTTCCTCCCCATTCGTCTGTCAGTGGTCCTGCCCGGAATTTCCCTATCCCAGATCGTTGTCTGCCAATCTCCTAGTCCCTCCCCTGTTCCTATGGTTTCGAAAATGTATCTTTGCTTTCTCCACCCCAGGCCCCCTTTCCATCACCCAGCTTCCCTTCCCCTTCTTCTAGATTCTTCTTCCCAGAGCGTCAGGTAATTGGTCAAGGGTCAGGGGCCCCTCCCCAGAGCTTGCTTCATTTGATGATTTTGCCTGCCATTCAGAAATGTATCTATTTCTTCTGTACTTTGATTGGATTGCTGTAAGTCTCCACCTGTACCCACCCCCTGCATTTATAAGTGAGGGGCGTCCACATTTTTCTCGTCTCCGAGGTTCCCCTCCTCACCTGTTCACACCCATTCCTGTCTTGCCCGGTTGGGCCCAATAAACCCGACCTTGTTCCAACTGACCTCGGAGTCCTCCCTTCTTTCGTCCGTGCACTTCGCCGTTGTGCCCGTGGAGCGGCCAAGACCCACGAAGGCGCAGACTGGACTTAGAGTCCGGCAGGCGCCCCTCCACTGCGAGCTAGGCTGGTGAGCTTGCCAGGTGCTCTTTCAACACCCAGAGACCAGCGCAGCCGCAGGTTTGGCACCCAACTCCAACTGCCGGACTTGACACTTGTTCTAGCTTGACCGCAATCCAATCTCGACCAAATCTAACAACATCGTCTTGTGTTTCCTCCTTCAGATTGCAGCTCAAGGAGCACCTCTACATTCGCTCCACAGAGTACTACCAAGCCTCAGTGTCTCCGGAGTGCCTTCCGGGTTGGGAACGGATGCGCTGCAGGTATGTTGTAGTCGGTGACACAAAGATGACCCCGCCAGAGGTGAACATTGTCCCGGGCCTGTTGCCAGCAGACCCAGAACAATGTTCACCTCTGGCGGGGTCGTCTTTGTGTCACCGACTACAACATACCTGCAGCGCATCCGTTCCCAACCCGGAAGGCACTCCGGAGACACTGAGGCTTGGTAGTACTCTGTGGAGCGAATGTAGAGGTGCTCCTTGAGCTGCAATCTGAAGGAGGAAACACAAGACGATGTTGTTAGATTTGGTCGAGATTGGATTGTGGTCAAGCTAGAACAAGTGTCAAGTCCGGCAGTTGGAGGGAAACTCCCATCAAGCTGGGACACAGAGGAAAGCAATTCTTCAATACAGCATACTATACTTCCATAATGATGAGGTTAATTTAATTATCTTAAAGCCTTTTTTTATTTGTAACATTTGGCTCTGCCTTTCTTCTTCCTCAGTGGACTTCTTTGCAGACTCAGATGCATCAATGAGTTTTGAATATACTTTCTGACATGAAATCCTTTCATAATGATAAATTTACATTTCCAAGTAGAAGAATAAAGTATGTGTAGCAGTTATTAACCGTTACAACATTGCCTACGCCAGAAACATCAGAAACCATTAAAAAATTAAAAAAAGAAAAGTAACTGAAAGGCCAGACCCAGCTAGAACAAGAGCTGACATTCAGATGGGTGAGATATCGCAGATCTCAGCTTGTCCTGCTGCTGTTCTGTTTAGAAACTGGGGGTAGCCAGTTTCTAAAAGGAAAACTACAGACATAAGCTAATTTCCTGGAATCTCCTACTCTTACTATATACTTTCACCGTAAATATAAAGCCACCAGCTGCCACACATTTAATGTTGATGTCAGATGTGGAATAAAGGGATTTGTTTTACATTATTTCTAAGCAGAAGTCTGTTGAAGCTGTTGGCTCTTCATTTTCTTCCCACATGACATTTTTCTGTCCTTTTTTCCTATCTTTTAGTCTCTGCTAGAAGGCTATAAAGAAGTCTGCTAGGAGGATATAAAGAAGTCATCTACTTATCCCTGTTAAAGTTTTTTATTAGGATGTTGAGAAAATAATGCTTTGCCTGATCATCTAGAAAAATCTTAGTTCACTTTTGCATGTCTTACCCATGCCTGATACTTTCAAAATGTACACACCACTTTCTTGCAGTGTTTTCTTGCACACTACTAAAGCTATTTGAAAAAGTAACCCAATGAAGATCTCTTAGATTTTTTTTGTTGGGAACACAAAGCAGAAGTCTTCAGAACAAGTGGACTCAGATCTTTAAGGCTGGACAAAAGATATTTTAGCTGAGCTGAAAAGAGTCACATGAGATGAAAACACAAATGGGAATGATAGATCATATATGTTAGACACACTATATAATTTGTCACGAATTGTAAGACTTTAATGTTTAAAGACATTAAGTCTGTAATTTACAGACTAATTTACTAATTTGCTATTAGTAAACCTCCTGTCTCTCAGGACAGGTCTGTTAACTGGAGAATCAGGGTAGAAATGTTTTTCAAACTAGTCTTCAGAGCTTAAACTGGAATTTATATCACTTTCCTTATCAGCAGAAAAAAATATTACCAGTCGGGCTTTATTTCTACATTTCAGCCATTAACCTTAGCTATTCGTCTGTGCAAAAGACTAAATTCTCAATTTAAATGGATTCCATCCCTATTCTTTCCCTATTGTACATAGCTGCATTTCTCAGCAGTTTGCCAACACTTTTAGCTTAACCCTTTCTCTTAGCACATAAACTTTTCCTTATATGGCACTTTGGATTTTCTCTGAAAGAAGTAAGTCCCTCATTTTTATTGTTTATTTCCAATATTCTAGTAATGAACATTGAGCAGAGTGTTCCAAACAAGAAGGTGGCTCAAAAAGTGATCTTGTACGGCACTCTCTTTGCTTTATTTTGTGGCTTAAATGACCATAGTATTTTATTGGATGTTCTTAATGACACAATTGTTTTGCCAAATCTATAGTTTGCATCTATGTGAATATATTAAAAATTACTTGGGCCTCTTCCTTCTGCAGTAAATTAAGCCTGCATTGTAGCAATGCTGAATCCCATTTTTTAAAGCCTTCTATTCAATGTGTGTGACATGAAAAGTGATTTTGATTATAAGTACCAGGAAATATGATTGGAAATAAATAATTCAGTCTTGGAAAATAATTTCTCACGTAGTGCCTATTAGCTGAAGTCATATTTTGCAGCTTCACTTCCTCTTAGGTTCCTCATGCTCATGTTTCAAATTCATCCTAAAATAAAGTGGGTATATTTTTTTTAGTTGAATCAACCAGTATATAATTTGAGGTTTATGTTCCTTTGAGGTGCTTTTGTGGTATTCCTCTTTTAAAGAATCTTCCTGGCTTAGTAAAAAATAAGCACATTTCCTCAATGTGGTGTTTGTTCCCCTTTCTGGAAACCTAATGAAGTGATTGAATAAAACCATACCTTTTACTAAGGACTAGTCTCCACAGCTTGCCTGTCTGCAGAAATTAGTGTGTTGTAAACAAAGGTGTGATTTAACTTAATGATAATTGTTTTATATCCTTCTCTAGACAGATGTCGTAAATGCAAAGCAAGGATGTATGTTGCTGATTTCTAAATCAGGATTTGGCTGCTATTCTGAACACATCCTTCCTTACTTGCTCCACAGTTTGTAGCTAAACACAATGCCTGCAGACTGTTTTTTACGGGATATTTTTAGAAGAAACAATTGAGAATTGTTGGATTGATTCAACTTGTTGCCTACACCTCTAGCATGCATAGGTGTTGTATTGCACTAAATAGTTTTATTTAGTGGCTGTCTTTTTATTGGGTGATGGGAAAAAATGTTACTGGCCACGTGGATGGTGTATTCCCCTCCCTTTCACATGGTTGCTCCCTCACACACTTCCCTCCCCTTTCTGTATTCACGAGTGGCCCCTCCCCTTGCCCCTCCCCAATGGCATCCCATTGGCCATGGTCCTCTTTCCCCGCCCCCTTTCCCTGGGGCATAAAACTCCACTGCAAGGGGGCCATATCCTCTATCCTGCCTGGGTGGTCGCTGTCTCCAGAAGTGTCCTGGCCCAAGCCAATAAACAGGATACTCGCTCCCACATGGGGAAGAGCACTTCTCATCTTTTATCTTCAGTCCATGCAGGTCTGTGTGGGCTTGGGATCTAGCTAGCTGGAACCAGATCCATACAAAGCCGAGAGAACCACGGATTACTGCAGGTGGCACCCAACGTGTCCGTCTCCCACAAGGGCCACGAAGTAGCTGGTAATTGCACGAGTGGATTACGTTAGCTTTGTGGACTTTCACCTTCCTCTGACTTCTTCGTCGCGTTTTTGTTGGCAAGGAGCCTAGAGGGTGGGGTCGGGACCCCGCTGTGTGCCCGGTGGACCGATCCTGGACAAGGACTTCTTTACAGCTGTCCCAGCCAGCCAGGTCCCCAAAGCGGGGTGAGTATTCCTCGCGCATCTTAGTGAAATTTTTAGAAGCATGATGAGAGCTACATTAACATCCCTTGAATTAGTTCCTGCTGACATTGTAGATCTTTTCCGGTGCCTGCTTACCCAGTCAGAGTTTGATCTGTGGGAAAGCTCCTGGAAGAGATTTCTCAGGGATATCGTGGAAGAACTTAAACAAACCCCTCAAGGTGCCAAAGATTTAGAAAATAATAACATTACTTATGAACATCTGTGCGGCGAGGGGGAGTGGGCTAAGCCTGCAGACCAAGCTCAAGTGTTGTCAAAATTCATTCTAGATAAGATTTCAAATGCTGCAGATAAGGCTTTTAGCCAGCTACCAACTGCTGAAGCTAGTGGTAGTTTCCTTGACATTAAACAGTCTCCTTCAGAAAGTTTCTTGCAGTTTGTTGACTGGCTCCGTGCACAGGTTGAGAGACAAGTATGGGACCCCAAGACACAGATGGAGATAGTGAAAGAGATAGCGCAGAGGAATGCCAATAAAGTCTGCAGCAGGGTGCTCCTAGGACTGCCTCTCAACCCCCCACCTACACTGGCAGAGATGATGGAAGCCTGTGCTAGGAAGGTGGAACTGTTTGCTGCATGGGAGGTGTGGTCGAGTCTAACAAACCCAGAAAGGGTGGCAGCTGTATCTCCAGGAGGCAACAGATGTCACCAGAACAACTTCAACATGTCATTTGCTTCATATGCAAAAAACCAGGACACTTTGCCCAGGACTGCCCCCAAAGCCAGCAACAAAAAACACCCTTCACACCAAAAAACCCTGATGTCATCACAAACCTGCCCCGTGCCACTACATAAATGCAGCAGGCTTCCCTGAGGGGAAAACCTACCTCAAATCAGAAAAGGGGGAGGAAGGGAAGCGGGGTGCGGGAACACAAAATAACCATTTACAGGATAAAATCTGGTGGTCTCACAAGCGTTTCAAGCTTGTGACCACCAAAGCTTTTGCTTTCAGGTCTACACAGTGGACAGTCATTGGAGTGGACCTGACAGAGGACTTGCAGAACTTGACAAAAGATGGCACAAAATTGGACAGTGAGTACTTTGTTACTGGGTACACTGTACACACAACCATGGAGATTGAGGTGGCTCCCATGACCATCAAAGGGGACATACCTAACCTCATTCTCCTGGCACGCTGTCCACAGCCACCCTTCTGTTTGGCCAAGGGGCAAATCATTGCCCAGGCCATTCCTGTTCCAGCAGAAATTTCAGTAGATGACAAGGCACCAGGTGTATGCTGGGCAGAAGTGGTTGGCGAGGACAAACCCATTATGGGATGCAACCTAATGCGTGGAACAGAACATCTCCATGTGGAAGGGTTGCTTGACACAGGGGCAGATGTGACAATCATACCTGCAAGGTTGTGGCCGTCACATTGGGATTTGCAGCATGTGGCTGGTCAAATCCAAGGTGTAGGAGGATTGGCAAAGATATCAAAGAGCATCATGCAAATTGAGGGACCAGATAGAAAATTGGCCAGCGTCCGTCCATTTGTTACTAATTACAAAGCTCCCTTGTGGGGGAGAGACACCATGTCACAGTGGGGGGTCAAATTGGTCATCCCTAAAACACCCCAGGATTTTTAGAAGCGGCCACTGTTGAGCGCTCTGCCCACAAGTTAACATGGCTGAAAAATGATCCAGTCTGGGTAAAACAGTGGCCACTCAGTAATGAAAAGATAGAGGCGCTCGAGGAGCTTGTGGCAGAACACATCCTGCTGCTGAAATTCCCTGGTCTTTGTAATAAAAAAGCCAGAGAAGAATAAGTGGCGGCTCCTCCATGATTTAAGAGAAATAAACAAGAGAATTGTGGACATGGGGTCTCTCCAACCAGGGATGCCCTCCCTGATGATGCTCCCTCAAAATTGGTTATTGGCTGTCCTAGATATCAAGGACTGTTTCTTCCATATTCCCCTACACCTGGAGGATGCACCACGGTTTGCTTTCTCAGTTCCCACCACCAACCAAAAAGCCCCAGTGAAGCACTACCACTGGAAAGTATTGCCTCAGGGGATGAAATGCAGTCCATCCATCTGCCAGTGGTAGGTAGCTTCATTGTTGTCCCCAGTGTGCGCTCAGAAAAAAGAGGCAATCATCCTACACTACATGGATGATGTGCTTGTGTGTGCCCCTGACGACATAATACTCCAAGACTTTAACCTAGTGGTTAAAGTTTTAACCTCTGCTGGATTCCAACTGCAGGAAAACAAGGTTCAGAGGATGCCACCTTGGAATTACCTGGGCTTGCAAATCACTGTGCGGACATTGTTCTGCAGAAATTGGAAATTAAGACTGATTCCAAAACCCTAGCAGATCTCCATTCCTTGTGTGGGTCTTTGAACTGGGTCATGCCTTGGCTGGGTCTCACCAACAAGGACCTAGCTTCCCTTCTCAATTTACTGAAGGGAGAGAGAGAGCTAGCCTCTCCCAGGGAACTGACCCCAGAGGCAAAAACTGCCCTCCAAAAAGTGCAGAAGGCTTTGGCTGAGAGGCAGGCTTATTGTTATAAGCCTGAGCTGCCTTTTGAATTCATTGTTTTGGGGAAGTTACCACACATACACGGGCTGATATTCCAGTGGTTTGAAGTACAAAAGGATCCACTTCTAATCATAGAGTGGGTTTTCCTCTCCCATCAGCGATCCAAAACCATCACACAGCCACAGGAGCTAATAGCTCAGCTGATCTGAAAGGCCAGGTTAAGATTGTGTGAGCTGGCCGGTTGGACTTTCAGTGTATTCACCTTCCAGTCCACCTTACTAAGGAGGGAAAGAGCTCTCCCAAGAGGTTGACCAAAAAGAGGTTCAACGACCTGCTCCAGAGCAATGTCAGTCTCCAGCTATCCCTGGACAGCTACAGTGGACACGTATCAGTCCAGGCCCTGTCACACTAGCTGTTCAACGAGGAATTCCACCTCCTTGCTCCTGAGAAAAGGAGTCGTAGGCCACTCAAGGCGCTTACAGTGTTCACTGATGCGTCTGGAGCATCCCACAAGTTGGTGATGACTTGGAGAAATCCCCAGACCCAGCACTGGGAAGCTGATGTTGAGTTTGTGGAGGGGTTGCCCCAGATCGCTGAACTGGCCGCAGTTGTGAGAGCCTTTGAGAAGTTTTCGGAGCCAATTAATTTGGTTACCAATTCAGCCTATGTGGCCGGAGTAGTGTCCAGGGCGGAGCAGGCAGTTCTCAAAGACATCAAGGATGGGCATCTCCACAGGTTGCTCTCAAAACTAATTCATTTGGTTTCGCAGCAGGAGCACCCTTTCTATGTGATGCATGTGAGGTCACACACCGATTTGCCAGGCGAAATCGCAGAAGGTAATTGCAAAGCAGATTCCCTTGCTGCTCCAGCAGAAATGGCACGCCTTCCAGACATCTTTCAACAGGCAAAGCTAAGTCACCAACAATACCACCAAAATGTTCCAGGTCTAATCCATCAGTTTCAACTAACGCAAAGTCAGGCTCGAGCCATTGTGGCCACCAATGCCAGCTTCAGGCAGTACCATCCCTGGATGTTGGGGTTAACCCCTGAGGCCTTGGGAGTTGCGAAGTGTGGCAGACAGATATCACACACATTCCCAGTTTTGGTACCTGTGAAATACGTACATGTCAGCATAGACACATACTCAGGTGCGGTTTATGCCTCTGCCCATGCAGGGGAAAGGGCTGTGCATGCTAAACAACACTTGCTGCAAGCCTTTTTAGTATTGGGGATCCCTAGGGAGATTAAGACCGACAATAACCCAGCGTATGCCTCCAAGGAACTCCTAGAGTATGTCCAGCAGTGGGGAGTGGAGCATAAGACAGGCATCCCCCACTCCCCCACAGGTCAAGCTGTGATTGAGCATGCCCACCACACACTCAAAGATGTCCTGGCTAGGCAGGGCAATTCTGCAGCATGGATGACTCCACAACAAAAGCTCTGCAAAGCCTTGTTTACCATCAATTTTCTGAATTGTTCATTTGAAAACATGAACCCTCCAGTAATACGTCATTTCAATAATAACAATCGGTTTAAGTTGTCACAACGTCCACCAGTTCTCATTAAGGACCCAGAAACTTGGGAAACCAAGCATCCTTATGAGCTCGTCACCTGGGGGTGTGGTTACGCATGTGTATCCACCCCCTCAGGCCCTCAATGGATACCCCAAAAGTGGGTAAAACCTTTTGTCCCCAAAATCCAGCTCCAGCAGATGGGGATAAGAAGCAAGCAGCTTCCAAGAGAAGATGCTGCCGGAAAAAGAAGGAAGAATCTTCCTAAGAGAGTTACCTGCATTTCAGCAGACCCATGAACTTTTATGTGTTTTTTTTTTTTTTTTAAAAAAGTTTGTTTTCCTTTGTAGAACAGACAATCTACCTCCTACCTAACCTCACGATGAGCCCTGTCCGAGTTGTCATCCTGTTCACGCTGAACAGACTCACAGCTTCGTGGATCGTTCCTCAGCCACGTCAAAACATCTGGGTGACCCTGGCACAGACGCTCCAACAGGAAAATATATGCCTGTCCACAGCAGCAGCAGCAAAAGACCCAATGTCTACCTGCCTGGTAGGGATTCCATTGCAAGCTGGAGAGTTCACTGACAAGTTAGATACACCTATACCTCACCCAAATCCCAAACCAAATCACACACAACCTCACAATACCCATCACCAGCGAGCTGTAATGATTAAAAACCCCATAGAGGAGTGGCTGCCAAAGCTACCCAGAGCTGCTCAGGAGCCTCAAGAGTTAGAGCTGTTGGGCTCCTCCCCTGCACCATACCGCATACACTTCTTCTTTATCCCACGTTCCAAAACCAAAACTTCTAACAACATTAAAGTTTCCAGAGGAATTCACTGCCAAAAGGTGGTGTAAGGTTTTAAGCCATGTTGCAGCAGACAATCCAGACCATTCACATCCCAAGAACCTCCCCAAAGGTTTGTTTTTAATATGTGGGGATTGGGCATGGGCAGGAATCCCTTCTCGGCTTTTAGGAGGGCCATGTACCATTGGGCGGTTGTCCCTGTTGGCATCCAACCAAACCATGATTGGCAAGTGGACTCAAAAGAACAATTCGGTCAGCAAAATTCATAAGAGAAGTGTAGACAATTTGGACCCAAATTGTGATGCAGAAATCTTTCATTGGGCCAAGTCAAAGCAAATCGCTGTATCCCTGTTCTATCCATGGGTAGCAGCAGCCAAAGCTCTAGGTGAATTGGGCCACCTAGAGTGCTGGGTAGTCAAACAGGCAAACTTGACATCCACTACCAACAGCTCCCTCCTAGAAGACGAAGAGATAACCAGGCAGGCCACACTCCAAAATCATGTAGAAAAGCAGAGGGTAGCATTTGAGTCTCCCAATTATTTCACTAGTTTGTTTTGCTAAATATGGTCCAGACTACACTAAGTAAATAAATATAAGGGAGGAAGATAAAGACTGGCAGAGCTCTTACACTAAAAAATGTTAAGATGTGGAAAGTAATGCCCTTTAGAAGAATAAGATCAAGTTAACCAAAAGAATTTACTTTTAGTTGGTGACTTCGATAGCTTGACGAGTCCCTTCAGAGGGATCCATAGAGGACAAATGTTGTATCAGCAAAATCACTACAAGAGGCAGATTTTTTTGAGGTTAATGAATAAATAGTGGAAGCCAAAGCCTGAGAAGAAATGGTTACTGAAATATTAGGAAAGCAAGGGGTGCCTAAAGAAAGAGAACTTAATCTCAATAACTGCTAAATAACACTTTGGAGTGAAGAAAATGCCCAAAAGGTCAAGCACCATCCAATGAGCTTGTAGAATTTCTTCCCTACTTGATTACAGAAGATGATTCCAGAGATACTTGCATTTGAAAGGGGGGGGGGGGGGGGGTGGGGAAAAAAAGATCGAATGAATGAATATGTAACTTGTTTTGTCAGAGCTGCATGCAGGGTATTTAAATGCCAAGGTGTTGCTTTCTGCCAGTCTTGTAAAATAAACAGTATTGTAAATCAGTATCAATGTGAATATATAGCCACATGAATGTCTGCTACATTCCAACTGAAGGCTTCATATCTTGTTTTGAAAGCAGAACCCAAAACCCAGATTGTAAGGAGCAATGACAGCCAAAACATCTTGCAGCCAGTCCCAAAAGCACTGCTATAGTAAGCCAAATGCGGTTTACTTGCCGTCCTAAAAAAAAAACAAAAACCAAAAAAAAAATCCAAAACCACCACTATCCCAAAGTCCTTATCCAAATAAATCTCTTATATAACTCAGAGTTTGGTTGAGTGGTAAAGTATTGATAAACCAAATTTACAATAAGAATAGCATCACAGAGAAGAAAGAATCTTTTGGTTGTTGGTTCAGCTTTTTTTTTTTTTTTTACTGTGTTATATTAGAGCTAGTCTATAAATATTATTGATTCTTCTACAGAAAAAAAATAATCCACATGGTCTACAGGACTAGCAGATAGTTATGGTGCTGAAGAGTCACCCAGGCTGAAGAAGCAAAGAGTTATGCATATATGCTACAAATATGCAAGGATACAAGGTCAGATTTAATAGAATAGGTTGGGTTGAAGGGACCTTAAAGATGATTTTGTTCCAAACCATATGTCATGGTAAGGGAAACCTTCCACTAGGTGTGTACTTATTTCCAGTAAGTATGAAATAAATAAAATTTAATTCATACCATAATTCTACATTGTGAAAGACACTGAGTATGAGAGGCTGAATCTAACAGCATTACTAAAAGTTATACAAGGCTGTGTGTCAGGCTTGGAGCAAAGAAAAACGCTTTCATTTTAGAAGAAGATGAAACAGATCTTAAGAAACCAGACTGCATACCTAAGGGATGTTAGTGTCTGCTTCTTGGCTTTGGTTCTTTTTAAAATATAAGTATTTCTATGTCTTTACAAAACGAGCAAATGAAGGATTACTTGCTTTACATTTATTACTGTACTGTACACAGACAGCTCCTCAGTGACTAACAGACATGATTTTATTCAGCTTCACCCAGAGGAACATTTCCTCTTTTGCTGGAATATGACATTCCTCTGTTCAACCAATCTCACAAAGTCTAAAACATAAAGCCTCAGAGACAGACGATCTGATGAGAAGAAGCATTCACAAATCTTGTATAGTGAGTGCTAGTACTTGACAGTGTCAATACATCTATGCAAATGCTGAACTCCCTTGATAAAATCTGAAGACAAGATTCAAAGCCTACTGAAGTCAATGTACATATTTCCTTTTTCTGCATTTTGTTGGAGTTATAAAATCCTAATTAATACTTTTTTTAAAAAAAGTTGCTTTTTCTCCTTTCCTATCATCAACACATCTTGGCAATAAGTGGTTTAGTGCTTCTGAATGAAAACAAATGAAGTTCATATTAGAGCAATCTAGAAGTTGACTTAGTTTACATTACAGTGGTGCCCCATACTGTCACTAAATAATCTCCAAAGGATGATTCACCCCCTCTTTAAGATCTATCTCATGACACATTGGAGGTCCTTTTGAACCTCTATTGATTTTATAAAGAATTCCCCCAACTGCAATGGACCGGATAACAGTCTTATCTTTTCTGTCATTTAATTACAATATCATCTGTATACTTATATTTTAAATACATCTGGGATGATGATCTTTCCTTCAGAGAACATAAGGGTGCAAAAGTCATATATATGTGAAAGTTGCACATTCTGGTGTAGCACATGGCATGAACAAAACCTGGACACTGCTCACAACTAGTTTATGGGAATCTTACTCTGGCCACTCTGATGCAAGTAGTTCTGTGGGTTATCTTGCAAGTTTTAAACTAATGGTATACTTTTAAGTCTTCTAACATACACTGTGCATTTGAATATTGATGATTTAAAATATGTAAATAGAAACAGCTGAATGAAAGCCACCAGAGAAACATCAACCACGAGAACTCTGTTGCATAAAAATTAAGTATATGAAGGCCATAGATTTTTTTACTATAAATGAAATCAGTTGCTTTGAACAAATACAAATAGGCAAGAGTAATTACAAAGTAATTAATTAAATAGTGGCTTAAAAGTGAAAGTCACATAGCACTACTGCACCTGACACCTTTCCACTAGCTGGAGACTAAAAGAGCATGATTTCAGTTTTGAAAGAAATCAGGAATGGTCTAGAGCAGTTGGTTCATTCTCATCATAAAGAGAGGTGACATCATGCACATAGTGGTTCAATCTTCAGAGATTCTTTTGATAAAAAAATATATAATATATTATTAGATTCTTTTCATAAAACCTGATTTACTTATTATTTCTTCTTCTTAATTCATAAGTGATAGATGTGTGGATCACAACAAGCTCATGCTTACAACTGCTGTTGTTCACAGACAATCTCTCTGAGTGCTAATGCCCTTATGAATGGGTAAAAGCAATAAAAAGAAATTAATGCATCTTTTTGCAAAACCCAAAAAAGCATAAATAAAAGGAGACTGCCAGCATAGGTGGTCTCCCAGAAATGCCTTGGAAGGCTGGTGAGGACAGAGATCATCCTTCAGTTACAACTGTCTGAAGTAGCTGCTGTATGGGAAATCAGAAGCTGAATGGGATGCTAGCTTGAAGTTTGCATTAAACTGACAGGGTGTAGGTTTGCATCAAATATTAGGACAAAGTTCTTCCCTGTGAGAGTGTTAACACACTGGCATAGGTTGCCAAGAAAAGCTGTGCCTGCCCCATCCTTTGAAGTGTTGAAGACCAGGCTGGACAGGGCTTAGAGCAACATGGTCTAGTGGAAGTTATCTCATGGCAGGTGGGTGAACTGGAGGATCTGTAAGGACCCTTCCAACCCAAATCAGTCCATAATTTCATGTATATACAAAACACTGAAATAGGAGCTCTGACATGAATCAGATAAAGAACTGCACTACTGAAAGATTCAAACAAAAGTTTCCAAGATTCAAACAAAAGGACTTCCCTTCAAGGTCTGTTAGATATGGTGGTGCTCAAAGATATATGATGAAAGATGGACATATACTTGTATGAATACACACACACACACGGAGTGGGACTCATTTTATTTAGTTGTAGCTATTTATGACAGGGCATGGACATCTTCCAGTAGACCAGGTTGCTCCTAACCTCATCCCACTGGTCTTGAACACTTCCAGTATAACTTAATACACCACTGATGCAAAATACTATGACTGTAAAATGGAGAAATCAAAACACCGGTTATTGTACTTTTTTACACAGCCTCTGGATATATTTAAGGGCTTGAATGTTTTTAACTATGCACTCAAAACACACAAAAAGTAGCTCAGGACACGATAATGATTACTGATGTCATGTATTTATAAAAGCTTAAAGGCTTGTTAGTAAAATATTTGTTTCCCATGACATAGGTGAACTGAAACTCCATATGAGCTGAGAGTAATTAGAGCTTAAGGTATCTGATGAAAACTCTGGCAGCTGTCCAGCTCTCCAGGATTTGAAAAAAGCAGCAAAACTTTCTTTCATCTGGAACAAAGAAAAAAATACCATCACTGAAGTATATGAGAGAAAAAGTGGGGAGGGGTGCATTACACAGTCCTGGAATAACAAAATACAAAAAAAAAAAAAGCAGTACTTCAAGAATATTTCATACAAGGAGAAAGGGTAAACTAACTTCATTTCAGCACAAGTGGCAGGAAGAAATTATTTCTTTGTTCTTCCTTATCTTTTCTGTTTCAGAAACCCTAAATAAACTGAGAACAAATTATTCAGGCTTCAAGCTCTAACTCATTAACTGTAACAAAAAAATCTCAGATAATAGATAATTAAAAATAAATATATAAATAGGACCAGGAACATGTTAGTCTTACAGATCTTGACCTGACAGTGGAAAGAAGGGGAACAATTAAATTAATTTTTTAGTTTGTGTGTTATATTTGGTCCCATTATTAAAGCAAATTCAGAGGAAAGTCTAAATATGAGTGCCATGACTTACATTTATAAAAAAACCCAGACTTTACAGTGTACCACACAGAGAGATTTGGTATTTAGTAAAATAGAAAAAATATTTTTATATTTATATAAAATATAAAAAATATAAAATATTCCTTCACCCCCCCTCCAAAAAAAAGAAAAGAAAAAAAGGGGAAAAAAGAAAAAATAAAAGAAAAAAAATGGGAAAAAAAAAAGAAAAATAAGGAAAAAAAAGAAAAGCATTCTATTAATTTCAGGAAGTTATCACTGAGATTATTTTTACTCAACATAATCAAATTCTACATAAGCTGGGTTTTTTCTTCTCTCTGAATGCCATTAATAGAGTTTGAAATATGTTTTCGTTGTACAGCAGCTGTATCAGCTCTTTGTACTTTTTCCTTTGGTGTACTGTTTCTACATTTGAGGACTGCAAGTAAAAGCATAAATGAAGTAAACAGAGTGCAATGAGTCCCATTGTGCTTCACAAACAAATGAGCTGCTGTATTTAACTCTTTGGGATTGTTCCTGGAATTTGTTTTGAAGAACCTCTGGAAATTGCTTCCACAGATTTTCAGCAGAGGTACTGTGCCTAAGTTTAACTGCTTGTGTTAACGCATACAGTACTATTTGTGGAGAATCATTTACTTATGGAGATCTAACATGTTTGTTTCACAGTGGAATTAATTACCCTTTCACTCTTTGATGCACTGCACCACCTTCTGCTGCCTTCAGAAGTCTATTTCATTTCTAGATCTTGATTCAAGTTTCTAGGTTTAGCTACAGTTTACCTGTCCTGAATCTGTCTTAAAATGAGTGCATGGTCATGGGATATGTGCCTCAATGGCAGAGAGTCTATACTTACACTTCTTATAACTTAAGGCTAAAAAATTTAAGGTAATACTGTAACTATTGGGGAGTTATGCTTTCAAAAATGTTCTCTTGCAATGTTATCTTGCACAGAAAATATGGCAATATAATTATACAAATATACAATATAATATACAAACTGAAATAACAAAGAGAAAGGAAACAACTTTAACACCTGTTAACTGGTAGATGGGCAAATGTTTAAGTAAAACACGAGATAAGGATTGGATATTAAGCAGCTGTGTTAGGTAAGAAAGTGCAAAACGCTCTCCTAGAAGAAAAGTTATATACCTAAATGGAAGGTAGGGCAGGAAGTAATATAGAGAGAGAATTCAAAGGTTGCACTACTTGTTTGTTTAATTGTTTTGGGCCCTTGATATAATAAAGACAGTGAAGACACTGAATACATGATAGGAGAAGGAAGAGAAAGGTTACTGGAGGAAATTAAAAGCAGTTTGCTACTACTAAGGCATATGCAATTTTTTGTTTCTATTATTATTATTATTGATAATTTATTCTATAGTTATTAATAACGATGATGAGATGATGATGATAGTCATGATGATTATGTTGTCAGTAGTGAAGAAGTTTTACTAGTAGTGCTAATTAAATCTATTTAAAATGAAATTATGCTAGCTGATTTGCTCAGTAGGTTTCTTGGATGATTTAAGATTACCTTTACTCTTGTCGTAGAGAACAGCCTCCTCCTCACAAATCATTGGTGAGAAAGCCAGATAACAATACTGGGGGGTGGAAGCACAGGGGAAGAGAATAATTCATAATATGTTATATTGAGTTTGGTCACATCCTGAATATTATGTTCACTTCTGATCTCCAGAGTACAAGAAAGACAAGGAATTACTGGAGAGGGTCCAGATGGGCCACCACAAAGATGATGAGGGGTCTGAAGTATGTCTCATGGGGAGAGATTGTAGGACCTGAGCCTGTTTAGTCTAAAGAAGAGAAAACTGAGAGGGAATCTTGTTAATGCACATAAACATCCTGAAGTCATGTGCCAGACTTCCTCTGGAAGGTGCCAGACCCTTTTCAGTGATGCCCAGCAACAGGATGAGGAATAATGGCGATAAAATAAAATCCAAGAAGTCTCATCTCAACATAAGGAAGAACTTCTTTACCATGTGGGTGGCAGAGCACTGGGACAGGCTGCCCAATAAAGAAGTAGAGTCTCTGGAGATATTCAAAACCCACCATTGCCTTGCCTTGGCAGAGGGGTTGGATCTGCAGAGATCCCTTCCAACCCTAAGTATTCTGTGATTTTATGGTCTTTTGTTTCAAAATTTTAGCTACTTTTTTTCCTCTGATAAGGGAGATGATAAGGGCATGGATATAAAACTGAAGAAAGCTAGTGTAGATAGCTCATAAGTTAGGCAAACCACAAAAACAGCAACATGGTGGAAATAGCACTGAGACAGACCCTTACTGACTCAGCTATTCTGAATTACTTTTAAAAAGGAACTGGTTAATTCAGTATTGGGGGAAAAGATATCAACTGTTGCATGATACTTCACTGTACTTGTACTCAGGGCTCTAATGAAATTACCTATGGTTGCCTAAATATAAGCACAAAGTACTTAACACCCTTCTCAATACTGCCATTACAGGAGTGGGAGAAAAACCCTTTAAATTTAATCTATTCTTAGTTCTCCTGCAACAGAGACATTATATCTTCCCTTGTTTGTTTGGCACTGGCCCTCAAAGTCAGAAAGTTCTGGCTTTAAAAAAGAAGTGCCAAACTCTTTTGATGAGAGATAATTCTTCCCCCTAACCATTTTTGCTTAAGAGAAAGCCAGGATCAATGGATACAGTAATGGAACAGAGTTTACCTTGTCCTGTTGCATCTCCAGCCTGGTGGGTTTCAAATGTTTAAGCTTACAGTTTCAAATTAGATGGAGGACTTGCTGAGTTCTCTTTTGCACATAGACTTGGAGAAGAAAAGTCAGGCTCTCACTCTCTATCATTGGACTGTGAAGGAAGACCATAGTAAGGTAACATTATTATACAATTTTGTACATCAGACATTTGTAAAATATTTCATTCTTTGTAAAATTTGTACATCAACAATTTTACATGCAAACATCTTGTCAAACCAACCACTTGTTATTATTCTTATATGACTCTATTTTTATGCCTGATCTCTTATAAGAACAGGTAGTAACTCATTAATTCAGTGCTTTCCTACCTTCAAATCACATGACACGAGTTTAAATATTTGCAAACTGGTTGGTGATGGAAAGTGCACCCTCAATTTTCTGCTGATATTACAATGTGTGGACAGCCAGATACTAGAAGGAGTGGGTGATATGCTAGAGGTTTGTGCTGTCATCCAGAGGGATGGAGAAATGGGTTGACATAAAGATTGTCTAGTTCAAGAAATGCAAACTCCTGAAGCTGGGAACAACAAGCCCAGGCATCAGTGTATACTGGGACCACCCAGCTGGAAAGCAGCTCTGCTAGAAGTCCCGTTGGATTAGACGGTAACCTTCAGTAAGGTTGCTAAAGTAAGCACCCAAGAGTAATAAAATGGTAAAATGGCAGAATTTGGAGTAATTGTCCGTGACAGTGTTCACAGGGGTCTAAGGAAGAGGGAAGAGGTGAGGATCTGACTCCATGTTTCAGAAGGCTTGATTTATTATTTTATGATATGTATTATATTAAAACTATACTAAAAGAATAGAAGAAAGGATTTCATCAGAAGGCTAGCTAAGAATAGAAAAAGAAGGAATGAATAACAAAAGCTTGTGTCTTGGACAGAGTCCGAGCCAGCTGACTGGCCATTAATTAGCAACAACCGCATGAGACCAATCACAGATCCACCTGTTGCATTCCACATCAGCAGATAACCACTGTTTACATTTTGCTCCTGAGGCCTTTCAGCTTCTCAGGAGAAAAAATCCTAAGGAAAGGATTTTTCACAAAATATCATGGCTACAATGGTCCAAACTTTTAAATTTCTTTTTGGGGGCAGGGTGTGTGCATGTGTGTGTGTATATACTATATGAGGTTGGTATTATTAAATACATTACAGAGTTTCTTCCCTACCCCTTCTGGGATTTTATACATGAAAAATACATTGCAGCATTCTGCTCAGATTTGTAAAATCTGCTGGTAACATTTGAAATAAAGAAAAGCTTTAATGTTTATAATGTATTTATATGAAAGTATTTAGAATGACTTATAAACACATAGCTCTAAATACAAGAAACTACAGGATTAGTCTTACAAACAGAATAAATACAACCTCCTTTAATGCTACAGTACTTAGGCATTTTTTATTCCCTTGACAGCTCTTTCCTTTTCAGGGTAATCTCCCAAAACAGTCAGACAACTAAGTTCTCTCTGTATTTCATTAGAAACATTAGGTTTTCCCTTGCATTTATTAAAAGCTGGATATATTTCACTCAGAATGACTAGATTTACTATTTGTAGGAACTGATATTTCAAAATTGTAAAACAAAACTCAAGGTTGAAATATGTACTTAGGAAAGAACATGTTATCCGCATAATAACTTCAAGAGAGGAGAGAGGACCTGCTTTTCTACTTCTTTTTGCTCTTTCTTTAAAAAGTAATGAGATACATCAAACCAAACCCATGAAAGACAAAAAATGGAAAGAAAAATTCCTATATTGTTAGATTAGCAATCAGTTATATTCCAAAGTATATGCCTGAACAAATCTCTCCCTTTTCTATAGTACTAGATTTTATTGAACAAAGAAATGCTTAAGTGATGACCCAGTACTATAGTAAATGTAAAATATAGACAAACACATAAAGCTGTGGTCTTTCATGGGCAAATGTTAAACCTTTACAGTTGCCTTTCGATCTAAATGGGAGAGAAAACTTTGAATACAAAACCAACTAATTCTCTCATCAGTGAGACACAGTGGCATTTTTCTGGAAGATAAGCATAACAAAAAAAAGTTACTGAGGTTTTCAGTGAAAAATAGTGCCTTTGTTCAATGGCATAATAGCTGACAAATGGACAGTTATGTAGAACATCAAGAATATGATTAATACATGCATTAAAGAATTTTGTTGATTTTTATATGTTATACATATAGCTATGCCTGACAGAAATATCCTTTATTTAAATAAAAAAATATAGGTAGATGTTTTATATTAAGCCATTGGAACTAATAACCACAACCTGAGAAATTATTTTATTGAAATGAGTGAGAATGATGCATTCCTCAACGGTGTTATTAACCGTTTATTCAAAAAGTTTCAAGTAAATAGCACAAAAAATTAGCCAAATTTGTAATGAAAGACAGTCCTCCATTCAACAGCTGAGTTTATCCTGTGCAGGTTACATTACTCTTCTCAGAGGAAGTTCTGTAGGTATTAAGAGTATAATTATATTTTCCTGTTTGTTCATTCTTATCACCTTTTTTTTCCTTTCCCTAGCTGCTGTATAAGCACTACCCCAAGGATACCTAAGCAGCTGCAGAAATACTAAGATGTCTGTCAACATGTAATTTCTGTCCATCAACAGCCAGAGATATAATGTAGAAATCTAAGCTCCATCATTACTGAGAACCTTTATGGAAGTTAGATGCAATTAACAAAGCGCGGAAATTATTACATGCAAATATTTTCATGTTTAAAATTGAAAAAAAAAAGCTATCCTTTGCAACCAAGTTTTTAATTTCTTTCTACGGCAAAAACTCAATAACTAACAAATCAGCTTCCAAAGATGAGGATGATTTTAGTGTTTCTTAAAACGTAACATAATTGTTCGGTGTATCTGTATTTGGAGTCAGTATATACAGGCTCATGGGAGAACGCAAACATGCTTTCTGTGAAGGCATACATTATAAATACAGGTAAGTATAAATAGTAAGGTTTCTCTTGCATTTAAACATAGACAATAATATGGAATTTTAATAAAAGGATCACAGCGACTAAGAAAGACTGATAGAGCAATCATGTAGCACTTTTTTGTATACTACTACAGTTAAAGAGGTGTCATAGTTTAAAAACCCTGCCAGAAGCCGAGCCCCAGGCAGCTGCTTGCTTACTGCCCACCAGTAGGACTAGGGAGAGGATTGAAATGGTAAAAGCCAGAAAACTCATGGGCTGAGATACAGACAGTTTAAGAGGGAAAGCAAAACCCATGCCCACAGGCAAAACAAGGAATCAATCCACTGCTTCCCAAGGGAATGCAGTTGTTCAGCCATCTCCAGAAGAGAGGGCCCCCATCACATGTAACGGGCACTTGGGGAAAAAAAAGGTTATCACTCCGAATGTTTTCATTTGTCCTCTTTCTTATCTCTATATGTTTAGCATGATGTCACATGGTCTGGAATACCCTTCTAGACAGTTGGGGTCACCTGTCCTGGTTGTGTCTCCTCCCAGCCCCCATGCACCCACAACTTCCTTGCTAGCATGGCAAGTGTATGAAAAGCAGAAAAGCAATATATGTAGCATAACAGCTATGCAGGTAGGGAGAAGCAACACTCTCTGTAACCGTTTATTTTATACCTGTGGGAGTACAAGAGGAAGAACTGGAATAGTTGGGGCATTCCAGGTTCTTCATTACAGGAAAACTGCTTTCTTATCACTCCATCCTATGACAGAAAGACTGAAAATTCCTCTGCTGCTATCAATTTCTGAAATGGGATAAAACTTTAGAAAGGCAGAAACTCTGCTCAAGCAAATAGAGAGAGGCAGGAAATAAGGAGTGAAAGGGAATGTTTTGTGGTATTTGTATATACTATAAAAGTAATACCTTCCCTTTTAATAACTGAAAGCCACTTTATGTGGCTTTTCACCCTAATAATTAGGGTGTTTACCAGCTTTCAAATTTTGTAAAATACCCTAATTGATTCTCTGACATATGTGTGAAATAGCTTCTTACTTTACTGATGGAGAAAGAATAACTTTGCTCAAATTACTTGCCCAATGCCATACAAATCAGTGACAAACCCAGCCTGAACACCTGAGCTCCTAATCAGGCATACATCTGCCTGGAACACCTCCCCCCTGCCACTGTTCTCAAAATATGTACTATTATATTAGCTCAAACTAGGGAACATGCAAATGTACTTTTCAGGGAATCTAGCCTGACACCATTCTGACACAGCAGGGATGAAGGACTGACTATCCTAGTGTAAATTATACCAGGGATTTCAGAATAGACATATTTGCAGAAGCTCAAAAAATATCAAGAAAAATATTATTACACTTGCCCTGTCATCCAAAAACATCAATTTATAAAAAAGGCTTGTAGCTGTAGTTTTGAGTAGTCCTGAGAGGAGCAGGGAGTTGTACTCAATCCTTATAGAACACTTCCAATCTGAGATATTTCATGATTCTAAAGAGGCAGTCAACTTCCAAGGCTTAAGAAATGACACAAGTTGATGTGTAGAACCTCCAGCACCAACTAACTCAGGACGGCAGCTTTGCCTGCAAAAGTGAACAGAAAAGGTGTGTTGAGTGCACACAGAGGTAACAGCTCAGCTGATATTACTAGGAGCTCTTTCTCCGCAGAATCCTTTTAAAATTTAAAACTTCTCACCAAAATAAACCTCCTGAAAGAGTGCAGTAGACAATTACCCCCTCCTGAGTGAATTTTTTAGCACAGCTGTCCTTCCAATCCCCACGCCCCCACGCACATGCTGCTGCCCTGGCAGGCACTTGGAAAAGCTTTCCTCATAAAGGAAATCTTTAAAATATTTAGACTGTATTTCTATATTTTGGCTTATTGCTACTGCTGCAGTGACAAGGTTAAAATTATTTTGTTTAGAAATCTGTGAAGAAAGCAAGAAGCAGTAAAGAGAAAGCCACAGAGAGAGCGGCCTACAATATTCCTTGAAACTACAATTTCTTAAAGCAGGAAACCAGCAGTAAATGAGTATATTACAATGATATAGACTGAAGGCTAAAGCCAGCTTCTCTTTTCACTGTGACCCTGGGCACAAAACCAGCATAATTCCACATGTCATAGTAGTGTAAGTTGGAAGCAGAGTTTGCCCTCAGAAGGAAAGATATGAAACAATTTCAGCAGATAAACAGAGCTTGAGAGCTGTGAAAGTGGGAGCAATAGTTTGTTTTAGTTGCCTAATACTTAATACTTCAAGGTAATGCAAAGCTTTGAAAACCTGAATGTTTAGATGCCTTTTGAGAACTGTAGAGAAACATGCAAGCGTAAACGTGCTGCTATTTGTAAGCTCTTTTAACACTGGGAGGAAAAAACAAAATCTAAAGATATCTACATACTGTACTGCCTGGTAATGGCAATCACATGACGTCTTCTTGATCCCAGAGGTATTTAGGTGTGAATTGAAGCTGATGTACCAAATAATCCACTTTAGGGAGAAAAATGGTTGATGGTGAAGGTAGGTATAGGTTTGCATAAGGTGGGATTGAGAGCTTGCAAGCTTAAGTAACATGACAAAAGAACAGTTTCAGGGAAGTACAGAGTAAAGTAGACACAGAATCACAGTTCTTACAAGGTAAACATCACCACCAGGATGTATTTTTAAAACTTATTTTTAGAGTTGAATCAGAATCATTAAGGCTGGAAAATACCACCAAGATCATCAGCTCTAACCATCAACCTAACACTGACAGGTCCACTATGAAACCATGTCCTCATGCACCATATCCACATGGTTTTTGAATACTTTCAAAGATGGCAAGTCCACTGTTGCCCCAGGACTCTGTTCCAGTGCTTGACGACCCTTTCAGTGAAATATTTTTTACTAATATCCAGTGTAATACTCCCTTGACAAAAACATTTCCACTTGTTCTATAAATACTTGAAGGGAGGGTGTAGTGAGGTGGGGACTGGTCTCTTCTACTGTATCTGCAAGGGCAGGACCAGGTAAAACGGCTTCAAACCGAGATAAAGGAGATTCAGATTACACAGAATCATTCAGAATAAGCTGATTGGAAGACACTCAATAGCGCCTCTTCACTGTTAGGGTGGTCAAGCATTGGAACACTTTGCCGAGGGAGGTAATGAAGTCATCATCCCTGGAGGTGTTCAAAAGGCATCTGGATCTGGCGCTGGACCATACGGGTTCAGAGTTACAGTGCTCATGTTGTGTTGAACTAGTGAATCTTACCCTACTCCCGCATGTTGCCAGCCCCTCGGCCACGGAACGAAACCTGTCTCCCCGGCCCGCACGATTGCCCCCACCCACGCCCGCCGTCCCGTACAGCCCGGCTGGGCCCCGACGCTCGCGCAAGCGCAGAGGTGCCGCGCAAGCGCGGAGCTCCCCGGGCGGGCGGCGCTTCCCTGGGGCGGCCGCGGGCCGAGGCAGCCGCGCAGGGCCCTGTGGAGCGGTCCAGCCCCCGCCCAGCCGGGCATTGTTCCCGGCCCGTCTCTGCCGGGAAGTTTACAGCCGCGTCCCGGTCCACTGCCTGCCGGGTCGGGGGGGGGCGCGGTGGGGGCAGGGGCCCGGAGCCCCTTTGTCGCCTCCTCCCCGGCGTAAAGCTGCCGGTGAGGTTCAACATGATGGCGGCCGAGGCCACGGGTGAGGAGGGCGGCTCGGGCGTTGTGGCAGGGACGGCGGGAACCGCCGCGGCCGGGGAGCTGGGGCACTGCCCCGCCTTGTGCCGCGGTCGGGCGCCTGAGCCGCAAGGCCCCTTCCTGGTCGGCAGCGGCCCCCCAGGCGGGCCGGATTTGTGCTCAGTTCTGGGGCTGCTGGAGCTGGGCGCTGGGCCAGCCCTTCCAGCGGCCGCTGGGGCTGCCGATCCCGGCTTCCCCCCGCTGCCGCCCCCCCCCGCGTTGGCCGGGGGGCTGGGGACAGTGGACGAGGGAGACTCACTGGACGGGCCGGAGTACGAGGAAGAGGAGGTGGCCATTCCGCTCAACGCGCCCCCCACCAATCAGTGAGTACCCACCGCCCCCGCCTCAATCCTTGTGGGGAGTGGGTACCGCGCCGCCGGGCCCCCACCTCTAGCCGGGGAGACAGTGTATCAAACTCGGCTGGCAGTCTCGCAGAAGTTTTGCGTCCCACCTCTTCACCTTCCCTCCCTCCTCCGGTTCCGTTCCAGCGGGAAGTTTGCTTCAGGGGGACACTGCCCGGGGTCTGTGGAGCGCAGCCCACCCGCAAGACGGGAGAGTGAACGGCGGCAGCAGGGAGGTCGGACTCCTTCCCCTTCACGGGGAGCTGGTCCTCCGGTACTGAGTGGGATCAGCTCACGGGAAAAAGGCGGCTGAATTAGTTTTTTGCAAGTTTTCATAGCAGTACTGCAGAGGCTGCCAGGAAGAGTGAGTTATTCCGATTATCGTTTAAACTACCTGTTGGGGAGACGTTTCCAGTCACTGGTAGCCCCTTCACGGTAGAGTCATAAACTTAATTTCTGTAAATAGAGTAAAAAAAAAACCATCCATGGCATAAAAGATCTAATTTACCATGTCATCATTTTGTGTTGCATTGCTTTCTGTTAAAAAAAAAAAAGAAGATAACTTATATTTTCCATTTCATATAGAAACAGCCAAAGTAATGCCCACTTGTTGGATCTTTTTAAAAATCCAGGCAGTCTTGAGTCATGGATTTAAAAGGAATTAAAATAATTTCCAATTTTAAAAGTGTTAACAGAGGGATATTTTTATAAATGTTTTAACTGCCTTGCTGCTCAGCCAATTTAAAGTTGTTTTCATAAAGGTTATGCTTGGAGAGAGGAGACAGTTGGAATAAACTGTAAACTTATAACTAAATTTTACTGTATTTATCCGTAGATCAGTTTAATTTGGATTCCTTTAGTGCTGGTACTAGAAGGAATCTTCCACTAGAGGCAGACTAGTTCTTTGTTTAAGTTGTGTGAAATATAAGATCAGATAATGTTATATGGAGTCCATGTAATTAGTAAATACTCTTATTACAACCTTTGGATTTCACTATAGAAAATCTGCAGGTTTACTCAAAGCACTCCCAAGGTGTGTGTTAGAATAGAAAATAAACATTTTCTTCCATATCCTTATCATATTCTCCCCAGAGAAGAGAGGCTTACATTTTTTCATTAGTATAATTTCTATAAATATGTTGTTTTTGTAGTTCTTGTGTATAGAGGATAATTTCGGGAATAGCATACAGTCGTATTTAAAGAGACATATGTAGATAGGTCAGAAAGTTAACTAATAATCTGTGTGAAATTTTGGGTTCGTTCTTTATATTCTGTCATAACTTGACTAACAGAGTTAACCTTGGCATTATGTTACATACTCTTACGATTTCAGGAGCCATTGTAATTTTAAGTAGGACATAAAATTATAATAGCCTCTATAACAAGCTTCTCTGAGCTTGTTTTGCAGATTAAAAAAACAAGCCCAAAGCAAACAAAAAAGCTCAAACACAAACCAGACACAATATGAGTTCCTAGTCTTCCAATTTTTAGGCTGTAAAGATGTTACAAATGCTTTTTTAAACATGAGTATGCTTTGAAATAGTGTAAAGTTGTTATTCTTGCTTTCGTAGTAACTAATACAAAGAGATGGGAAATGAAGCACCTGCAGGTTCTGCACTTCCCATGATGGTGTTGTAAATATGGTTTGCTCAGGAAGATCTGGGGAATATATCTTCTTTTAGTGTGTATTCTTTAATATTCAAGCTGTGGCAGGATACTAGCATATAAGACCTTCTCTTTATTCACAAACTCAGAATCTCCCAGTAGGGTTGATTTTTCAATCTTTGATCTGGAGTGAAGCTCATTTGAGGCTTGTCTATTCCGTGTGTGCGTGTGTGTTTTCATTTTTATGGAGCACAGCAGTGGTGTGCTTATGTTGCAGCTTAATGCCAGGTGAGATGCACAGGATACTAGGGAATAAAGGCAACTCTGTGTTTGTTTAGGTCATCTTTTCCCTTGCTTTCTGCCCCATTTGCAGACCTCAGTGACAGAGGCTCAAATAGCAAAAGGAAATGCCTTTGGATTTAATGAATGAATGAATGCTGATTTTTTAATGTATTTGATTTAAAATCTTAGTGTACAAAATTATTTTCCGTCCTAGCATTGCATTAATGTGGCAGGAGCCATTCCAGAATTGCAGCAAAACTGGCATTTTCATATAGTATTTTTTGAGCAGTGCTTATCAGTTTGAAATGGAAATCAGTTGAAATCTGAAAGTGATCAACCACACAAAATGAAATAGACTGTCAAAATACTGTTTGGTTAAAACAAATTTTGCCCAAAGCACATATATTCTTACAGTCACTGTTGGAGTTTGTTCAGGCAACACAATAAGAAAAGACTGAAGATGAAGACAGATAGAGAAATACTGAATAAGAATGGATTGCATTAAAGTAGACCATTTTCCTCATCATACAGTGAAGTTCTAGTATCTTCACATGAGTATTTGAGGTGGCAAGCTGAGAGTTCTGCATTTGTTTCAGTAACTCATGATTTTTTTTTTTTCTGAATAATTGCAGAAGGCCTTTTTCCAGACTAATGAATGAATCTGTTGCACTATAAATTATCAGGAAATAATGTTGGTGTGTTCAGTTAGGTACCTGTATAAAGAAAATTAAATGTGATGTCAATAGATTTTAGTGTGTGAGGTTTCTTTGTTTAGCAGTTAATGTAGTTAGCATAGAATATTGTCTTTATTAGATAATGATTTTCTTCATTAGTTCCTGTTGTGCATGGAAGACAACACCTTATTTTTCAAAAGTCAGTGGGTAGTGCATTCTGGGCTGCTTCCAGCTGGATGTGTGGTGTTAGAAGTAGTCTTAAATGAGTGGTTAAACACAGTGAAACAACATTGTACCTAACCTGCCACAGGAAGTGAAGCAGTAAGTAAACTGAGTGTGTTAGTTCATAAGTAAATGAAAACTTCAGATAAATAAAACCAAAAGTAGGACAGCATTTGAAGCCAGAAGTTTGAGGATGATTTTTCAGTAGTTTAGTCAGTATTTCTAGTTAACATTAGATAATGTAATTTTGTTTGAACTGTAATTAGAATCAGTTGACATGCTCTTTATTTAGTTTTTGTTTTGTGTCATTGATTGAGTCCCATAATACCAGTGTGGGACTTGGGCAGTTCATTTACTAGCCTACCCGATTGAGAAGTGTAATACTGTACTGTGTTTTTTCAAGCTTTTTTGTCTATATGTTCTGTGGTTGTGAAGGGAAGACGAACACAAATTTTCTAGTGAGGGCTTAGGTCTCTTCAGAATAGGACTCCATATTTTGGTTCAAGCATAAAATTGTAAAATTCCCATAGTAGTTTCCCAGTTTCTTTCATATCTTTCTCCCCAGAAAAATAAGCGTCTTGTAATATGTCTTGCTGGTAGGCATAGTGGAAGAGAGGAGAAGGCATCTTGTTTTAACATAGTCTTTGTGCTGCACATAAGTATTGCAGGGTTGATTCCTCAGTGTCCCTCCAGAGTATGGTCAGTACTAGTAAAATGTTCAGAGCTTGACAGAGTTTATACACTTGACCTGCTTTATTTACTTTTATGCACTATTTAAAGACTGAAAGTGGTCTTTAATAGTTTTTATTTTTATATAAAATACCTGCTCTATCATTCTTGTTAGTGATACAGCAGAAAAAGGTTTCTGTTATTAAATTGTAATATATTTAATATCTAATATATTTAAATGTTATTATCTTTTAATCATATTTAGTGCTGAAGGTGGTGAGGAGTAATCAGCATGGATTTATAATAGGAAAATTGTGCTTAACCAACCTAAGAGCCTTCTGTGATGTAGTCATTGACTTGGGGGAGAAAGGGAGAGAGTTTTCCATAACTTTGGTAAGGCTTTTGACACTGTCTTCCGTAGTCTTCTTGCAGACAGACTGACAGAGTATTGGTTAGGTTAAAGGACATGAGGTGCATTGAAAACTGGTTGAATGACTAGGAACAGAGCATGATGATCAGCAGCTCAAAGTCCAGATAGAAGCAAATTACTGGGGGTATTGCCTAGGGTGCCTTCATGGCCCAGTACTGTGACCTGCTTAGACAGAGTGCATGCACCCTTAGCAAGTTCACAGATAATGCAAAATTGAAAGAGGAGAAGCTGAAACATCAGGTAGTTGTGCTGACATCCAGAGTGATGTGGACAGTCTGGAGAATTGGGCTGTGGGAGAGCTTGTGTAGTTAGACAAAGGAAACACAGAGCTCTGGCACTAGGGAGTAGTAACCCTAAGCACGTGGTGGGGCTAAACAGCTGTAAAGCAGCTCTGCAGAGAAGCATGTGGGCGTGAGGATGTGAACAAAGCCAGCAGTGTGCCTGTGTGGCAAAACTTCACACGTGCTTTTCCCACATGTAAAAAGGAAATATGTAAATAAAGATTTGGTTGTACAGTGTGACATGCTTCTACACGTAATACCAGCTGCCTCCTTCCATATAGTAAATTCACCATCTACTGCCTTTTTGTGAATGGCTTGTTCCTTGCATGGGTCTTGTGGTGTTGAGGGCCAGAAGCTGTACAGCTATACTGCAAACTTGCTAAATGCATTCCTCCTGACAGTAGAAAGGGTTGGCTGGGCCTAATGGGGCTGGTGTGACTACCCAGCATCTTCCATGGAGCATGGGAAAATATAGGGATCTCTTGTTTGTGTGTGGACCAGAGGTCACAGCTCTGACTGCAGTGCAGCTCATTCCATGAGGTTCATGACTTGACATATGGTTGTCAGCCACTCAGTGTGGCGGTGGTATAGGCACCATTCTTCTGCGCACCTGTATGTTGCATGTATGGATATAGAAGCTCTTTGTAATATTGTATCTTTGTTTTGTCTGCATGTTGTATTTAAACTGTCATAGATAGAGTTGGAGTTCTGAACATGTTGTTTTTGAAATAAACTGGCAGATGGGAGTATTTTCATGCACAGTTTTGACAGTTTTCTGAAACATGGAAGCCTTTTACTGGTATTCTCTTAGAAACAAAATAAAGAACAATTACACAAGTTTCTTAAAGCAGGCAAGTTATAACAGGTAGTGACAGAAAAAAAACACCTTAATTACAATCTATAATTGATAGGACATTTTATAGTTGAATAATTTTATAACATATGCTTGCAAGGCTACTTACTCTCTTTCAATGCATGTTATAACAGTAACTGCATTATTAGAGTACTAGCTGTGATTCAAAGTGTCATTGAGTTATGTTTGCTCAAAACACAATGAAAGGAGTGGATTGTCAGCATTTAAAAAAATGCAGAGGTAATTTTAGAAATACAGAAGTGTTCCTAGGTAGGATCAGGCAAACAAGCAGAGGTGACTGATGAGAAATTATAGGGACCTTGTCTTTGGCAATGATGGAGGATGTACATCTAAGTAGTAGTGAGTTAGAATTTTGAGTGTAAGCGCTTGTAAGTCACAGTCATTTGGCAACTGATTTATGATAAGCTAGGCAGGTTTTTCATGTGATACCTTCACATCCAAACTTTAATTCATTTCATGAGATTTATAGTGCACCATACATAGCAATTCCTTTTGCATCCATTAAGAATCTCTGTGGTTGGCATCACTTTGGACTGAAAACAATAAATTTGAAATTTTTTTGATTGCAAAATATTTAAGTTGTAAATCTTGACGTAGAAAACTCAGAGGGAGAGGTGGTTTCCTGTGATGTGTTTTTGCCGAAATACTCAGGCTTCATTCAACTACCTGATTGGAGCTTAAAACCAAAGGATCTGGGGGTCACTTTATTTCATTTCAGAAATGATGGTAGCCTGTTTATTTCCTTCAGAGTGTTCTGTGTTCTATTCTCTGATGAAATTAGGAGTATGGCTAACTCTGTAGTTTACTCATTTCTGTTCTACTTTCTTTGGATAGAGCTGACTATTGGATGGATCTTCCTTTGTTAAGCAGCGTAAGAGATGTTAAAATCTTTCATTAGTGCTCATTAGATTAGTCAATACCCTTAAATGAGATTGAGTACTGCAGTTTTGTAAAACAATGTTTGCTGTTTGCTATCAAAGTCCTTGAAGATTATGATGGGAAGTTGCAGAATGTATCTTTCTATAATACTGAAAACTGGTGATAGCAGGATGGGTTATAAGACATTGATTCTGACAGTGATGTCTTTCAGTGCTCCTAGTTTATATATTATGTGAATAAACTGTTTTTATGGATTGATGAAACTGCGCTTTGAAAAAATGCAGTTATTTCTTGACAACTGTTATGCATACTCTAAAGGTATTATACAAGTTTGCACTTCAGTGTGTATCCTATTTTTTTAAAGATATGTAAAATCTACAGAGCTTTCCTGAGGATGTCACTTGAACTGTTTTCTCATGTCATTGCTCAATATTGACTTCTTTACTGTCGTTTGTATTAAATTTAGTGTTAATACTTATTTCTGTGGCTAGTACCATACAGTAATTTGGTACATTACATTAATGCAGAGTGAGCTGTAAAATACAGTGGTTTTTTGCATCAGAAGTTAACATTTTATATATAGGCTCAGTGACACTGAATTTATTTGCACTCAGAAGTTAACTTAATATTTTTATTTCCAAAACCAAACTTTTCCTTAAATGTTTTACCAGGTAATAAATGTCTCCTGGTACACTTGATATAAAAGTGTTGAATGGGACAAAATATAGCCTGTTCAGTGTTAGAGGATGTGGCATATACCAATATATATATATTGCCATCACCAGGAAGGAGGGTGTCTTTTTTGTTTGAAGCTCCTGGACTGAGAATTGGGGCACCTAAATTTGTGCTGTTGTTGTTAGAAATCCTGGTCCTTTACAGAAAAATTCTTTTATTTGCATCTGCTCCTGCCTTTCTATTTATTCTGTAAATTTTTTTGTGTAATTTACATTCTTATTGAGACTCCCACGTCTTCATTTTGAAATTGTGCCTTTCTTTAAATTTGGCATTTTAATGCAATGTGTCTCTCAATAGAATTATTTTCCTTAAGTGTGTAATAAATAGGAACAAATAAAAGCTCAATGAATCTGTTATTAGTCTAGAATAGATTTCATGAAATGGAATGTTGGTTTCTTCATCAGGGAAGTTTCTTGGGTCTTTGAGGAGTTATATACTTCATGAAAGTCAGTCTGTCCAGGAAAGCAATGCCCAGTTGTGACATGTTGGGAGCACACTCACTCAGGTTTCAGCTGTGCTGGGCACACTGACACACAGAATATTTAATCTTACTTACTTGATAATCAGCTGTCTTTGTTTTGCTTCATTTCCTAAAAGACCCTCTTCCTCGGGAAGGCGTGACCACTTCTTTGTGACGGTCTCTGAACGACAGATTTCTGTTCATGAATGAAGCTGCTTTGCTCTGGAATGGAATGACACAGGCTCTTGCTAATTTAACTAGGTCTGCAGCAGTTGCAAGTTTTAAATGTTGTACAGACACAACAGTGCTTCTACTGGTTTAGCTTGTTTTGATCAGGGTGAGGAAGAGAAACAAAGGGGAGCAATACGAGCAAGCACCTAGTTTTGTCAGGTTAAACACTATTTATGCTTGTGCTGCTCCTACTGGTGAAATGGTGTTTTTTGGTTTGGTTTATCAAGGTTTTGTTCTGATAAAAGCTCTCAAAGGTTTTTTTCCATTTCATAGAAAAAAATTGCTTTTGTTAAGATTTTATCAACAGCTCAACTTTTAGTTTTTTAAAATTTTGAAGCTGTATGCTGTGAAATATTTGATATTTTTGCATATATTGGTTCAAAAGATCATTTACATATCTTCTAAATTGCATGTTTGTGAATCTTACGAAACAGTCTGAAGTGTTAGAACTAAATGGTATGTGATCTGAAGTGGTGAAGGATTTTAATTGTGTAAAACACTGGCTGTTTTGAAGCTGACAGTTTCTGAGTGTAAAAATTACAGGTTTAATCAAGCAAAATTAGGTGGAGGAGCTAATGAATTATTGCAATATATACCTCTGAACCATGCTGTTGCTTGGTAAAGGTAATGAGAACAATGGCTGTCTTTGAAAACTGCTCTCTATCACTACTTTCTTGAAAAAAGAAAAAGTTATTCTTGATCATTTGAAGTAGAATAAGTGTTCTGACAAAGGCTGTATAAATAAACTAAGAAAGGTGATTGCTTGAATGGCAGCAGTAGATTAAAGATTTCCTTTGTCATATTTTGCAGTCTGTGATTGCCATGTATCAGCACTTACTTTTGATTGAGAGAGTGCACATTGTGATTAGGAAAGTTGATTTTGGGGCTGGATGGTGGCCTCGTGACTGCTGTCCAGTTCTTTACTGGCTTTGCTGCTGCAGCAGCATCACTGAGGAACAGTCTGAAAGAATTCACTTCTCCATTTGTGCTTTTGGAATACTGAGCCTGAACTGACATCTTTGTAGGCTTAAAATATAGTAATTCCAAGCTAGGTCAGTCACCTCAGTTTCTGTTTTTGTAAAGTAAACAAGTTAGGGAGGAGATAAAAACTATGATATGTGTAGAGTTTCTGCCTCTTAGGGTTGTTCCTTGGCAAAAGTAGGTTATCTGGAAAACTCTGCTATGTTAAAAATACTGTTTTTGGAAATGAGTCAGCTAGGAGCTTGAACTTGTAGCAATGTGATTCACAAAGTTTCGGAGTTATATGGGTTTTGACTGAAAGATTTTCTTCCTTTCACAGGTCTATTTTCTGAAAGTAAACAAAACCCTTAAGTTCTAAGGATGCTCATTGTTACTCTTTTTCAGGTGGTATCATGGAAAACTTGACAGAACAATTGCAGAAGAACGTCTTCGACAAGCGGGAAAACCTGGAAGTTACCTTATTCGAGAGAGTGATCGGAGACCAGGTTCATTTGTGCTTTCATTCCTTAGTAAAACAAATGTCAATCATTTTAGGTGAGAATTAAGTGTTTTATTTTGAATACTGTGATCTATCTACTTTTTGTTTCAGAACAAAATAAAGTGAACAATGATTGCATTATAATGCAGTATTTTTGGCTCTTAATGCTTTAATTGTACAGCTTTTTACTTGTGTTTGATTGTTTTAAATCATGCTACTTTAAAATTACTTTGTAGGGTGAAGAACCGAAGTGTGAGGAAACCAAAAATATCTGGATAGAGAAGCTTGCCTAAAGTGGTTTGAATAGACTTAAAGCACCATGCAGGTTTCATTAGTCAGTGAAGGAGATTGTTTTGTGTCTGTTCCATAGTAATCATTGTAGTTATCACAGTTAAAGTGTTAGCACGTCTGGTTGCTTCCTTAATTTTGAGGGGAAAAAAATCCACCCCAAACAAACAAACACTCCCCAAAACAAACAAAAAGCCCCCAAACAAACAAAAAAAAGCCCAAAGCAAAAGCCACCAATAGATTATATGTTTAGTAATTGAAAGATTTGCTGGAAACAGCTTTCAGCATATGTCCGGAGCGTTGTTTTCTGACTTCTGTTGCAGTGTTATATGCTTATGAGCTTGGACTTAATATCTGAAGATTCATCTTTGTATGCAGTTTACATTACTTCTTGGGAGAAACAGCTTAATTCAAATTATCCATTAACTACTGAAATGGTTGTGTGAGCTTTTTCCCATTAGATATAAATTTTTTTAATTGCGTTTCAGGAGATACTTTGATTATTCCAAAGTGATTTTTAAACTTTTAATATGGATGCTAAACTAACTGTAACAAAATGACTAATTTTTGATGTTGTTTGTTTTCTGCATTGTATAGTTTTGAAGTGTAGTAATTTTTTGTTAAAGTACTTTGCTACTTTGTTCATTTTATGCCTATTATAAAAGGTGTTTGTTGTGCATGATACAAGTAATAATGCTGTTGTGTAGTAGTGCATTATTTCAGTTTTCCAGGATGTTCACGCTTACTTTTTAAAATTTTATTTCATTTAGTTCTGGCATATGTGCTCTCTTTTTCTGTGAATCAGCACTTTCTTTAGATAAAAAACTGGTGGCTCATAAAATATATGTATGAATATTTTTGATAAAATATTCATTACAGATATTTTATTTTTGATAAAATATTCATTAGGTTTATTTACATGTTTACAGAGGGCCTGTAATACTGTATTTTGCTGAATATAGGCACTGTTTTAAGAAATAAACATGATGATAATCTCCTTTTCTTAAAAAAAAAATTGGTAGCAAAATTCTTTCTTATGTCAAGCTTCTGGTCTTATTTTTAACAGGATTATTGCCATGTGTGGAGACTATTACATTGGTGGGCGTCGCTTTGCTTCGCTCTCAGACCTGATTGGGTATTACAGTCATGTGTCCTGCTTGCTGAAAGGGGAAAAGCTCTTATTTCCAGTAGCACCGCCAGAGGCAAGTAAAAAAAATTCCTGAAGACTAACTTACTAAAATGTTTGTAACTTTAATCACTATTCAAAATTTTCTTTGGGAAAAAAACTTTAGAAAGTTTCCTGTTGTTTGGCATAGGCATACGTGGTACTATAGGGAGTATAAAAATGCAGTTTTACTGATACAAAATAATGATGAAAAAAAAAATTTAATAAAAATACATAATGAGGAAGATAAAGGTATTGCAGTTATTGCACAATGTAGTAACATCATTTTAAGTAGACAGAGAAAACAAGACAATACTGAGCTCTTGTAATAAAGAGCACTGTTACTGTGTAACTATCACTGTTCTGTCTCATTTTGGATATCTAACAATAGTTTCAAAATGCATCCTGAAGATAACCAAGGTTTCTTTCACATGCCCATCCTTAATACAACAAAAGTAATTAAAATGAAAAAAAAGCACTGCAAAATATCCCCTGTAACAAAACCCAAAACCTGAATAAAGATGTTTCTGAATGTTAAAATTCGGGATGTTATTTCCGCTCTAAGCGAAAAAAAATTTAAAGTAAGTGCTCTTAGTTCAACAAGTTACAAGTTTCTAGTTGACAGTGGTTTTGAGATTTGGAAATAAACTGGCAAGGCGGATATAAGTGGTGTTCTTTACCTCAGAATAGCATAAGGCTGGGGAAAAAGATTCTACCGTATAGAGTATACAGTACAGAGTATAGAGAATAAACCATTGCTCTTTTTTAAACTCTAGCCTGTGGAAGACAGAAGGAGAGTTCGAGCAATTCTACCTTACACCAAAGTGCCAGAAACTGATGAAATAAGGTATGTTTAAGTAACAGCACCAGCTGTGAAATTCTCAAGAGTACTCATAAATAGTAATAATTCAGGTAGGTGTTCTTATGCAAGTATTTTCCAGTTGCATCTTAAACTTGACGTGGTTAGATTAACAGATTATATCTCTCTGTTCTTTGGTTGGAAATAAGAATAAGACATTTTGTTCTTGGTATATTTGCTTGTATTAATTGAATGGAAGGTACATAAAGGTACACAGAATTAAAATGTTATGATTTTGAAATATGTTTTATAAAGCCCTAGATTTTTACCAAAAGAATAAATTTATGTGTCAGAGAATTCTGTATGGAAATGCCTTATCTGAGTATGTGAAAGAAATGAGCTGGCTTTTTTCTGAACTGACACAGAACTATTAGATGTGTAGCTGAGGGAAACAATTCAGATCACTAGAAAGAGAAAGTGGTCCTTGACTACTTACAAATTTAATAACGGAAGAAGTGAGTCTTTCAATAGAAGACCATTTTCTGGTTACTTGGGATTGATACTGCTTTTTTGTGATAATTTTTTTCCAGCTGCAAAAATAGGAAGATTTGAAAGTGATTTGTGGTGATTTCTAATCTCTCTAATGCGACAGATTTCATAAACTGATGTAATACACCAGTTGAATTGGGAATTTTCTTAGGTTTAAGATTATTATCTTAAAATGTAGAGAAAAGTATGAGAGTTTTATATCCTCATTTGGATGGAAATTTATTCCAGGACTCACAGTCCAATCTGATCCTTTAAAGGATGATATGAGGATATTTGTTTTTGTAATCATGCGTTTTACTAAGGTGATAGACTGGGAACAGGCTCTCTAATGGCACATTGCAACTAAGGCTTCCTATTCTGTGTGAGAACAACAAAAAAGAATCTTTTACGTGTCTTATTGCACATATCAGCTTAAGAGGAAATAGCATTTTATTGTTTGCTATCGTAACAAAAATTAGAGGCAATTAAACCTTTTCTTCCTCTTTTAAGATAGAGCTGAAATGCAGAGTTGGTGTTTTGATGTCTAGATGTCTAAAATAGTTCAGTTCATGGCATAGCTGAGACCAGAGTTCTCAAGTTTGTTCTAGATTGAATTAATATGCTCTTGAAGTAATTATGTATTTCAGAGAATTTTGACTTAGAATTTTAATATCATAGTAAATATTTCTTAAGTTTGAAGTATTACTGAGTTAATTTCAACATGTCTTCCGTGCAGTAACTATGCAGTGATGGAGGGTGCTTTTGTTGTTTGTTACCTGTTAAAGCAGTTGAATTTATTCTTCGTTTTCAATAGTAGTTTGTTGAGTTTTGTTTTTTCTGTTAGCCTACTTCAAATGAGAGCCGTGCCATAGACATTTGCTATGAAATTTTTAATAGCAATGGTAGTTAATGAGCTTCATTATTTATTGTTTTTCCTGTACCTTGATGCATCATGAAACATGGTTAAAAATTCTGTGTTGCAGTGAAGGGTTTTCATGTGACCTGAGTTTGTGTTCTTAATATTTAAGGAGTAACTTACACTAGTCTCCAGAAATGAAAACTCCCTTAGACCAGGTGCTGGGTCCTGCACTTTGGCCACAATAAACCCTCTGCAGGGCTAGAAAGCTGCCCAATGGAAGTGGACCTCTGGGTGCTGTTCAGCAGCTGGCTGAAGATGAGCCAGCTGTGCCCTGGTGGCCAAGAGAGTCAAGGGCATCCTGACTTGGATCAGCAGTGCTGTAGCTAGTAGGACTAAGAAAGTGATTCTTTCCCTGTGCTTGACACTGGTGAGGCCACACCTTGAGAACCATGTCCAGTTCTGGGCCATTCAAGGAAAGACATTGAGGTCCTGAAGTGTATCCAGAGAAGGGTAATGGAACTGGTAAAATGTCTGGAGTATAAGTCCTGTTAGGAACAGCTGCAGGGCCTCAGTCTGGGGAAAAGGAGTCTCAAGGGAGATCTCATTGCTCTCTACAGCTCCCTAAAAGAAGCATGTAGCCAGATAGGGTTCAGTCTCTTCTGCCAGGCAACCAGTGGCAGGATAAGAGAACATAATCTTAAACGTAATCTTAAAGCCACCTAAACAGGGTGGCTTTAGGTTGGTCATTAGGGGAAAATTTTTCACAGAAAGGGTGATTAGACATTGAAATGCTGCCCATGGAGGTGGTGGAATCACTGTCTCGGAAGTTTATAGAAAGACTGGATGTTGCACTTAGTGCCATTGTCTGGTTGACATGTGGTATTTGGTAGTAGGTTGGCCTTAGCAATATCAGGGGTAATTTCCAACCCATTTGATTCTGTGATTCTCTGATTCTGAATGTTAATGCTTCTTATGCTTGTAGCTAATTGCATGGCATCTCTGATAACTGCTCTGTATTCTCTTTTCATCGCTTGTCGTTATATGTGAGAACATAATGAATAGGTATTCCACAACTTGCATTATGCAAGGTAATTTTTCAATGAAAGGAATATTACTTTCTTATAGACTGCTAAGGGTTATTTTGCTTGTGTTGCATATTTGATCTCTCTTGATAAAAGAACAATATTACTGTATTTTAATATTGCTGTGTTATTTTTGTTTTACACATTAGCACAGTTTGAAGTTGAGAGCACTGAAGTATATATTAGATACTAAACATAAATCAAAAGTA
This sequence comes from Agelaius phoeniceus, assembly GCF_051311805.1. NCBI lineage: Eukaryota > Metazoa > Chordata > Aves > Passeriformes > Icteridae > Agelaius > Agelaius phoeniceus. The sequence goes on from NC_135303.1 coordinate 20,591,791, forward strand.
TGAAAACTTGTATATGGTAGCTACTTAACTGTGAGGAAAAATACACATGTGCTTGGAATATCAGTTCCTGCATTTTTTACCAATAGGTTTTCCCAAATATTTTATGGGAATTATACCCAAGAATTCATTGTGTTCATTAAACTTTAAATTATGATTGTATCTCTGATTTAAATCTTGCTGTAACCTTCTTCAGTTTCCTTAAAGGAGACATGTTTATTGTCCATAATGAATTGGAAGATGGCTGGATGTGGGTTACAAACCTAAGGACAGATGAACAAGGTCTTATTGTGGAGGACCTGGTAGAAGAAGTGGTAAGTAATTTTTGTATTTAAATTTCTTAAATGAATGGGATTTTTTTATAAAATAATCCTGGACAAAAACTAGTGACATTTAATTGCCTGTTTTCTAATTGTGTACTTTTCTGAACCTAGTAAATTCATCTAGTAGTTCTAAAAAACTAAACCATACCTTTAAGCATAGTTTATTATCAAAAAATGTTTATTCATGTGTTGTCCAAAGATAAGTGCAAATGAATAGTACTGTAAATTTACTAGGCAGTTCCCTAAAATCTACTGTACTGGTGAAGAATCGTTCAATTGCATTTCTTTTTTGCAATTGCCATGAAAAGTTCGCTAACTCAACAGAATGTAATTTTGCATTGTGGTAGATCTTTCTCTTTATTCTAGGATGAAATTTGGGTTAAAAATTTATTGGTGAGAAGAAAAACAAGAAAAAGATTTTTTTATAATATCTTCTCACACAGTATGTTTGTTTTGCCAATAGCAATGTTATTTGAGATGCTTCTGATTGATTCCTGTGTCAGGATGTGAATAGCTAAACTGAAGTGACAATACTAGACTGTTGATCTGTAGACTGATAGGTCAGTGGTAATTTAACGTTAGGAAGGCTGAGAAGGTTGAAACTTTCTAAAAAGTTACCACCTCTAAAGGATTTGGATCGTGAATGAAGTAATCATCAGAAATAACATTTTTGCTGAATTTTCACCTAATGAATGAAGAGGAAAGCTTTTCATAGAGCTGCAGCAAGTCTTTTAGGTAAAAAATGCCTCAGATATCTAAAGGTCATTTTTTTTCTACAGAAGGTCTTAACTTATGACTTTTTTTTAAATTGAGTTGTACTGTTGTTATTCACTTGATATGTTAATTTTCTCATAGGGAAGAGAAGAAGATCCCCATGAAGGCAAAATGTAAGGATTTTTGTTTCATTGTTTGAAAGTAATCATAATTATTTGTCAAGTTCCACTGTGAGATTTCTAAGTTTTTGAGAAAGTGACCAAAGAGATTTATTTTTTTAATCTCAAGACTTCTTTATATACTAGCTGCTGCAGATGCAGAGATAATTAATGTGAAAAAGTCCTGTAATGGACTTTTGGTAGAATTACCATCTCTGGAGGGATTTAGAAGGTGTGTAGGTGTGGTACTTGGTGACATTGGTTTGGTGATGGCCTTTGCAGTGCTATGTTAAGGATTGGATGTGATGATCAACAGTATTTTCCAATGTTCTGTACAATTCTGTGATTCTTATAATGCTTAAAGTTTGAAGAAAAAGTCACAGGACTGTGACTATTCTTCCTTCTGTTTACTTAAATACTTAAAAAAAGATTTAAAAATTCAACTTAGAATCAGTAGTGTGTTGATATGTCTGTTAATAGATTACATTCACAAGTGAAGATGAGTGGCAGATAGTTGTGAAAAATGTCTAGTGCCTCGATGAATTATCTGATGTCCTCATTTGTTTGTCATATTTGTGCTTGCTGTTTTTGCTGTTTCCCACTTTCCAAGAGGCTGGTGGCAGAAGGAGGCATTTCAGTGGTCTATTTGGTTTATTGAGTTCTGCTAGTAATTTGGCAGTATGGATGTCTTCAAATGTGAAAATTTCATATTTGGAAAGTAGCTTGTAGTGGATGTATGGAGCTTTGATTCTGTCTTTCAGATGTTGTTTACCTTTCAGAGGAATCCATATTAATATCTGAAGATAGTATAGAAAGAAAGCCAGAAATCGGGTTTTTCTTTTATAAGCACCATATCTTTAGCTTTCCTTTAAATACAAATTATTAAGTTGTATTGTGTCAAGCTTTTCTGAATACTCGTAAGTATCATGCCAAAACTAGGCAGAGGCTGTGAACTTTTGTCGGGTACTACTCTGACACAAGACTCTGGGAAAGTACAAGGTGTTAGATCAAAGCAGTTTATATTCATTAATCTAACAAAGCTAGGTTTTGTTTCCACAGCTCTGGCAAATTTGAGTTTGAGGTTTTCTGTGTATAACTTCTTGTTTGAGCTTCAGATTTCATGATGCTAGTACATTGCTGTATGACTTCAAATAATGCCTGTGAAATTACCTACTTTTTGGACAATTCATATCAATCTCTAAACTCACTTGTATTTGAACATCAGCTACAAGTGTTTTATTGAAGTAATTTATTTATATACCTATTAGTGTTAGTCTTTCATGTTGTTGGGAGGAGAGAATAATTAAGTAGCATGGACATTGATTGTCTCATCCATATATATTGGGTCTTTTTAAATAAAGATTAATTCATAGGTGCCAGAGCCTTGGATGTCAGCATAACCACAAAAGAGAGCTGGTAGTTTTGCTTTCTAATTTTTCTCTTCATCTTTGTTAAGATGGTTCCATGGGAAGATCTCCAAGCAAGAAGCTTACAATTTGCTGATGACAGGTATGTGTATTTCTGATGTGAAATACAATGATAGTGAAATGGCACAAAGTGATCCTGTTAATATTAAACTATGGCAAAACTTCCTTCTATGTCTAAACATAAATGAGTGTTTTAGATTCTCCAATCCCTCTGGGTGCTACCTCAGTAGAATACTACATTGGATGAAAACTTTCATGGCTATCAGTACTGAGTATGTTATCAAGTAAAGTTAATCTAAAAAATTTTTATTTAATTAATTTTTAAATTGTTTTATGTGGAATCAATTATTTCACTTTCATAAGGCAAGTATTTCTTTAGTTGAAAACAGTACTTCTGACTCATATTGTTTAATACCCTACTTTAAATATTGACACAGAGATTTGAAAATGTTATCAAACATTTTTTTGTATGATGTTTTAAAGAGATTGCAAAGATATGGCTAGGTTGCAGGCTACAGTGGAACCATTTTTCATTAATTCTGGTGGCTTAGTACTAGTTCTTCTAGTCTGAGATCACTACTGGAATTTATCTTTATAGGGTTTGTATCTCTTCAGGTGTGCAGTTCTTTCTAGTTTATGTAGAAGTAGATTTTGTAAGGGTTTACATATATCACTAAGAAAAATAACACTGTTATGATATCCTTTCAGTTGGTCAGGTGTGCAGTTTCCTCGTGAGGCCTTCAGATAATACTCCTGGTGATTATTCACTTTATTTCCGGACCTGTGAAAATATTCAGCGTTTTAAAATATGTCCAACATCAAACAATCAATTTATGATGGGAGGCAGATACTATAATAGGTGAGTTCTTATGGCAAAAGGAATTGTGCATATTTTGTGCTTGCATAAATTGCTCCTGATAATTATTTACTACTATGATTTTAAGACTGTAGTTTCCTTTATACTAAATATTTTCTCTAATTTCCATAGTAGTTACTTCTGACTGAGCAGATTCTTACAGCTTAAATAACCTAAGTGTAACTTGTTTCTCTTGAAGTATTTGTGCTTGTTCTGCCAAACAGTTCCTTCACTCTGTAAATTGTAGTTTGAATGGATCATGTGGATCTATAAATAGTGTATCTGTAATTAAGAGATACTCTATTTGAAGCAGCTTGGAAGCTTCTACATGTGTTCTTGTCTATTTGAAAAGGGGGAAATAAAAATGCTAATTTTATCTGAGACAATCAATAGAGTTTTCAAATAATAGAAATGGCTATTTACAAGAAAGGGGATAAATGCCTTCATTGTTGAAAAAATTACTAAATTACACTGAAGTATGTGCATGGTATTTGGAGCAGAAATATTGATCAGTTCATTTAGAGTGAACAAAGGTAAGATGCATTTCTTTTGCCATTGGTACCAAAAAATAGTAATTTGTACAAAACAGAAAGAGAAATAATGAGGTCTTTCCCCTTTTATGGGAGAAACTATCAGTACATCTCCGTCTTTCATAGTATTTTTTTAGAGTTGTTGTATTTAGAAGAATTTTCAGTAGTGAGAACTCGCCTTCCTCCTTAAAAAGAGGTCATTGCCTGCCTTAAAAAAATCAGCATTTTTCCTGTCCTGCTCACCTAGAACAGGTGAGTCTTACCCCAATAGAGAATTTCTGTCACTTCTGATTGGGTAGAGGTTTAGCAGCTGTGTCTGAGAAAATGTCAAGGTCTCCTTACTAAGTTCAGTGGACTTTGTCATATGACTTCACTCACATGATGCTGTGAGGCTAAAAATTGGATCCTTATGAACCTACGCCCATTTCGGACCCAGGCTGCTAGAACACCTTCATTAATCAGTCTGGCCTCCAGCCATCCTTACTGAAAACTAGGCTAGCTGCAGGGTCAGCCTTTCATGAAAGTAAATGCCGATTTGTAGTTGCATGGCTTAGCACAAGGATGATAGGCCAGGAGCCCCCCAGCCTTGGTGATGTCAAATTAATCATCAAGTTAGTGGAACTCTTATTAGTCTCAAATGGGTTTGTAGCAATAAATAGTACACTTTCAGAAAGATACTACCTTGTTATTGCTTCAGATTACTTTATAATACAGTGCTGGATTCACTTGGTGTGTAGATCATATTTGTCTGAAAGAGATTCTATGCAGCCAAACAGAAAACAAGATTTTAAAGTTAAGCAGCAATAAATTATGACAAAGTGCTTTAAGAATTTCTTTTAGTATTTTGGTATGTGGTTTTCTAGAGATCGTCCTTAGTGTCAAAGAAAATCTTTGCTTTTGTTGTATTTTTGGGAGAATTACCACTATACTCTTAAGGTGATATTCAGTTCAAATTTCTGTATGTATAAGGTTGGTAAATTTGCTGGAAGTTCAAACATATAATGAAGAACACAGCCCTTAGGTGCTTCATCAAGGCTTGGAGTTCCTAGTCTAAATGTTACTCTAACGCCAGAAAGAGTTTTTAAATACAACTGACTTTATTCTTCGCCCCATATTACAAAATTGCAGAAATTTTGCAGGCACCTGCTCCTTACATTGAGGAAATCCTAATGGCATTTTTAATCAAGGAAGTAGATGCTGTATTGAAGGTCAAGGTATTCCTAATTTGATGAGTGAGAAAATTCATGTGCTGCTGTTTGATCGATTAGAAAATATTGGTAGTAGCTATTCAACTTGTGAAATGTAATGACTGAGTCATTGTTTTTTGTAATGTGACACAGTTGAAATTCTTATGTAGAAGACAGCATATACAGACAGCATCTCAGTAAAAATTGAAATTAACTAGTTGATTTCATTAAAACTGAAAGAAACATTAACTTCATTTTACATATCTGAAAAATAAAAGTGCTCGTGGGAAGGTAATTTTATCAAGTTTGCCTAGTTCATAGCTTCAGAATAAAATAGAAAAGCCAACCAAGATATCTTGATATAGCTTTATTTAGAAGTTTTTGAGATTTTTTACAGTATTAGCTATTGTTCCTGCATTGCACATATGCCTTATTTGTATCTTTGCACACACAGCTGAGTATGCATGAACTGAGAAGTCCCACTGAGTATATTTTTATCTATTGAATTACTTAGCTATTTTTCTAGATGGATATTTGCATGTAAATGATTAATTTCTGTTGATGTCCCTGTTGATGTTCTTTATTATAATGTAAATTTCAGTAGTGTGAAAATAAATTAGAGCAATTAAATGCCTTGAGTTTCAGCTTGTATCTGTCACTACTTCTCTCCTGAGCCTTCCAAATGCGATTGCAGTCTGAATCTGCACTAGAATGAGTGCATCCCTGTAGAGGAGTGCTACTGAGTATTTAAAAGAATAGCTCAGTGATGTCCAGTCGTAATCTGAATAAGCCCTGCTACCAACCTTTTCTGTTTTCTATTCCTGTTTTTCTAGAAGGGGATTGCACTTCACTCAGAATATGTCCCATTCCACTTAGCTAATTACTCTAGGACTTGGAAAATTATTGCCAATGAAATAGCAATTTTTCAGCTTGGTTGGAAAGCAGGTAATGCACATGTACTACCTGAATGTGGAAAGTGCAGTGTCCTAATTTGACATTTTAAGCAAGTAATTAAAATATTTTGCAGAGTTTAGGTTAATACATTCTGAATACAGTTTTATGAACTTTCTTGACTTCAGTATATTAGTAAACCCTCATTCCTTTCAAATAAGATTATTATGATTAACACTTGATTTTATTAAAACTTTGGGGGAATATTTTTTGTGGTTTTATGGAAAAGCAGATTCTCAAATGGTGGAAAAATTAATGTGTTTAACATTTCAATATTCTTTTTCTTATTGGAACAGTATTGCTGACATCATTGAGCACTACAGAAAAGAACAGATTGTTGAAGGATATTACTTAAAAGATCCTGTTCCAGTGCAGGTAAGATTTAATCTCTGAGCCTTTGATGTTGAAGTCACACACTGAATCCCTATCAAATCAATTTATGAACTAAATTACAGCAGAGATACCAGTGGTAGTTAAACGGCATCATCTCCAGTAGTCAGTCATCAACAGCTTCAGTGTTTTCGGCTCATCTGTTTCTTTTGTTTTATCCTCAAATACATACACTTACTGAAGACTGGGTTGTAGTGAACAGAAAGTATGGTAAGTTCTGTATATGCTGTGAGGTGTTCGACCTCTGCTCTGCACCCCTAGTTCCTGGGCTCATGCTTTGATTTAGTCCCATATTCAGGGGAGCCAGTCTGCCCTCTCTTCAGTGTCTGGGCTTTTTTTCCTGTCACAGGAAATATATATATTTACACACCATATATATATTTACACACCATAAATATATATATATACACACCAAAAAGCTTCAGCAGTGATTGCAGGGCTGGGACTGCAGCACTTGTTCTGCAGTGCACTTGCCCCATAGCAGAAATTGATTATAAGAGATCACTAGTAATAAGCATACTACATCATTACCTTTTCATGAGCTTATAACTAGTTGTAAAATTTACGTACCTGTTATTTTCTTTTTCTGTTCCTGAGCTTTCCTGTTTCAGTGGAAATCAGAAATTTGCTCTTCCTGTCCTCCCTAAAGAGAGTTGCAGTCAATTCATACCCCTTTGTGGCATCTTTTTTATTAATATAAGAGCATTTCTTCTGTTCACCAAGCTAAGCACACCAGAAGCTGATCCTGTCTCTTTGTAATGTTTTCATAGTTGCCTTGCTGCTACCAGTTTTGGTGTGAACTCAGCTTTCTTGAACATGTACCAGAACAATTTAGAATAGTACCATGTTAGGGATAATTCCCTTTCTCTCTGGAAAGCACTTAAGGAAAACACATGTAATTTTCTGTGGTGGGTTGACCCTAGTGAGCTGCTAAGGACCTGCACCTTTGTTTGCTCATTCTCTATTCTTGGGGAATGGGGCAAAAGCAAAAAAACTCCTGGGTTAAGATAAATACTGTTTTATAAGCAAAGGAAAGGGTGATACAAAGGCAACACTCAGCACCTCTCACAAGCAGACTAATGCCCAGATGCTCTCTGAGACCTCTGTGTGCCTACACGCTTATTGCTGATCATGATGTTACATGACGGGGAATATCCCTCTAATAAATTGGCATCGTCTGTCCTGGCTATCTCTGTTCCTAGCGTATTGTGCAGCAAGCCATCTTACTGAGGAAGGGGGCAGAGAGGGAAATGGAGAGTCTTGAGGCTATGCAGGTACTGATCAACAAAAGCCAGAACACTGGTATGTTACCAATACCATTACAGTCACAAAACCAAAACATAGCACCTTAGGTGCTGCCATGGCACAAGCTGAGTCCATCCTTGTGGGACCAGTATCTTAGCATAGCCAACAGTTCACAGTCCAGTCCTCCAATGAATGACTCAGCTGTTCACATCTCATTTTCTGTCAGTATCAACAGGTGTAACTGCTGTGTTTCACTAAGAGATACATTCCTTGTTATTGCAATCTTTCCTATACTGCTAATTGTGTTGTGTCCTTGGTGCTTCCCCATTCTTTCCTGCTGTTAACTTCTGCTCAGTAATGTGCTTGGGTCAGAAAGCAAATAAGAATTCTGAGACTGCTCCTTGGAAAATCTAATTACTAACTTTCTTCATTTTTCCTCTTAATAATGGCAATGAGTCTTCATTTTAGGTTTTCACATATGTGAAACTTACAGTTTCTGTATTAATAAACTCTTTATTGACTCATTTTCCATGCGAGAGTACTTCAAATTCTTTTACCCTAGCCAGATGCACTTGTGACTTTGTTTGAAAATTTAGTGCTCAGTGGTGCAGTTAATGTTCAGCTTCACCTTCCTTCCATGTAACACCATGCTCTGTGTTTCTGAGGGGGGAAAAATAATTCAAAAGTTTTGCATCATTTTAAAGTCAATCTGGTGGAATTCCTGTGTCTGATATGCTGTTTACTTAAAAGTATTTGCCACTAGATGTCTTCTTTTGTGCACTACTCCTTGTGCACTTATGTTAAAAACATTATCTTGATAGATAATCATGTTATGTTATCATTTCATAACATATGGATATAGCTTCCTTTGTAGGTCCTGTAATTCCTATTAATATTACCAAATTATTTTTCATCTTGCTATTGTTGTTTTGATCAAAATCATAATTCTTACAGATATATGCACAGGAAGCAAAGTAGAGTATTATGTAAGAACCAGTTCATATGTCTCTTTTCATCTCAGCGATGTCCTTTATAGTCTTGCTTTTCTTGGTTGTTTCATGACTAAAGAACTTTTGTTCATCAACTTACTTAGTAAGGTCAGACCTGGCTTGGTCATATTTATTACTTGCATTTCTAGATACTACCAGTTATTGTGTGAATTTATTTTTTTTCTATTTCCTGTTTCTTCCCTTCTTCTCTTGTCCTGAATTCTGCTCAGTTACAACATGTGAGTTCTAAAGAGATTAGAACTAAAGGCACAGTCCTATGGGGGACTGTGCCACTTTGAGTTGGTTTTAATTATGATCTGCACCATTTTTGTTGCTTCAGAGTTTATCCATGATATGTCAGGCCTCTGAGCTTTGGTAGAAGACAGTGAGAAGTTAGATAAATCTTCAAAGACTGGCATAAATTTTAACACAGTGAAATCACAGTGAAACATTATGTTTTTTGTTTTTACATGGAAAAGACTTACTTTGTAGAAGACTGTCTGTATTGAAAACCCCTGTTTTCTTTCAGTTTGGGAGATATGGAAAGAGTTATAGTACATTTTTAGCATGTGTATTGTATGAAAAATGAATGCTTTCGTAAAATGCATGAGAGAACAGTAGTAATGAGTTAGGTAGCATTCAGTAAGATGATCCTGATTGCAGCTTCATAGTTGGCAATTTCTGAGCTTAAAGTATGTTTTTCTGACATGTTTTCTAGCACCAAGAACAAGTGCTTAATGATACAGTGGACGGAAAAGAAATCTACAATACAATTCGTCGGAAAACAAAGGATGCTTTTTATAAAAATATTGTCAAAAAAGGTTATCTTCTGAAAAAAAGTGAGTTATGTTTGCCTCTGTTACTTCTTTAAAGGAAGAGAAAAAGCAGATAAGGATCATAGAATCATGCAGTATCTTAAATTGTCTGGGAGTCATAAAGATCATGCGCAGGTCCACTGAAAACTAAACCACATGACTAAGAGCATTATCTGGACACTCCTTAAACCCTGACAGGCTCTGAGCATTTCCTGCATACCCTTTTCTAAGGAACAGCCATCTCCTCAGTGAAGAACTTTTTCCTAAGGTCTAATCTGAAATTTCCCTGCATCAACTTTGTTCCATTTCCTTGTGCCCTATTGTTGGTCACTAGAGGGCAGAGATTAGCACCTTCTAGCTGAGTTTAATGAATTTAGTGGTACTAGAAAGAGCAAAATTGAAGTGGGCAAAAGGTTCTAGAAAGCGTGTAAGGAGTGTGAAGGACCTCTTTCTTTGGTAGTAGATGAATAGAAGAATGTGATACATGAAATTACATGCAGTATGAAAATTTAGGTTGGCAGTTCTGAAAAAATCAGCGCAGCACAAAAAGTAGGCATCCTTGTCAAAGGTAGCATTCAAAATCATGAAATGAAATATATTTTCATAAAGTGCTTGTATTTAATATTGAACTCACTAAGTTCTAGCTGATGGAGGTTTGAAAGAGCTAGAATAGTGTAAATCTGTATATTCACTGTAGAGAACAGCTGGTTTAATTTTGCTATTCCAAGTCAGGTTGTATGTTTTCAATCTTAAATTTAATATGCACAGTCTGCCATACAAAGGATATAGTGACTTTTTAGGGTTCTAACGCTGACACAGCACAGCATACAGTAAGCACATTAAAAGCTGACAGCTTGACTTATTTCAGTGTAACCTTCAGTATTACCCTGAAGAATTTCCATTGAACAAGTCTTTGAAGTTTTGAGGAAGCTGGTCCCTTGCCGAGTGTTATATTTCTACTTTTTGGAAAAAATCAGCATTAATGGACGCAGAAAAACGGTATCAATAACAAGATTTCTGCAAATGACAAGAAGGATAAGTTACAGGTGGTAATCTGGATAGTGACCAAATGCAAGAAAGAAGGTATGAGTTTACATGTAGCCTAATACAAGAGACATTAAAAAACCCCAAACCACCCCAAACTATGCCTTCTGAACAGAAAAAGGGAAGCATCTCATTTGTTGAGAAGGTTTATTCTGAGAGGTGTAGAGAGATGCCATGGAATAAAGAATGAAATGGGAATGACTTGGAAAAATTAGGCTAAAAGAGGCAAATTAGAGTACTGTCTTGTAGAAGGATGCACATAGTGTATATGGACTAAATGCAATAAAATCACTCTTCCACCTAGGAGTCATAGTATAATAAATGAGTGTTACATTTGTATTTTGAAAACAATTTTGCTACTAGTTTATTGAGGCCGCAGTGGATTTATGATGACTGAAGTGTGAAATAAAGGCTGAAAGTTTTTTCTAAATGGCACTCTGATTTAAGCATTAATTTGTTGCAGAATGCTCCTAATGCACTGTAATTCAAAGAACCTTTCTCTGCAGCAAGGGGAACCAGCCAAATTCTTACATATGGTTGTGCTTGCAGGTTGATTCTGATTTAAGTTTGCATATAAAATATTTCCATTTCTGTTACTCAGCTATATATTTTAAGGTATTGTAATGCAATCAATGGTCAGAGTTTAGGAGCAACTTTCTAATGTTGAGAGTCCATTTCTTAAAAAAAATCTAATGAATGGGGTCCACATTGTCACTGTTTGCAATCTGTATAGATACAGGCATAACACTGAGAGGAGCTCATTGTTGGGGCAACTCATATGCACTTTCATAATGTTGTTGAAAGCACTGAGGATGTTTGAAGAATCTTTTGCAACTCTACCTGCATCTGTGAAGAGGATCTGGTTTTAGTCACGTGTTGTATAAAACGGAATGCATATACTGATGTTATAACTCAAGTGTGATTATCTGTTCATTGTTCTTCTCTTTGGAATTTGACAGAAGCTTTACTGCCCTCTTCTGTTTTCTTAATTTACAAAACTTATTGTTTTAGACAGTATTATAACAATTTGCTTGATTCTTGTGCAGGTAAAGGAAAGAGATGGAAAAACTTGTACTTTATATTAGAGGGAAATGATGCCCAGCTTATTTATTTTGAAAGTGAAAAACGAGCCACAAAACCCAAAGGACTAATAGACCTTAGTGTGTGTTCTGTCTATGGAGTACATGACAGTTTATTTGGCAGGTAGGACATTGGGGTTTTTTTATCCTATTGCACCAAGAGTTAGTAAGATAAAGAATTTTTGTAAATTCTAAAAGTTCTACATTATTTTGGTATTTGAAAGCTAACTTGGTTAGAAGTCTGTAGGTTCTTTTCTGTTTAAAAACAAGTACTTTGTTTGTATTATACTACTTCATATAAGTGAACATCCTCAAAGATTGTTTTTGCACAATTACTATACCCAGAGTTACTTACACATGAAATCTTACTTACTGTAATATTTTGATATTCAAAATATGCTGGCCACAGGTGATTATCAACAAGAAAGTTGAGAATCAGAAGTCTTTTAGATATCACTAGAAATTAAGAAGAGCATTTATGTATTTTTTCATTGGTAGTTACAAAAACAACTCCACTGGCCTGTATTTTATAGAATTTAATAGAAGAAATAACTATATTTACTTATATAATAAGTGGAAGAAGTTAGAAATTCTGGCTATCCTACAGGTCTTAATATTTATTAAAAAAATTATGTGTAGACACTTCTAGTTACTTTGTGAAAAAACTAGAGACAAATATTTAACATTAGTGGCATTTCTTGATCTACAAAGACTGATGTTTTGCTCTGTCTGTTTGTGGGTTTTTAAATCTTTATAATAATTTTGAAAAAGACTCCAACATCTATCTACTGGAATGAGGAGCCCAGATACAGATAAAGATTATTTACAAAATGCCGAAATGTTCCCTGTATAGTTGACTATTAAGCATGAAGCTTTGGTATATATTGTAATCAATAAACATTCTGTTTCTTTCTCTTAAACAGATTTTAAGAAACCCTTTATTGTGGGTTGGAGCAAAGTTGGGTGCTAGGTGGTACTTAGAGGTGTGTAGGAGGACATGCATGGTTGCAGCAGCTAGGAAGCTGTTAGTGAGGAGCTGCAGTTGAGACAGAGTTCCTCCTGCGCTTTAAGTAGTTTATAAAAAACTGTCTCTGCCCTTTTCTCAGAAGTACAGTGAAGGCTGTACTTCTGCAACATTTAAGGTTGTAGAGGTTTGTGTCACATACACTCAAGTGTTTTGTGTATGATCTAGTACACATCTTACTGATCATAAGAGCTGTGGGACACATTCATATAGGGGATTCCTTCTGTTAATACTGTTTCTTGAAAGAAAAATTCTTTATGTATGATTAACTGGTTGTGAAAAAATGCTGAACTTGCACTGCTTTTAAACTCTCTAGGAATAGGGAGTTGACAAGTGTTTTGAGATGGCTGGTTTTTTGCCTTAACTGTAAGCCAGCATAGATGCCTGTTCAGTACACACCATTCTAAAAATATGTCAGTGTTCTGAAGCAGGTTGCATGTACTGTACTTTTCTTAAAATGACACAATACATTCAAAACCAAAATGCAGTTTTTGAAGATCTGAGAAATCTTGTTGGAAGGTTGGAAGTCTTTCTCTTTCCATTTGTGATGGTAACATGTAGATGAACAAACATTGATGCAGTTATCCAATGCATCTTACAGACAAACAGGAGAAATCAGTTACTTCAGTGTAAACTTTGTTTTGGCACAGATTAAGTGAAGGTGTCTGTTAATATGTGAAGAGTAATTAAACTTAATTTGTTTTTGTTTTTTTGTTTGTTTGTTTTGTTGTTTTTTTTTTGTTTGTTTTTTGTTTTTTTTTTGTTTTTTTTAAGGCCAAACTGTTTTCAGATAGTTGTTCAGCACTTTAGTGAAGAGCATTACATCTTTTACTTTGCAGGCGAAACTCCAGAACAAGCACAGGTGAGAGCTTTTATTTGCTAAGTGTAAAAAAAGTAACTTTAAATCTTGTGTTGTTTGGTAATGTTGCCCTTCTGAAGCAGGAAGCAAATATATCACAAATATTTAGTGGTTACATAGCAGGTGTTAAAATGAACTGGGAGCAGATCTCTGAGGGGGATGGTTGGTGCTGAAAATCCAGCACCTGTATTACCAGTTACTTCAGGGTTTTAGTTTTGACAAATTCCAGTCAGGCCCCATGTGCAGAACTTCCCTTACTTTCTGTTACCTGTTTCTGGAGAACATACATGGTTTTTGACATAGTTCAATTCAGAAAAAAAATTTACTGTCCAGGTCTTTTCTATGCTATAAAACACAGCACAGTAAGTTAGAGTTTTACTTCAGAGTGAAATAAATAAAATGCTAATGCATGTATGTGTGACCAAAGTGCATAGAACTGTCATTTCCAGTTATTTGCCGTGTATATAAAGTGGTAGTCATGCATAGTCTTTGGCCCTGATGGTGCACAGTGTAAGATTTTCTGGGTTTATATGGTATCTTTAGTTACTAGCTCTCTTAACAGTTATGTTCACTGATTAAGAGTTGTAGGATAGAAGCTTACTTCGGAGAAATGATTTTACCAGTAGATTGTATCTAAAATGATAGAGTGTTCTTGTTTAAGTTTTAAGCTCTGCAAGTTCACAGCTCTGATGTATACATTGCATTAGAAGTTAAGCTTTGCATTTGATGTTATTTGAATGGCATGAAAGCTTTTTAGAGTGCTCATACAGACTGTATTTACCAGAGCATGAAGTCTATATAGTATTTTTTGTTTTCTGTATATAAAGGAAAGCACAGATTTTCTTTTTAAATTAATGCCAATTATTAAAAATTGTTAATGCAAATTGTTAAATTTGGAGAGATGACATAAGAATTATATAGTAGAATTCATCATACAACTGTCAGTGTATTGACTTTAAGAAGCAGTATGCTGTATCATAATTGAGAATATATAAATTAAATTTCCATGCTCCTTAATTTTTGTCATATCTGTAAAATCTTTTGTTTTCTAAAAAGTAAAATAATTAAGAATGTTTAGAAGATAGAATGTCCTGTTTTGTTTCCTGAACATTTGGTTTAATTCGGTTTTGAAACTACTTAACAAGTTGCTCACTGTGTTTTGCCAAGCTAAAGGGAAAATTCAGATACTTTTTACAGATATGTCTGTTCCACTGCAAGAAGCTGTATCTGACTTGATTTAATTACATTCTTCTGCATCCTTCTCTCTTAGGACTGGATGAAAGCTCTGCAGGTGTTTTGCAGTTTAAGAAAATCCAGTCCAGGAACATCAAATAAACGTCTGCGTCAGGTGAAGCTGATATTGTGGGGTTGGAGGTGCATGTGGAGGAGTATTTTGCCTCCTCTGTGCAAAATGATATTAATAAGTCACAGAATTTTTCCTTTCAACAGTAGCAAATCCTAAATAAAAGTCTAAAGAAGTCAGCAGCTTTTCGAATATGCTTCACATGGGAAAATTAAGAAATTCATACTACATGTCAACAAAAAAAGTGAAATAAATATATATTACACATACATAAAATACCCATTATTTACATTTTAGTTACATGTAAATACATGTTATTTAGCTAATGATACTCATTTTATGTAACAAATACATACTGAGCCAAGCTTGTGTCTTACATGCAAGAATTTCTTCAGAGAGAGAGGGCAATCAGTCTTAAATAGCTATGTCTGTAATGGACATAGCTATTGGAGAATAACAGGGAAATACTTCAAGATTTTCTGTTATTATTTAATCTGAGGAACATTAAATGTAGTTACTTGTTTCAGGCAGTAGAGAATATAATAAAATGGTGAATAAAAAGTAATAAACCACAACTGTTTGATTGTGAACATTAAAGAAATTTGGATACTTCTAAATAAGTGAACTTAATTAGGTGAATTTACAGATAAAGTGACAGGTGCAGTTGGGAGCTTCAGGGTGCAAAAGCCAAACAAAAAGGGAATTCTTTTCTTCAAAAAGCGAAGACGGTGTTTATCTGCATAGAAGAATACAATGTAATGTGTTGCTCAAGAGAATTTCTGTTGGGAAAGCACCAAACAATAAACCACTGTATTTGGAATTGTTCATAGTTCTTACTCAAAGTGCTAGTCTTCCATTTCAGTAAATTTTCTGTGTCTGGAAAAGTTGTTATTTGCAAATCCTAATGCCTCAAAAATGATTTTAAAAGAAAACTCCAAGATGCCTTAAAAACATGGGTCTGGATATTTGTTTTCACTAGTTATTTGAGTTACTCTTACTTTGTTCCTTGTGCTTCTTAAAATGCTCCAATACATTTGGTCTTTACTGTTCTAATAAGGAGTTTGGTATTCAGTATTCACATTAAGCCTCTGCATAGAAGGCTTAATAAAAAGGCTAAATAATTCATTAATGTGCTTTGTATTTTAGCAACAAAAAAATAATTTTTTTTTTTTTTCAGGTCAGCAGTCTCATTTTGCATGTAGAAGAAGCTCATACACTTCCAGTAAAGCATTTTACAAATCCATATTGTAACATCTACTTGAACAGTGTCCAGGTAGCAAAAACACACATCAGGGAAGGACAGAACCCTGTGTGGTCTGAGGAATTCGTCTTTGAGTAAGTTTTAATTATCTTGAATTAGTGAATTTCACTTTCAGTTTGTGTTGGATTTAAGATTCTTAACACTTGTTTATAGTTTTACAGTATTTTAAAAAATACTGTATATGTGCTTATACAGCAGCAACCTTTCAGACAAATTCTGCATGGGCAGAATTTTCTGTAGGCACCTATCTTTGCTCATATAAGTCACTGATAATGATAACTGGGGATTGAAATGAAATTAGGAAAAGCTTAAATGCCAGCCATGTATAGTATTAATTGAGGCTCTCTCTCTTTTCTCCTAGTGATCTTTCATCTGATATTAATAGATTTGAGATAAGTCTTAGTAACAAAACAAAGAAAAGTAAAGATCCAGATATATGTAAGTATTTTTCTGTAAAAGATGTTTATACATTACAACAATGGATACTTTGTGTGGTTATCGTTGCTTTTGTTAAGGGTTGTCACAAGAGAATTAAGTAGGTTTTTATGTTCACCATACTGCCTGTGTATGTTTTTGATGTCTGGTACTGGCTTTCCATTAATGTTTTTATAATGTGAACTTTCACTGATTTTAGTCATAAAATGCACTATACTCTAGTCCTGTATGTCTGACATAGCTCTGCTGCTATGGTAACTACTGCTACATAATGAATGTGCTTATCAAAAAGCAAGAGCAAAGAGAAATTTTCTTTATTAGTCTGCTCCATAAAATGTTAAGTTCCATGGAATCTGACTACATGGAATTTCTTTTCAGGTTTTTGATTGCTCCTTGTGAGACAGGGAAAGATGCAATTCTTTATTAAAAAAATAATCTTGGCAGGCTCTGAAAGAAACCTTTCCTTTTTTTCTTTCCATTTTACCTCATCTGTTTTCTTCCCTTATTACCACACTTCAGCTTAAATCTGAAGTTATCTTAGTATCACTTTGAATGGAAAAGGATCTGCATTTTCTTCTCCTCATGTTAGCCAGATAGGTGCTTCTTTAATGTAGCTTTCTGTTCCAGTAAAAAAGGAAGAGTGTGAGTTTGAAGCTGTTAGGTAAAATTTTTTTTTTTAAGGTCAGGTCTCTTCCCACACAATAATTTTAGGTTTCTTTTTCTTTTTTTGTAGTTCCCACCCCCCCCACCATGTATCTTGTTTCCCAGTATACTTCTTCTGGGGCAGCTTCAGCCCTGTGCCCCCTTTTTGCTCCTTGCAGGACAGGATGGCTCTCCCTGTCCTCTTCAAATTTGTTCCAGGATTTTTTTACCATTATGTTCCAAGCTGTATGTTCCAAGGCAGTCAGAGTATATATAGTCTAATGCAATTGTTTTCACTTTGCATATATTGTGTTTCTGGTCTGTAACTTACACCAGGGCTAATTTACTGATTTTTGGTTTTCTGGGGTTTATTAAGATCTGTAGGGAAACCTTAGCCAAAGTAGGTATTTACAACTCATCTTGCATGGTCTTGCAGAACCTGATTCAATTTCAGATCTCTTTCTCCTTCTCTCACTAGAAAAGTTTCTGCATAGCAGGAGGAATAAAGATACATTCTCTCTGACAGACTAAGGAGCTATAAATGCAGTTGTGAACTTGGTCTTGAATTCATTTGAGCTGGAAAACCGATTACCTATCTAAGCCTTGGTTAGGAAAAGAATCTTAAAAGGGTAGTTCTTGAGAGGGATACTTCAGTAGTTTCTTTGAAAGTATTTTTGTAGTTCCCTTCTTTCTGTCCAGATTAAGGAGATGCTGTTAGTTTTGTGCATTCAGGTGATGGAAGACTTCGTGTTCTAGGTCAGGGGCAGGATTGGCTGAATTTCTTTACTGCAATTATCTACACTCTTACAGCATAAGCATAATCCAGTATAACACTTTCATTTTGATATAAAGATTACACTAAGTGAACTTGAATGAACATACACCTCTGCTTACATCCTGAGCCCTATGAAGTATGTGAAGTTCATTGGGGTAAAATGAGTTAAACCACATTTTTCTCTGACATACATTGTGTTGCACTGCCAGAAAAAACCTGTAACTCTTCAAAAGCAAAACTCTTCAAAAACTCTTCAAAAAACTGGTTCCTTTCCTTAACCAACCATCTTTCCTTTCCTTTTCAGCCACAGATGTTACCTGTGGAATGCTATGAAGTGGCAGTCCTGTACAGCTGATGCTATTCATCTTGCCAGTTATTAATTGGGTTAACTCACCTTTTCTGCTTGCTTTTTCTTCCATGTAATGCAGATTAAAGGTCCAAAATGTAATTGTTGGATTCACTGCTTTATTCTTTTATTGTAACACACAAAACCTAAATATCAAATAACACATGAATGAAGGCTACCTTTTCAGTGTTTTAAAATATTTCCTGCGTTTTCAGATCTTTACATTGAAGTTTGTCTATTATGAATGTCCCGTCATTACTTTGGAGTTTTTTAAGCATTCCACATAGTCAAAAATTATACTAAACAGTTCAGCATCAATTGCATCATTTATATTAACTTTTTTTTTCTGTTTCTCTAACTGTAAATTACTTAAGGACTTACTCAAATAAATATGTAATATGGCTTGAAAAATCCAAAGTCCTAGAATTTATTAGTAGACTTTCATCTATTACTATTGACAGTTGAATTAGTAGGTTTCAAAGGACAATACCATAAGGTGTTGAACTGGAGATTCTGGTTTGGTTTTGCACTACGGTGGTTAATTTCAAATTAATTCATGTTGAGTAGAAATCTCTTACTGAAAGGAGCCTACCAATTCAATGTAACATTATAAGCAGGAAAAAAGTCTTCCTACTTCAAAGTAATTCAATATAAATTTTAATAACTATTCTGCAATCCTTGTACAGAGATTTAGTATGATTTTTTTTTTAATCAAAGTCAAGTCATTTTATTATAGCTATGAAGTGCTACAGTATCTACAGGGAAAAACTAAATCATCAGTTTATTCTAGTAGTTCATTCACCATTTGTCTCACTGTGGTACATGTGCTTTATATGTGCAAGCAAATAAGAAGAAGAGCACATTGCTTAGTTGTGGATACTGAGCTTTGATGCCAGGGAGAAGTATGATAAGAAAGTAAATTTATTATGTAGTCTAATGACATTCCATCCACACTGGTGATAAGTAGCAGGTGGTGATGGGTTGTTTTTCATGCTGACTGATATAAATGCATGAACTTTTATTAGTTCATCTGCTCCAGAGAATATGAAATAGGCAGCAGGATTGTCCTGAATGAGGCATTATAAATATAAATATATATATCTACTTGTGTTCCAGTATTAAATATTATCCTATTATGTATTGCAACATTGGGACAATGAGAAATCTGCTGGAACTGTGGACAATTTCTGCAAGGCAGATTTGTGTATTGGCTTTGCAGAAATGCAAAAAAAAAAAGCTCTTGGTTTTATAGACTTTTTTTTTCGTGTGCAGAAAGTAAAAGCAAATACCTTTCTCATGGAAAGAGAAGGTGTTTGACTGAGAGGGGCAGACTGGTAGGCTAAATGTAAAACTAATTGCGGACTCCTCTTGGAGCATGGTGAGTGTTTCAGAGGCACATTGTTGCCTCTGAAAGTGCCTGGCCCTTTCTTTGTGGGGAAAACCCGTCCACTAGGGAGCAAGTTCCTACTCTTGATGGGCCTGTGTTCCCTCCCAGCTGCTGTAGCTGGCTAGCCAGCTGCTGCACCAGACTTCAGCTGCAGTGCAGGTCATTGCTTGGCAATTTTAGCATAGAATCATCACCAGTTAATGATTTGGCTATTCTTGAGCTGACTTTCATTATCTAGTCAGCAAATGCTTGGGAACACTTTTTTTAACCTAATAGGCATAAACTGTTACTTAGACTAGAGTTATAAAAGTAATACATATGTCTGTGTTTGGGAATACTGTAGTAGCACTCTTAATCATAAACAGGAGCAGATCCTGATCATGGTGTCAGTGTAAGGCTGGAAAGAGAGTAGTGAACTCTAAAGATTTAATCTGTATTTTAGTTTCTGTTTCCTGGATTTGCATCCTATTTAATTGGGTGTTACAAGGAAAGCCATGTCAATATTCATGTGGCATTTTTGAATTTATATGTATACATTCTTTACAGATTGCCATATATTTTTTCTTCAGTTTACAGGACACTATTAAGCCATTGAAGAGAGAATGAATCCATTAATATATTGATAAAAAACTTTTTGTTTACTCTTGCTGGTATTTTTTTCCTGAAATAAGATGATATGTTAAAAATAAAACCATTTTTTATTTAATAGTAGCATTTATTTTGGTGGAGATAACGTACCTGAACAACGCCTTTTTTTCCTTTAAGTATTCATGCGTTGCCAATTAAGCCGATTACAAAAAGGACATGCAACAGATGAGTGGTTTCAGCTCAGTTCCTATGTACCATTAAAGGGGATTGAGCCAGGATCTTTGCGTGTTCGAGCGCGATATTCCATGGAGAAGATCATGCCAGAAGAAGAATACAATGAGTTTAAAGAGGTATGAACTTAAGTTTAACCATCCATTTATCTGGTTTATCTGTCAAAATGAATACTTTTCAGTAGTTGAGAGGGATCTCAGTAACACTGGTTGCTGTAAATCAAATAATATTTTTAAGTGACAGCTATATGTATCTATATACTTTTTTTTTTCCAAAACTGTTATATGTAAGGAGAAGTTTCTGAATATTTTAAATTTGTTTTTCTTTCAGCTTATACTCCAGAAAGAACTTCATGTAGTCTATGCCTTATCACATGTTTGTGGACAGGATAGAACACTGTTGGCTGGCATTTTACTGAAGATTTTTCTTCATGAAAAGCTTGAGTCCTTGTTGTTACGAACACTAAATGACAGGGAGATAAGCATGGAAGGTACTGCACTAAATCCCACAAAAGTTTACGGGAATTCTGGACAGGGGGGGAGGAAAGGGTGCTATCTTTTTTTTCTCCTCCTTTAGTTGCAGCTTATGTCAAAGAGTAGCCATGTTCTTCCTCTCTTTTTCATGTCTCCTTTTTTCAGTTTTTCTCTTTCCAATTTCTTTTTTCAGATGAAGCTACTACCTTGTTCCGTGCCACCACTTTAGCAAGCACACTTATGGAACAGTATATGAAAGCCACAGCAACAAGTTTCGTTCATCATGCGCTGAAAGACTCCATATTAAAGATCATGGAGAGCAAGCAGTCCTGTGAGGTGATACCTTAAACTGTGTTTTTAAACATTTTGGTTTGTTGACCCAATAATCCACTGGTTATTAACTGTTGTTTACATTATATATTAGTTGGAGAGACATTTAATAATTGTTTTAGAACTAGACATTTTTACATCAGAAATACAGGAACTGAATTAATTAAGAGATGTTTTTACATTTTTTCCTGGATTTTGGCTTCAAACATTGTTCATAGTAAAACTTACTAAGTTTTATAATCAAAATTTATTTTAATTTATTTTAATTATTTAGCAGGCATTCTGCAGCTGTTACTGAATGTCCTAATCTAGGTAACTCTTGTTGAACTCAAGATATTGTAGAAATCAAGATCTGAACTTCTGTTTTAATTGTAAAATTCCATATTGAATGTTTGTTACTGATCCTGAAACTCTTTTAAAAATGACCCTTCTAACTCCTGTGTTTCACTTTAACTTCATTGTGGAAAAGATGGGAGTTATCAGAAAATTGGATTGAGAGAGACAAAAAGTCACTCAGATGAAAAAATGGTGAATATCCAAGCTGATAAAAGCCACATATATATATATATTAGAACTTAAAACTGTTGCTTCGCATTCCCTGACAACTTATTGAAACATGATTGATTTCTGTAAGAGACTTGTACGACTGCAGAATATTTCATTTACTTTGAAACAGTACTCAGTGTGTAATATTCAGAAACTATATATCTATATCTATATATATATATATATGGTTCTAGATACAAGAATAAACATGTTCTTTTTCTGTTTTAGTTAAATCCCTCGAAGTTAGAAAAAAATGAAGATGTAAACACTAATTTGGCACATCTGCTCAGTATACTTTCAGAATTGGTGGAGAAGATATTCATGGCTGCAGAGATCCTACCCCCGTAAGTTTGCACTTTTCTGTTCAGATTTATATTTGAAAATTTGTGTTTCCATGAATAACATTGTACATTAAAATTATGTTCTTACTGATTTATCTTAATGTTGCTGTACAGAAACAGAAAAATTGATGGGGAAAGTAACACTTCTGGCAATTAATAGTTCCTCTGGCTGGCACATTTGGTTTTCTTTTAAAGGAGAAGCTACAAGACTTGAGATCAGGGGCAAAATAGTAATAAAATAATTAATCTCATATTTTTACAAATAGGTAGGAAGACAGTGGTAGTTAGCAGACAGTGATGTCTATTTGTTAGTCTTCCTCCTCTGAGAAAGAGATGGAATTACTAACAGCATATTAGTGATACCATTCTATGCCTCTTTTTGTCTACTAGGGAAATGCAGAGGCTATTTCTCCCCCGCTTCTTTTAATTGATAAAGTAACTTGTTTTCACACCTCAGATTTGAATCATCTAATATAAAGTGGATAATACAGAGTTTCCTTTCATAGTGTCATTAGCTTTTAAAGTATATGAAACCCTCAATTTTGAGTCATTGGAGTAGCATGGAATTTTCTTTTGTGTTAGTGCTGGCAAGGTTAGCATTGAAAATTGCAGTCCTTTTAAGTATATGGTGGAGTGATCAGCATTTTCTGAAATACACCACAAATGTCCTTTTATTTTTTTCTTTCATGGGAGAGAACTATTGCTGTGGTGCTTAACTGTCTTTTTTCACTGTATGTCATGTATGGAAAGAAAAGCTTTTGTTTAGTTAAGAGAGAAACGAAAAGTAAAATCAACCATCAAAGTGGTCTTTTTTCAAAACGGGAATACTACTTAAGTAAACAGTTACAAAACATTTAATGCACATCTGAATGATCACAGAATAGTTTTTCCTTGTCATTTATAAATTTACTTTTTAAAACAACTTTTAAAATAGAATTCTTTTAAATTTGTTAACTTCAACTAAGAGTTTATTTATAATTTAAAGATTTGCCTGAGTTATTAATATAAAGTTGGTAATAGTTCTGCATCAAGTAGGAGGTTGGTCTAGATCCTTTCCGACCAGCTTTTTTGATTCTGTAAGTTTAATGGAAGGAGTAATTGGCTACTATTTCTGCAGGACATTGAGATATATTTATGGGTGCCTACAGAAGTCTGTTCAAAACAAATGGCCAGCTAATACTACCATGAGAACCAGGGTTGTTAGGTAAGTTACTTGTCAACCTTATTCTGGAAATATTTCTTTGAAGCCTTGTTGGAGACATACTTCAGTATGCTTATCTATGTTTATTTCAGTATGAACTTACACAGGTACTGCAGTGTTTAAGATATTTATGATGATGAAGCACAATGTCCCAGTTAAAGATTGAGCTTGCTGGATTCTTTGTCTTGTTCTTAGAGCCTTGCCAAAATAAAATGATATAGTATAGAGGTCAGTATAGCTTTACTTAATGGTTTTAACTTTGAATTTACAGTACTACAGCCTAATCATGTTGAAATATTCTGGAGCTCCTCTGAAAATGCTGCTGGAGGTTACAGAACCTGGCTCTTCTGAACTCAAACCAGCCACCAAAACTCCAGTCTACATTACTAAACCAGCACAATACAAAACTAACTCTAACTCTGTTAATTGCCAGGGCAGGTGAAACAAAAACCTTTCACAAAGCTGCGGTCTTGACACTTTTTTTTCTAAATGTGGCAGGGATTTTAAGGGTATTGGAGCCTCAGCTTTTCTTTTTTTGGTGTCAGGCAGTTGTATGGTTAGCAGAGGTTAATCTCCCATGGAGGGATCTTTCAGAGTATTTGTCTTTGGCTTGTATTTATCATTTTGACACCAGAAGCTTTATGTGTTTCATTCTGTGAAGCGGCATTGCCTTCAAATAGAGACTGCTCCTACTTGAGAGCTTCTTTTACTCTGAGGGGCTAAGCTGCTGGAGGGCTGTAAAGGTCAGTAGTGAATTCCCTATCTCTGGCTGTTCCTCCCCAGCTCCAAAGAGGACCATGTGGCTTTCCTTAGTGAACACGCAGCTCACTTTCAGAGTTTTCCCAGTAGTCTTCACTGGATGCTAAAAATATTTTATCACTTGCTTTTGTGGTGTTCCATTTTCACAAGTGGATACTAGAGATTTCTCTTTGGAGTGCAGTTTTCACAGCCTTCAGTGATGTTTATTACCTTCCATTGTGCTATTTTTGGTTTAAGAATGATTCAGTATTCAGAGCCAGATGGACAGTTTTTCATATCTGGGTATCTCTTCTCTGTTGTATCAGTCATAATGTGCTACCATTTCTCTCTGGTTTAAAACTCCATTATAGATATTTGCTCATTCCTAATTTAGGCAGGTTGACAAAGGTAAGGAATATCAGATCTTCCCTATCAGCAGGGTCTCTGCTAGATGTGTACCTTGCTGGCCTTCAATTTTGGGCACTTCTAAAAGAGTGACTGGTGTATGTGCCAAGACTTCAAAATTAATTACTGACTTGTAGCTTTGAATTCTCACCACAGAAATTATTTTAGCGTTACCTCTGGCCAAGAACTGTTTTCTTACCAGCCCATAACTTGTATTTCTTAGAGATAAGATACATGTATAACAGAACATACTAGGTATCTTGGACTTATAGAAGGTGCATCAACGTCACTATATTTGTCTCTTTAAAGAAATGTGGACTAACTGTGTACTTTACAACAGGCAAAGTTCCCTTCCTCCTTTCATTACAATTCAGGCTCTGGTATTGCTGTGGTGAAATCCAGCCTGCTGGTGGTGTCCAAGGATAAAATTACAGATATTTTAGATTGATTTAATTGGTCTGTATGTCACTTCATTATACAACAATTAGCTAGAGTTGAGGTTAATGTGAGTGGTGATTTTTACTTCTGGTATTAACAGGAAAATAGATTTCTCTCATGCTCCTGAAGCCTATTCTGGGTTCGGGCTGAATGAATTCCTAGTTCTGCAGTTAGAACAGAGCACTCTTTTTCCAGCTTTTAAAATGGCAGCAATTCTTTCATGGTGGCAAGCAGCAGATCCCTCATTTTTCTACTGAAGTGTAGATCATCAGGATAATGGATCAGCTGAAGCTGACCTAAAGGTGTGTTCTGCCAAGAGATATCTTTTTGCTCATCCACTCCTGTTCTCGAGCTTAGAGTGGCTTGGGGAAGTGGCTGGCTGTGAGATGGATGCAGTAGCAGACAGTGGAGAAATTTTTGGGAGGTCAGAGACCAAGGGTGGCTCCTTTTTGAGACAAGCATGGTCAGGGATTGGCTTCATAATTACTTGGCAATTAATTTCCTCCTACATGATTAAACAGTTCATTCACCTTTACTGGGAAATCAATGTGCCTCCTCTTTGAGATTTCATTGCTGTTCGTAGAATCATAGCATGATTATCTTGATTTATATTTTTACATAGCACAGGCTAGTTTCTTGGTGTTTGTCTCAACAAGATCCCACATTATCTTTATTCCTGAAAGACTACACAATTTCTTGTATTTTCTAATGGTTTTGAACAAAATACAATTTTATTTTATTTCAGTGGCTTTGTTTTTCTTCGACTGATTTGTCCTGCTATCCTGAATCCAAGGATGTTTAATATCATCTCAGGTGACTATGTGCTTCAGATCAAATCTATACTTTATGCAGCAAGAGACATGAAATCACTGTAGTATCTAAGGTAGCAAAACAGGAAGTTTTTTTGAATGCTGTGTTTCAAGTCAAGTTATCCACATCATTTGGCTAACTTCTTAGGGTATAGGCTTTTCACTCTCAAAGGCTTGATTGCAGATACCCCCAGTATAATTTAAAGTCCAAAAAACATCTACTGTGATATTTAATAATAAAATTTTGAGTCAAGTCTAGCAATGTTTAATGTATTTTAGCACTGTGAAAAATGTAACTATGGGAACTTCAGACATCATTTTCAATACAGTGCAATGCCAGAGTTAATAGCTGTATGCAGTGGTATTTCTGAAATGTACAAGTTATAAAGTTGGTTTGTGTGTCTACAGAGCTTGGAATACATTTGTGCACCTAGAAAATTTTTCTTGAATAATTTGAATGTCCTGCTTAGATGGCTTCCAGCCATTAAATACAGTAGATCTTAGATACAGAATCTTAAAAATGAGAAAGGGATGGCCTTCAGAAAGGCTGAAAAATAGGAAATATAGGAGAAAATAAAAAAATCTGGTTCAGAAGATCTTTTTTCGTTATTCAGAGACAGTTTTTAAGACAATGTGGCTTGTTTTCTTATCATCAATCTTTAAACTACTAAATGAGAAGGATTGTGTCAAACAAAGTTCCTTTCTCTCACAGAGTAATCATTTCTGTACACACTTTGGAGAAAGCATTTGAGAAACATGGCCTGGAACAAGTGATAATTTCTTTGGCATTTTATTATCTTTGGGTGGTTTGCAAGTTAGGTACTCTCCTAACTTGGGTTGCCCTGTGACTACAGGTGTAAAGAACTACTTAAAAAATTTGAGTAATGCCTTTTGAGCTTGTCCATTACAATCCTGCTGAGTTACCTCCAGCTAGTATTCTCGACTGCTGTTAAGGGAAACTTACAGACCATATAACCCTAAAACCCTGTCAGTGGAATGTTTTCAACCAGGCCATTTACCTTAACCAGAGAAAAGTAATTTTCTTGGTAACATCACTTGTTGGAAAAATTCCGACTTCAGTGGTTAATGTGAAGTGTTTATAGTCGCAGTCAGTAGACTGGAGTTTCATGGAAATACAGGCTATGATTGCATGTAACATTCGCTTTGTTTTCCTGCTGCCAGTAACTTGTCAGTGCCTACTTAAGTGGGATGTGGGTTTAAGCAGATAAGAAAAATGTAAACCTTTTTTTTTAAAATTTTTTTTATTTCAAAGGTAAATGTTTTAACAAGTTTCAACAAAACTCAAGTTTTGAGCAAATGGTTATCATTTCACCTAACTCTTAGTAACATTTAGTTAGGTCATGTTTTTATTTTGCCTTCTTGGTCTGTGCTACTATTACAGAAAATAAGATTATCAGATTAAGATGGCTTTTGGACATTACAAAAGCAATATATTTTACTTTACCAAGTGATATCTTTCACATGCAGTTGTTTTATATTTAAAAAATCAATAAAAATATGAATGGGAAAAGAATTTATTTTCATGTGACTGCTGTTAATTTTAAATCTAATGGCCAGTGACTCTCTACTGTGCATTCCTGCCAGATTCTCCTTCCCCCACTGCTGCAAGAACACTGACGCTGGTCGCCAAGTCTGTGCAGAATTTAGCAAATCTGGTTGAATTTGGAGCTAAGGTGAATATAATTTTACATACAGAGAACAACCTGCAGAGAACTGTGCTTCCAGTACACCTTTCATATGTTCCTGTTCAATGCATGCAAAAAATTTGTTGCTATTTTCTCATGCAGAACCTATGACTTCCTCTTCCTTTACTTTGACCGTGCGTTTATCACTTGATAGATTGGTGTTTTCTGTGGTAGAGCACTTCAAAGCTGTCCTGTTTATACTATCATACTGCTAGACATAATGAAAACTCTAAGTCAAGTGTACTTATTGCACTAATAAGCCCAAGCTTTCAATGAAGTTTCTATTAAAACACTAAGAGAATGCCAGCAGTGACTGGTATCAATTTCCAGGCTGAAACGTTGCTAAAAGTACATCTGTTGACTTAAGCATAATTAACATGACCAGGCTGGTGTGAGAAGGCTGTTTCTCTGACACACAGAACTTGGAATGTGAGAGTTAATGACAAAACAGGAAAGAAAGCACTTGTTCCTGATGATACCTCTATACACAGAGCATCTATTCATTGCAAGCAGGTATTTAGAGACACTCATGTTGATGCAAATTTCTATCTGTATGCATGCGTAAGAAGAATTCTGAATCACAGGTTGTCTATCTTTTGAATACAAGAAAACCAAATTCTGTAGTCTTTTGACCGCCAGCACACTAGACATTAGAAATACACTTGAAAAAAATATATTATTTTTATTTACATACTCGTTTTGCAGTGTCATTTGCCTGACTGCACTGTGTTCATCTCAGATGTGACAATTATCTTGGCAATGATTTGTTAATGAATACTTTTTAAAATTATTAGGAGCCATATATGGAAGGGGTAAATCCATTCATCAAGAGCAACAAACATCGCATGATCATGTTCTTGGATGAGCTTGGGGTAAGTAGTTAAAAAAATATTTGCTGAAGTTACATAGCAGAATTGTAAATTAAAATTTTTTACACTTCTTATTAACTAGCTCAGTAATGCATCAGCTGCCACATAATTTTGAATGCTTTTATCTGAGTATACTTTTTAATACTTATTTAAAAATTCCTGGTCTGTCATATGGAATTAAAACCATAACTTATCTGTGTAAGATTTTATTAATTTAGTGCCTCTGTAAATGTGAGAAGCTGAAATAGATTCTATAGCCATGAGATTAGAAATATTGGGCAAAAATGCAAACCTTTCACAAACATGTTTTTAAACCAGAAATTTTTATATATAACTTGTCACATGGTTTTAATCAGAGACTGAAGATAATTTTTCTTTAAAAAATAGGTTGAATTTCAGTTAGCACTGGCAAAAGCTTCACTGTGTGCATTCTACATATTGTAGTTTGAAAGTGAAATGCTGTCACTCTGTTCTTACGAAACATGACTATTTTGTGGGTGTGACTGCTGTAACAGGAGTTAGGTCATGTATTATATGTATGTATTTTAAATGCAATAATTCATTTAATAAAGTGAGATGAGAAAAATATGCTAAGCATCCTGAATTAATCCTTTAGAAGTGTCCTAGAAGGTATATCTCAAAACACTTAAAAGTGTGGCATGTGGGTAGGTTCCAGATGTCATCCTTTTCTGATAAAATCACAACTTCTCCATATTATGATACATCAGTTTTCTTTAAATGACAGATTTTACATGAGGTCTCTGATAACTGTTGGTTTGAAAATATCTGTTGGATTATTCTGCTGTTTTAATTGCAGCATTATTGGTTTATCATCAGTTTAATGAATTACTTAATAGGTAACAGCAGATTTTGCTGAATTTTGTTGCTTTTCTCTCATTTAGATTTTAAAAAGCTCCTAATGGATGGATTTTCCCTTCATTTAGAGGGTTTGAGTCTCAAAATGCTGTAGGTTTCTGGTGAGCTCAAAGGTAGAGCTCCAGATCTTGTAGTAAGAATCCTCCTAGCACTACAAATTGCAGTATCCTCACAAAACACATGCCTGTGAAGAGAAGAAGGTAAACAGATAATTAATAATAGAAGGGTGGACTGGAGGTTTAGCTGGAAAGACCAGAGTTGGACTTGGCACCCTAAATCTGCTGTCTTTTACTTTGTTGAAGAATGTTCCTGAGCTTCCAGACACCGCAGAGCACTCTCGAACTGACCTCTCCCGTGACCTAGCAGCTTTGCATGAGATCTGTGTGGCACACTCAGATGAGCTCCGGACGCTCAGCAACGAACGAGGGGTGATGCAGGTGAGTTAACAGAAATCACAGGTAGTGGGTGCTGAGTCCTGAATTACTCCTCAGTACTGATGGATTCTTTTGTGGTATTTTGGTTAGCAGTATGATGTTGTATTTCACCACGGGGTTATTAGCTGTGAAGGAAGTTCTTAATCCATAGTTTTGTTCCTCCATGCAACAAAACCAACTAGCTTTGGGTGTTTTTCTAAGTTCCTGGAGGAAGCCTTAAACCCACAAAATTACTGTCTCCTGACAGACTCTCTCAGTTTTCAGATCTGGATTTTTTTTTTCAGTTGAGAACCAAATTCACTTTCTTTAGCTTTCTATTAACACCTCATTTCTGCTTACTAGTTTGCCAGTACACTTGTATGCTTGGAAAACTGCTGGCAAATTTTAATAGTGTGTTGTGTTAGCTGTACACTTCCTCTGCCTTCCTGTTAACCACAAAGAAGCAAGAACATCCATGAGAGGACAGGCAAAGTCCATAACATCATTTTAAGACTACCCTTATTGGCTACGGAATCAGACATTTTCTCTTTTTAGCAATGCATTTAAACTTCAAGTCGCAGGTCAGATAGGCTGATGCTGAAAATGCTGCTCAGGCAGGCCTTTTCCGTTCTTCAGTAGCTAACATGTAGTTTTACTGACTCACTCTTTTTTACAGCATGTTCTTAAGAAGCTTTTGGCCATTACTGAACTGCTACAACAAAAACAAAATCAGTATTCGGTGTCTAACAACATCAGGTAGCAGCTCTCTACCTGAATTCCGCATGGATCCAGCACGCCCAACCTGGCAACTCTCACCAGTATCACTTCCTTCTTGCTCTTGCCAAAAATAGCACACCCTGTCACATTCCCAGTGATGTGTGAACTATGCAAAAAGAAAACAAAGATCCTGTTGGTGAATGATTGTACCAGCAGCTTTTTTTTAAGCTATCTGTGCAGGACATTTGCACTTTTTTTTTTCCACTTGGAAACAATGAAATTTCACAACCTCTGAGCCTTGGTGTACAGTTAACCTTCTGCAGAGAAAATGCTGTGACTGTGTCTAGGACTTTGAAATTTTCAGCACCTCTGATTGCCAAAGTTTTTGCTGTCTGATTGGAAAAGAATTATCAACTGACATGAGAAGAAAGGCATTGTTCTGACAACCAACTATAAATAACCGGATAACATTTCTTACAGTAATTTCTGACTGGTTACAATAATTATGACTTTTGACTGTTTCAACCACTTTTAACTTGTATTTAGTTTCCAGAATTTGATGTTATGGTAGGAACAACCTTTACTGTACATGTTTTTATACCATGCTGTTTCTCTTGCTGGAATGATGTTAAAAGAGAACATGCAGAATGGGTCTTGTCAGCTTTATTTTTTTGATGTGCCACTGATTCAGTCTGAATAGTTCTTCCATCAAGAACTGTATATCCAGATAAATCACAATGCTTTTGTAAAATGTTTACAACAGTAAATAATTTGAATTCACTAAATTTATTGATCATTATATCAGACATGCATGCATACATTAAACCATTTTATAAAATAGGTATTGTTTGGTCTTTTTTGTACTGTAAGTCTAGCAAAAATATTTTTATAAGTGAAAAGTAAGTTTTTAAAATAAATCAAGCTGCATATTTCTAACTCTATGAAAACTGGCTTCATGGCTGCTGTGGAAATTTTTTAGTGTTGGCACTGGTGGCATACTTTGCAGCGTTTACACTGTGTCACTTTTTGAGCATGAGTCCTCAGACAGCATTACCTTGTCCTAATGCCTTAATTTGTACATCTTTGGGTGAGAAAATATGTTAAAACTCCTTGCATAGGTTGAGATTTAATAAAAAGAAATGCTTCCCTGTGAGTGGGCTGACGCACTGGGAGAGTGCCAGAGAAGCCAGGGATGCCCCAGTCCCCAGAAGTGTTGAAGGTGACGTTGGACGAGGCTTGGAGCAACCTTGTCCAGTGTTCCTGCCCACTGCAGTGTCACAAACTGTTAAAAAAAATTGAGAAGTAAAATGTGCTGTTGATTCAGAGGGTATTTCATCATCAGTGTGTGTTATGTTCTAGGCAGTGATATAATAATAGGGAATAAAATGATTCACTGACAAGTCTAGTGAGATAACCACATAAAGAATTTTAACATACAAACACTGTTGCAAATCTTTACAACATCTAGAGTGTTTTTCCTATCTGTCAAAACTGCCAGATCACTGTCACATAAAATCAGAGACTTTGCTTTTGCACCTTTGCTGTAATACTAAAGTGGCTCTTGCTATGTTGCCCTGGTCTCCAGCTGGAACAGCTTCTTGAAGGTGAAAGCTCCCAAATATCGTATGCATGGCACTGGCAGACACATGTGATGCTCCTCCATAGTGACAATACATGTGTTTGCAACACCTTGTTACTATAGAAGTCTTTTCTTAGATTGTTCCATAACCATGCCAAGTCTATGTTAAACTGCATCTCAGACAAGTAAGTAATTTACCTTTCAGTGTGTCCTACTTAAAACTTTAACAGAGTGTGTAAAAGGGATTCTTTTGTAGATTTGGTTGCTTTGGTACAGGCAATATAACGTGGTAAAAATACAAACCGGAAGACAGAGCTGCCTACCTAATTTACCTGTTAAACACAAAATGCAGCAAAGACAATCAAACTGGGGAACACCCAAAGCTGCGTGTACGTGTTGCTATTGTAGAACTCTCACTGGGTATATGAAAAGGAAATAAATCAGCTGGTGCTCATAACACTACACTGCAGCCACATCAAACTGTTTCTGAACCAAAAACAAGGGTCAGATTTCTTGAAGCAAATCTTGCTAGTGTTGGATCTGTAATAGATGAGGGTTTAATTGAACCACAACTTTTTCTTTTAGGAAAGTAAAAAGCTTTACTGCCAAGGTAAGAACTAACAGTACAAAGACCTTATAACACATAATAAGGAACCTGTGGCAGGCAGTCACACCTGACACCAGAGGGTGGTAGGAGTCCATCTTCCTTCAAAGTAATTCTGAATCCACAAGATCATCATCAGTCCACTCTTCCTAACAGAAGGAAAAAACACAGCACCTTGAGTGACATTTGTAGGTGGTGGTGTGGTGTTTAGGGGCTGGATTTAAGAACTTACAGAGAAATTCCATGAACAGAAAACTAAAAAAATATTTTAACTTGGGGCAATTCAGGCCTTTAACCTTAAAGCTAGTTATCCATACCTATGCTTACAGTCATGGACACAGAATCATGTTGACACACTTTTCAGCACCTGAGATAAGGAAGCAGGAGCTTTATGTTGGATAACTATGTAGAGATTTCCAAAATAGCTCATATTGCACCTTCTACTGATGTCCTGTGCTTTTCATGGCTTTGTAGATTACAGTCTAATATCAGCTAACTACAGGATTAATGAAGCCATTGTTAAGATATGAGCAGTTTGCACACACTGTAAGCTTTCAAAAAGTTAAGCACACTTTCTGCTTGATGTCCTGGCCAGCTGAGATTGCTCTTTCATGTGGTTATTACTCAGCAAAAAATACACAAGTAGAAACCCAGTTCAGATACATCACTAATGAAAAACCGTGAGTTTCAGGACCTTTGGAACTGTAAGAAAGTTGATCATAAAGTGCTGTAGGCTATGTGAATATCCTATCAGGTTACTCCTTTAGGAAATAATTAGAGATATAAATTAAAAACAAGATCCAAAATCAAAATTGCCTCAGACCATAGCAGAGTAACTAATACAAATTAAACTGGGGCAGGGAACAAGTGAAACCTCCAAAGCTCATATGGAGCTGTTAGTTTTAAGTCATTCTGTCATAAAGTGAACACTTTTTCAAGTGCCTGTTTTATGGAGTTGCCAGTTTTAGTATACTTTTGAAGACTGGCATTTGGAATGAAAACTTACTAAAAATTTTTGCAGCAATAAAATTATAAAATAAGTTCAAGGTCCTGCATATTGTTAGCATATACCTTCAATGCCAATTTTATTATAATCTTGTCTTAATAATTTAGAGTCTCATCTGACACTATAGCATCAACCTACTATGGATAATCTCTAATAGCAAGACACAAATCTTGTATTTTATCTTCACATTTTGGTAGGTGACCCTCTTTAGATGTTAGCATGTTTTTCTAAATGCCATACTTAGTGTGTCTTAGACTATCAGTATCCAGCATCTTTAGTATCAAAATGAGTCTAATTAAAAAGGTTCTACACCACTGCCAGCATGGACTCTCTCCTACCCATTGTCCAAACAAAAGCTCTGGAAGGTGTTCATCTCAGATGCGAAGGACGACCTTAACACTGTTTGTATTTGTTGAGTCACTCTTGTCAGTTTATCTCCACCTTAGTTATACTTGGTCTTATAACGCAAAGTACTAGCAACCAATCTGTAATTCATGCAGCCTTGTTAACAAATTGTCTGACATAAATTTAGTCCAACACTCTATACTGCTTTGAGCAAGAAACCAAATAAAGCAAATAAAAACTTCCAAAGCACAATAAACAGCAGGAAGCATAGTCTGCATGTTCACTCCCCTTTCCACAAAAGACCAGGAATGTTCAAGAACACTTCAAGTGCAGTCAGGTATGAAATCTGGCTCACTTAAAGTGAAAAGAAAAGTTGAAAAAGGTTCAGTCTGAACAACAAATAAAATTATAATACAGATGCATAAATTTATCTCAGTAGCTGTGTCACTTTTGTCTTGGCATTAAGGGTGAAAAAAAAAAACAGGAAAAACTTGTACAATAGGTTTACTAACCTCATCCATTTTACATTTCTTTGTCACATATTCATCATCTTCATAACCTTTCCTTTTCTTCCTAAACCGGAAGAAAAGTGAAATGCATAGATATTTTTATAAGTTAAGACTCTCATTATTTGACCCCAGGATTACAATATGGACATACCTGTTTCATTAAAAAAAATACCAAAGCCTCAGCATGCAGTTTGCTGGAAGTTCAGGGTGCAGTCCTCTGCCATCCACATAATTCTTAAGAAAACATTAAGCCTTTACAGCATTCTTGTTTTAATCGCCTGATTTTAAAGCCCTTAGTTCTCATCACATACAACATCAAGTGGTCACACCTTAGAAGCCACCCAGTATTCCAGTTTTGTTTTACAAAATAATCAGCTTGCCGTGCAGATCTGCACAAAAGAACCTGTTCACGTATTACTGAAAGCACTACTTTGAGTCTTTGACCTCTGCTTCCAGTAGATACAGCAAGCAGGCAAACACTGTGTGCACATTTAAGGGTTTTCATTTTCCATCACTCACACAGGTAAGAAAATATTAATGTTCATATGCCAATAAAAAAGGCCAAAGTTTAACACAGCCAAGATATACTTACGGGTTTGTATTAAATGAGAGGTCCAAGCTGTGACACTTCTCTAATTTCTGTTTTAGAGCAGCAACCTCTTCAGGCCTCGGCAGTTCATATTTTTTAATGAGATTTTTCATGCCTAAAATGGCAACAACACAGCTGTAAGCACACAGATAATTTCTGGTCTGCCTTGTTGTGTTGGGTCTGCATGGCAAGATGTTGGTAGTGGGGGGCCTATAGGAGTGGCTTCTGTGAGACGCTGCTAGAGGCTCCCCCTCATGCACAACAGAGGCAATGCCAGATGGTTCCAAGATGTATCCAGCACTGGCCAAGGCCAAGCCTATTAAGTGACAGTGGATGTACATCTGTGATACATTTAAAGGGCAAAATCCAAAAACTGATGCAACACTAATGGCTGCAGGAAAGAGGAATGAGAATATGAGAACATCTACACTCTACCAGGGTCAGGGAGACCCATGCGGAAGGAAGTGCTCCAGGCACAGAAACAGATTCCCCTGGTGCAGACCATGGTGAAGCAGCTGTGTCCCCTCATGGAGGTCAGCAGGAGTGTGGAGCATGCAGCTGCACCTGCAGCCTATAGATGAGGTGACATTGGAGCAGGTAGGTGTGCCTGAAGGAGGCTGTGACCCCTTGGGAATACTATGCTATGTACCATACCATGTAGGGAAGAGAAACCTACACTACAGAATGTTTGCTGGAAAGACTTGTGACCCCATGGGAGACTGGCACTGAAGCAGCCTATTTCTGAAGGGCTGCATCCCGTGTAATGGACCCACATTAGAGCATTTAATGAAGAACTGCAGCATGTGGGAAGGACTCATGTTGTAAAAATTTGTAGATAACTGTCTCTGAGGGAGGGACTCCACACCGCAATGGGGAAAGAATGTGAGGAGGAAGGAGCAACAGAAACACTGACTCCCCCCTGCACTGGAGGGAGAGAATTCATGAGTGAAATTAAATCCAGGAAGAAGGGAGGGGTGAGGGAAAGGTCTTTTTAAGATTTGGTTTTCACTTCTCATTACCCTACTCTGATTTGATTGGTGATTAATTAATTTCTGCAAGTTGTGTCTGTTTTGCCCATGATAGTAACTGTAAGTGACCTCTCTCCCTGCTCTTATCATGAACTTGCTATTTTTTTCCTTTCCCCTGCCCAGCTAGGGAGGTCAGTGATAGAGTCTTTGGTGGTCACTTGGCAACTTTGGTGGTCACCCACCACACTTGTGAATCACACGACCCTATTCAGTCTCCAGTGTGGCTAAGTATTGCTTATGTCATAGTCATGCTCGAGCCAACAGGTCATCCTTCCTTTTCTTATTTTAACTACACTGAAAGTATCCAGCATCACTAACTCTGGATTTCCTTAAGGCAGAGTTCACATTACTCTGCTAACAAGCTTCAAAATATACAGGTATTTTTTGCAATCAACACTGTACCTGCTGTCTTAAAAATTACCAGTTCCAGTCTTTCTAATAATGCAAATTAAATTTACAAGTTTTTTTTTCTCTACCACCAGTACTCTGTAGAAGTAATTAACAAATGTTTGAAAAATTTCCTTCCAACCATCTTATGTTTACAGAAGAGCTACCTTTGGGCTAAAGCTACCATCCACAAAAAGACTGAAGTGAATAGTAAGTGATCCCAGCATTCCCTTCCATCGCAGCAGTGGAAGTTTGAAGACCTGATTTGTTAGAAGACCAGAAAGTAAAGGACATCTTAAATTTTATAAATTAAAGGTAAATTGAATTTGTAGACCCTGGTTACTTGTATGTTGCATTCACTGCTCATGTCAGCCAGCCTAGTTTCACTGCCACCAGTCCCATTTGAAGTGCATGCATTAGCTTAATGCATTCAGTAACTGATTACTTACTGGGAATTTCATATAACAGCCTTTTCATTTAAATACAAAAAGGTAATAATCAAGTGTACTACACTTCCTTTTACTATGGTAGCATTCTTAATATTTGTAAAATACACACACACAAAGATATTTCTCACACTAGTGAAACTAAGCATCTTCTGAAACATCTTATAGCTGCAAAACAGATGTGCAGTA
This sequence comes from Agelaius phoeniceus, assembly GCF_051311805.1. NCBI lineage: Eukaryota > Metazoa > Chordata > Aves > Passeriformes > Icteridae > Agelaius > Agelaius phoeniceus. The sequence continues at coordinate 20,628,891 of NC_135303.1, forward strand.
TAAATACTGGCACATCACATTAGTCCTTTATCTGGTAGTAGTAGTTATTACATGCAGGCTTTGCCTGAAGCTGTAATGTTTAAGATACAATGACTTAAAAAGCAATTTAGTTCTGCCCTACAGATACCATTATCTAGTTCTCAAAATAGATTTCCCACTTCTGAATCAGCTGCTAGCACTTAACTGACTCTAACACTTATGTTCTGAAAGCATCAAGCAGGTCCTCTGCCTGTTAATTTATTTAATTTGTTCATATTAATTTGTTTAATTTATTTGTTCATTTTGTCATTTTGTCGTTTTTCCTCTTCCATCCACATGCTGGGTAGTTCATTCCACTGTCTGCAGTTTACTTATGCATGCCTTAAGATGAAGAGAACCATTTGAAGCAGACCCTTCTATCTAAAGCTTTTGTAATTTGGAAAAAGATGGTTTTTCCTCATTTTGAGATATTCTTTAATATAATTTTCCAATGTTTACTTACATTTCATTTCATCTAGTAATCTGGATAAGGTTGATCTGTCCTCTTTCAGCATAAGACTTTCTGATAAATAGCTGCAAAGAGATATTGAAGAAAAAGTTTTTAAAGTGTCATAATAATTTATGGCAATCATTAGTAAGTTAGTAAAAAGTGTATTATTTTTAATTAACATCTCCCAGAGCTTTATAATTAGATAAGTAAGAACGCTTTGTTTACTTAAGCACTATAAAGTGATAAAAAAGCTAATCTGTCACTAAGAAGGTAACAAAAATATTCCACCAGTCACGAAGAAATAGTACTACCAAATTAAGTATTTCTAAGCCTCAGAGAGCTAAGTCAAATTAAGTTTATGACTTTATGACAATATCATGCTATTGTACAAAATGCCCACAGGACAAGCAACCACTACAGTGGTTTTCAGACTGAGCAACAGCAGAGCATGCAAGACAGGCCTGCTTCTTTTGGCAGCTGAAAGCTATTAATAAATGTCTTGCATGAGCCTATAGGTCCTTTCCTCTTTCCAATGAGATCAAACTTCCCTTTAGTAAGCACACTAATGCAGACTGCCTGGATAAAACAGACATGAGCAATCGTCCTCACCAACACCCACAACAACCAAGGAGTTCTATCCCTTCCCCCATAACAGCAACAGGTTTTCCAATTCCCACGTGTTCTGTACCACCTCTAGAGCTGCACCTGACCAGATCATCAGATTCTCTCACGTCTGGCAGCAAAAACTCACATCAAACAGTAAATGACAAGGTTATAACAACTGTATGGTGCAGACAGATAAAGACTTGAATTCTTCCTGAATGTGCAAACAAAGTTCAGACACCTTGAATCACACATTATCTACAAATTATTTTCGTTCTTTTTGCAAGCACAGTTTTCTGAATTTTGGCATGAGCAGTACAGAATATAGATTTAAGAATGAGATCAAGTTTCAAGTTAAAGTAAGCACCTGAATGTTTTTACACAATTCTCAGAAGACAGTGAATCCTGTAAGGAATACTCCCAACACTCCTTATTTTAGAACTAGAGACATTTGAGATACATTTAGAACAGATGGAAGATTTTATTTTAAAAGAACGTTTTGGATTTAGAACAGGTGTTACACACCAGATGCAAAATGCTCACAGGTAGTGGCATGATATTAAAACATGCCAGGTACATCTCCTTACAGCAACCACTTCAGCTGTTCATCTGAAGAAAAGCATGTTTTGTCTGTAAGAGAACTAAACAAAACAAACTACACATTTCAGCAAAAGTATCAAAGTGTTTGACAGTACCTCTGCAAACACCAGTGGCAAAGACACAAAAGGGCAAGAAAAGATTGATTTAAAGCAACACATGACCCCTGGTGCATATCCATGGAAACTGAACAGTTGCAGCAGCCAAACACAGCATGTTATAGCATGCCCATTAGCTATCAGTTCAGTGAAATTTCAGTTGACTCTCAGTTTCAACCATATTTCCACTTTCTTCCCTGTGTAACCCTCAAACTGAGTCTGAAAATCCTATGCTAATCTAATTAAGGCAAAGTCATCAGTTTTTTTTAACTTCTTCCAAAGGAATATAAAAACCAGACAGCAACTGACTGCTCTCATCACCTATTTGTGAAAATTAACAGTACCACTGCCATTCTAAAACAAAAAGAACAGAAAAGTGCTAGCAATCACTAAATACACAATTCTAGTAGTTAAGAATGTCTAGAGCAAAACAATTTTATACAAGAAGCAAACAGATTGTTTAAATCACGCATATAAGAAAAAAAATACTACCTTTCCATATTAATTCCTGCTCTTGAGCCACTAGATAATATCGCACTGAGAGCGATCTGTGAGGGAGTAAAGAGCAGATATGCATCTGTCAGAGCCACTCGGTTAAGGAAGTCATCAGCTGTTTTCCTTAAAATTTCAGGATTTTCCAGCACTGGATAGCGAGTCTAAAAAGTAATGATTTAGAAAAAAAGGCAGCTGTTTGTCATTCCTGTTCATAAGCTCAGAACACACAATTCAACAGTATTTTATAAAGTTGAAAAGTAGCAGACCATATCTTTATTCCAAAAACATCCTAAATAACTTAAAGACCACAAGTAAAACAACTATCTTTCAGGTATCTGTCTATCACTATAGAAATTAGATCTTTTAAATCGCAGGCACAAAAGGAAATAAAGTTTTTCAAGATAATGCATGACAGACTTGTATTACTGTACTACACAGAGCATAAGCATATCAGAGAGTATTACCTTAATATCAATTAGAAATCCCTCAAATGGCCTGTATGGATTGTGGATGATGAGATGGAAGTTCAGTTGCTGAATAAGTAGCAGTTCATATTCCAGTATTTGTTCAAGAGCTTTTTCCTGTCCAAGAGGACTTTCTCGAAGGTTACCAACAAACTGTGCACTGGATACATTAAATTCATCTACTTTGCAGGCCAAAAATGTGCATGTTAGCCTTGAGGAGGGAAAAAACCAAAAAAGCAAACAATTGACATATGCAGCATCCATTCATCCATATGTTCTGAATACAGCAAAAATATAGTGAAACTCACCATATTTTGTCTTTACTTCTACTTAAGCTCTCAGATTTTCTTTCTTGTTTTTTTTTTCAGGACTTTACAAATATAAAAATCATACCTCTAATATTCCATTTGATAGAGTAACTCAAGAAGTGTTGATAACTCACATTATTATCCGAGGATGATGCTCCATCACTGAGTTATTGAGGTAAAAACGTTTGAAATACATGCAAGCTGTTCCCTAAATTGAAAAAAGTGGGGAGGGGAAAAAAATAAAAATGGACTAAGATAAAATAAATATAAATACATAAAAATAAAAAAAAACACCCACAAACCAGGAAAGTTTGGATATATACTACAGGCACACAGGATACACTGAGCCACTAAGACACATACAGCCATTAAATGTCATTAACTATTTCAAACTTTATTTTTGCCTGCAAGAACCTTACATTACAACTGTAATACAAAATAATTGTCTTTGTTTTTAGACACGTTATAGAAGACAATGCTTAAAAAGCCAACAGTATCTTTATGAAAAGAACTGGGTATTATAATGAAATTTAAAAATCAAAGGCTGAAAAAATCATCCAGAAAGCTGCAAGCAATTTAAACCATTTGATTTTTTACATCAGTAAATTTTGCAGCATGTTCATCAGCATGAAAGCTGATGCTTTCCAAAATGAAACTCTGCAGGAACTACTTCTCAAACATCAGTCTGGCTTCACAGAACATGCCATGGGAGTGACTGCTATCTTTCAAAGGCACCCTCAAGCGTGGTACTCTTCACCACACCTGCGTGGAAAAGGGAGGACTAACAGGGGACAATGTAAATCATACATCTTAATGTCTTAGTGAGAGAGAAACAATTTCACTCCGTTCTTCAGCTCTACATCCCCACTTCTCCCTTATGAAAGACACTCTTTTGCATTCAAGACACATAAGTTCAAGGTAATTTTGCTTTTCCTTTGTAGGATAATATTTTGCCAGTACACAATCCAGCTTATTTTGTGGTCAGAGAAGCAGTAATGCTGGAGAAACATCTGAGTGACAACCCAAATTTCGGATCGTCTCCTTTAGCGACTGGGAGATTGTTTCATTGTATCATCAAACATTACCAGCAACCATCTACGACTATTTTGTTTCTACTCTTCGCTAAGGGGAAATAAAACAATTCAGTTACCCAAGCAAGTTTAAGAGCCACAAGCAAAAGATCACGTTGAAAAACATCAGATTCTGAAATGGCTACACGTGTCAGAAAACGAAACAAGGAGAAAAAAACCCCAAAAAACAAAAAGCCCCAAAAAAACCAAAAAGCGGCCACATACTGTAGTGCTAGAAAAGAGAAAAGAGATAAAGAGATTTAAAAATATCCGCGCCCTCAAGAACAAGCCAAGCAGACAGCAAGCGATGGAATAAGGAGGGCCGAGGCGGCGGCTCCTCCTCGCCTCGCTTACCACAACGGACCGCGGCATCGCGGGCTTGAATGCGGCGCAGAAGTCCAGCAGCCTCTTCTCGTAGTACTTGCATAGCGCCAGCTCCTCGTGCGGCTCCAGCAGCACCGGGTCACCCTGCGGCACCTTGGGAGAAGCAAAGCCGCACCTGAGTCCGCCGCAGTCTCACCCTGCCGCCCCGCGCCCGCAACTCCTGCGTCCCCGCGCACCTTCCCGCTGGCCGCCGCCCTGGCCCGGGCCCGGCGGTTCCCCTCAGCGCGGCGCCGCGCCAGTTCCTCCTCGCCATGGAAGGTCCAGTGCCGGCGCTGCGTGCTGCTGTGGAACATTGCCCAGCAACATGGCCGCATTCGCGCGCGGCACGCCGGGAGCCGCCTTAGCGCGTGGGGCGCGGCTGAGCGGGCCCAGGACACTCCCTCCTGGGAGAGGGATGCTTCCGTTTCCTTTTCCAAACTTTTCCGTTTTAAGGAAGAGCTATGGCAAAACAGGATGTCGTAAACTTTTGCAGAATAGCAGCACTCTTGTGTTTCTCTTTGGTTGTATTCATATATACTTGCAAATTTACATTGCACTTGTGCAGCCTTAAGTCGAGTGCTGGGGACAGTTTATGTAAGACATTAATGTAAGACATTGTAATGTCCACAATGTAAGACATTAAGCTATTGTAGAGCATGCAAAGGAAGGCCACAATGTAATACATTAAGCTATTGTAGAGCATGCAAAGGAAGGCCATGAGGATGATGAGGGCCTGGAGCAGAAGCCATATGAGGAGTAGCTGAGGCCACTTGGAATGTTCAGCCTGGAAGAGACTGATGGGAGACCTCATCATTGCAGCCTCCAACTTCCTTGTGAGGGAAGAGGAGGGGTAGATACTGATCTCTTCTCTGTAGTGACCAGTGACAGGACTAAATACCATGAAGTTAAGTCATTGGAGGTTTAGGTTGGATATCAGGAAAAAGTTTTTGACCCACAGGGTAATTGAGCACTGGAACAAACTCCCCAGGGAAGTGGTCACATCACCAAGTCTGATGGATTCAAGAAGTGTTTAGACAATGCTCTCAGGCGCATTGTGTGATTTTTGGAGTGTCCTGTGCAGGCCCAGGAACTGAACTTTATGATTGTGGTGGGTCTCTGCCAAGTCAGAATATTCTGTGATTCTGCTCCCTTAAGTTCCTTCAGTAGTCTTCTGCTCTCCCCAGATAATCACTAGATATAAAATCCAATTATGCTTTTAAGGAAGCAGCATTTCTTAGCCTCCATGCTTCAGCCAGAAATTTTAGATATTACTGTTTATTATCTAATGTTTGTATTTGAAGTGTATGTGGAAAGGATGTAGAACATACTTTTGTGGACAGTCACAGGCCTTTTAGTTGAAAGTGTTACCCAAAAAGTTGTGTTCTTTTAAAAGGAGTTTATGCAGCAGTGGGGGAAGATTCTTTTAACCTTAGCACAATAGCGTTTGATCCCTGTCTAGGATTAATGCTTTGTTTCGTATCATACAGTGCTTACTACAAACACTAGGGATAAATGTGGCTTTGTTTTAACTCTCTACATCTGTGACTAATAAGCCTTGTGCCAACTCGTGTGGGAAATTACATAACTTTACTCATAATTTTTCTAATTAATTATTTTAATTATTTCTTCTAATTAATTGTTTTAATTATTTTGAGGCAATGTAATTTTACACTTTGTCATATGCCATTAGAGCCAGCATTTAGCAAGGTTGTAATAAGCCAGTATTGTGGGAACATAGTTTGGGAAAATTACTGAAACTTTAAGTTTCACTGAAACAAATGTAATCAACACTTCAATATATTTCAATGATCTCAGATCTAGAAGGATGTTAACAAACCCTTGCAGACACATCTATTTTTGAAAGTGGACACAAGTAATGCAAAATTCATGAACCGCAAGGACATTTTGCAGAAACTCAAGATAAGGAGGAAAATAACCAAGTCAGTTCAGCAGTTGTACTGGATGTGCTGTTTGGGAAAAAGATAATAAAAAGACTGAAGAACTGGGCTAATTAGCATGACAAGTGAGAAAACAAACAGGAGATAGAATACTAATTAATGAAGATAATTATGGAACTTACAGCAAATGAACATTAATTTCTTTATTTGCTACAGTATAAATAGTGAGAAGTTTTGAAAGTGGATGTGTGTATTAGGTGAAGCTATCACCATGCACCCAACATATTGAAAAAATATCACTTTCTAACAACAAACTGATTAGAGAGTTTCTTTCCTGGTTTTTAGTGACAAAGTGGTTCCTTGCAAGCAGACATGACAAAGGTCCTTTCCCTAAACTACACAAGAAATAATTATCTATATAGTCTGAATCCATCAATACTTTGCCTTAAATTACAGTAATCAGCACATCCAACATATATACAGTTTCAAATCTGGCCAAATCTGAGTTCCAAGAGCTATATGTGCAAAAATACCAAAAGGGTGTTGTTGTGCATCTGATTGTGACAGTTCCATCCCAAATTAGAGACTCCTAAATAGTGCACATTATTATAACAGTCAGTTTACTGAGTATTATTGTAAATATGTTATTTCACAACATCACTCGAAGAGTAAAATGTAAGAATAGGAATGAAAATTTCTAAAAAGAGCAGTACAAAGGATAAAGCAGATTTTTTTTTTTATTATTCCATTTCTTTTATACCTTTCACTTTTCAGAATCTGTACTTCAAAGGTGTTTGGGTTTAGGGATACCAAAGAACTACAGACTTCACTGATTGTAGTTCTTCCTTAACTAGAAATGGTGTGATGAATTATTAGTGATTCTAAAATTCAGTCTGAAAGTGGACAAAGGCAGATTTAGATAAAATATCTGGAAACGTAATCATAAATACTCAGAGAAACCTTCTTGTGCTTGCTCAACTCAGTCGAATTTAAATGTTTGATGTCTGTCTTTTATGCTGGTTTTAAACATGTTATATGCAGAGATATTTTTTTCAGAGTTATGCAAGTAGCAAGGTAACCAAGCAAAACAACTTGTAAGCTAATAAAAGCTCTCCAGTAGCCTAGGTATTTTAATGTGTTCAAAAATTTCTCAGAAAAATTGCCCAAAGGTGTAAATAAATACCTACCACCTAAATGCGGAACACATTTTCCAGCTGGTGACCATGAGTAAGACCATGACCCTTCTGCAATGTGTGACACCAGTGAGATGTAGCAGCTCTTCATTCTCTGCTCTCTCCAATCTGTCACAAGAAAGAAGGCAAGGATGGAGTGCCATAATGCTCCAGATCATGAAGCACTTCTGAGAAAGCACAGGGGTGATACTTGGAGAGGAGCCATGAGCAGCAGAGAAAACCAGGCAGGTCAGTATTGTTGGAATGCCAGGCTTTGGAGAGTCACCAAAGCCACTCTGTGATGTCAGACTCCACAGTTCGGTGATGCACAAGGGATGTCTGTCCCAATGTTCCATTGCACTTCTGCACATGTCTGGGGGCTACTGCAACTCCACTTTCTACTTCTCTTCTTCTCACCCATGTTTTCTGCACACCATAGGTATTTCATGCCAGTCACCAAAGGCTCTGTCTTTTTTTCCCCTCCTCATGCCCTTGCACTTCACTTTCTCCAGTCGTGCCTCTACTGACATAAGCAACTCCACCCCAATGACCCTTTTCCCCATTGCTTCCAACATGGACTGATCTGGTCCCAAACTTGGGATTTGGGACAGCATTATTTTAGTCAATGTCAAACTTACATGATGTTGCATATATAGCTGCACTGATGCTTCTCTCTTGCAAGGCTCCCCTCCCCAACATGTGTCTAGTTCTCCTGTCTGTGTTATGCACGGGTTATCCGTACATTTTGGCCATCTCTTGGGAAACACTCCTTCATGGATTGTGAAATCCAGCCATTCTTCTTAGCGCCATCTGAAACTTTTCCTGGTTTCCTGAACCCCCCGTGTTGAATTTCTGATGATCTGTGATATACCAGACTTTAACCTTGCTATTTCCCATAGCTGTGGATCCATTAACTCAGATCTCATTGTTTGGTGATGCCCTCCTTTCCAGGGTGCAGCAGAGACTCCTGCAGAGGGCAGCCTCCAACTAGCAGTGTATTTCCAAGAGTCACAGGAGCAGACATCACATTGTAACATTATTGGGTCGTAGAGGTGATAGTAATCCTAATAATAATCCTAGGAATAATCATAATCCTGGTGGTAGATTATGACTGTGACCTCACATCCATTGCTGTGTAAATTCAGGTGCTGTCAGAGCCTGGGCCAACCTGTGGGAACAAGCACATATGGCCACGGGGAAGGAGTGGAGCTGCCCCATCTGCTGTGATGCACCAGATGATGTCGCTTACGCGATGCCCTGTGGCCACCGATTCTGCCTTGGCTGCATCCTGCGTTGGGCAGAAAGAAACCCTGCCTGCCCACTCTGCAGAAGATCCATCTTGACAGTGAAGTTTTCTGACCATGGTGGAGATGACTACCTACACTGTGTTATCACACCTCCCAGAGAGTTGCCAGAGATAAGCAGCCGGGCAACAGAAGCTCCTAGACGCCTGGCTGAAAACAGATCCCTTGGCCCTGCAGATTCCCTTGCTGCCTCTCCACAAGGAATAACAGCCCCTACTCAGCAGCAGGCTGCAGGAGCAGAGGCTGTGGGTGGCATCCTGCCTGAGCTTTGGGCAGAACTTTTCCGAAGACGACGGAACCTCCTGGACCCTGTGAGGCCATGGCTGCGCCAGGGGCTGGAGATGATATATGGGGGCGAGTGGTATCAGGTGAAGAGTGCAGAGAGCGGCATTGTGCTCGCACTCTGTGTCTATGGTCCAGATAGAGAAGTCTTGGTCCAGAGATTGCAGCCCCGTCTCCAGCAATACACTGCATCACTGGTCCATGGCATCCTCAATATCATTGAGACCCAGTGCAGTGAGGAGGTTCAGAGGCTGCGGCACTCTCACACTGCCAGGGAGGAGGATGAGATCCCTTCTGCCAGCTCTGATCCCCCTGCCTCCCAGGAGGGTGCTCCCGCCCTCAGCCAGGCCCCACCTAGTGGCATTGCAAATTTCAACATGGAGGAGGAAGACAGCACATTGGAGACTGCTCTTCATGGACGTCCCAGCCATTCCCCATCTGTGTCCATCCCTGCAGAGCAGGAGCAGCCCCAGGAAGAGCTGGGGGAGACAAGAGTGGCTGCAGGTTCCTCTGCTCCCAGCCAGGGCAGTGACCCCTCACCTGCGACATCCCAGTGCCACCGAAAGAGAAGGACCCCTGGGTCCCCAGATGCCTCCCATTCCAGCAAGAGGCAGCGCCATGATCAGCTCTAGAAAGGTCACAGCAAGCCTTTACTCAAGAAAAAAAATAAATGGCTATTTCCTTAATGCACCCTCAGGTTGCTTTTTCCTTCCTCTTCTCCTGAAACCATTTTCCTTTACCCTTACACCCAAGTGTCAGCCAAAGGCTTCTGGAGCCCGAGGGCCATGTTTGCAAAGCTGCCTACCCCAGGAAATGCTGCTGCAGCCACAATGATGGAAGAGCTCGTGAGAAAACACTGGGGTGGATGCTTAGAGAGGAAAGGGAAAGACTGATCAGGCATTCCTCAAGCAAGCAATGGAAAGCCATGGAAATGCCTTGCACCATTTCTGCTCTGTGCCTTAGGGAGAAATGTACAGTTTGCTGAGGTAGCTGGGGAGAATCACATTGCTTGTCTTGCTGAGCATCTTTTGTTTAATACAGACCAGGGTACACAATGGCTGCATGAGGCTCAGAGGGAGAAAAGTCATTTGCATCCTCATTTTTGCAGCTATGTGTCTTGTTTGCTGATGAATGAGAGTTCTTTTGTGTGTGTTTGTTGATTATCCCTCTTAGTCTCACACTAGGGGTGTCCAATACATAAGGTGCTGTGTGGTGCTTTTGTATCAAAAATATGAGTAAGGATTATAAAAACTCATTGACCATATTTTCAAAACCATACTTTTTTACCAAGTAATAGGAGTAACTCTTCATGTGTTATTTGGTCTGGACCTTTAGAGAAGCTCTTATTCTCTTGAATTTGAGAATCTGAGGAATGACAAGTTCATAGAATTCCTATCTGCTGGAGGCTGGGCAAAGCACAAGAGGCTTTGCCCTCACAGACATAATTTCTGAGGAGGGCCAGCAGAAGAGAACACCAGGAAGGTCAGTATTGTTGAAGAGCCAGGCTTTGGAGTGTCACAATCTGTCCCTCTGTGACACCACCCTCCACCATTCAGTGATGCATAAGTGTCATGGTTTGAAAAGACCTGTCTGCTAAGGAAGGTAAGAGCCTCCCTTGAAATGGAAAATGTAATCCCTCCGAATTATTATAATTTTGAAATTAAGTGGCTTTCAGTTAAAGATATGGGAATAGGAGTAACAGTTCTTTACTAGGAAAGTTAAAATACAAATGCAATAGTACAAAAAAAACCCCAAGAAACATTGACAGAGTCAGAATGCAACCTGACACCCTGTTGGTCAGGGTGTTAGTAGCAGTGTTATTAAATGTTGACTGCAGTCCTCCTGGAGTGACAGATGTGGTTCTGTTGAAGCAATGATCCTTTAGAAGGGTGTAGTTTTCTTTTGAAGATTCAGTGGTGGTGTAGATGGGCCTGGTCTTCCTCTGTGAATCCAGTGGAAAAGAAAGATACTCCTCTGGGAATTCAGGCAGAAAGGGCTGACTGTGGTGTTCTAAATTTCGGATTATATCCAGGTAGGAATGCTTGGCTCCTCCCCCTGGGTGGAGCACCTCCCAAAGGGATGATGTAGTTTTATCAGTCCTGCAGTGACACTCAATGGCCCATTAACAGAAGATATCTCCCCAGAGGGAGGATGGGTTGTGGAAGAGATAAAGAAAACTGCCCCATCTGTTTTCAACAGATAGCCTAAATAACTGCCCCACCTCTAACAGATGGCAATAGAATACACACCCTGACCACGTCCTGCATTTGCAACCTGAGACAAGAAGTTATATCATGTAGCAAAACTTAATGATTTTTTTTTCCCTGTGGAAAGGTATCTGCGATGCAGGGTACAGGTTACTGGGATAAAACTGGGTTTGTCCTTCACTGGAATTTTATGTATTTTGAAGTTCTTCTATTGTTTTGGAAAATCTGGATTTTGCAATGTAAATGTGACTCCATGTTGGATGAATCTCTGGCCTTTGAAGTATTTTATCTTCTGCCCTTGCTGCCAAGCATTTAGTGAGTTCACAGAACAGTGAAATAAGATTTTTTCAAACAGGGAATTGACTTTCCAAAATGGTTTTGCCGAAGAAATTTCAGCTTTTGTATACCTGAGGAGATATCAGCTGTTGTGCGTTATTGAAAATCTGTAGAAACAGGTTATGTGACAGTTATAATAACAAGTGTGTTGTAGCCTATTCATGCATTCAAAAAATTTCTCTACATGTTTTCTCATTGAATTAAATTCTTATGTTTTCCACACTTTTTATTCTATTTTCACAAGAAAAAAAGTGAAAAATCTAGTCAGTGTCTTGCATGTAGGTGTCTACCACATGAAGGATTTTTAAAAAATGTGTTTTGCAGTGTAATTATTATAGAATTTGTTTTGCTGATACTATGAATAAAGCATTTATTGCTTTATTTAGTGGATCTAAGTTCTGTATAACAAAATTTAGTGGAATCTAAGTTCTGTATAACAAAACTCTAAGCCTGATACAAACCTAATTCAAATAAAAAAAGGTGTAATTTTTGTTGTCATATGGTTATTCTGTGTTTTTTATAATTGCTGATATAAATGTTCTGGTAATTAGGTGTGCTAAAAACATTTTTTAGATACAATGAGCTCAGTTTAGCTGTGTCTGAAGCTTTTTCCAGGAGCATTTCTACAACACTATGGACTGCAGTAATTATTCCCAGACTTCCCAAACTACACAGAATTCCTTACAGATTTGCTCTCAATGATCAGATTTTATCTGTGCCCCCTCTTGAAGAGATCTCAGAAACCCTGCTGTCCCATCCAGAGACACAACTAATGAAACTAGCTTTCCTAGCACCTACCACAAATTTCCACCTGCTGGGTCAAGATAGCCTGCAGCATCTGAAATGCATTGGACACCAAAGCGTAGCAGATTTCAACCGACTCCCCTTTCATATAAATTTTTGCTTATTTGTTTTTGGTTTTCTTGTTTTGTTTCAAAATTGAACTTGCACTCTCCTTTCACCCCCACTAGTCCATGCTGATGCTGTCGTTTGGAATGGCTGGAGTCCAGAGTACTGATACTGTGACTCTTAAATAGAATCACATCTCTATTATGGTGCTGCTTGAATGCAAATGAACAAAACACCCTTCAAAATCTGTAAAACAATTAAAGGGAAGAAATTATTTTCCTCTTCAATGGTAAGACTGTCTAAATTGTGTTTATGGTGTTAGAGGCTGCTTTTATTGAAGCTACTGATCTTTATACCCAAATTAAAATGGGTTTATGGGGTTACTCCTTGTGTGTTGGTAGACAGGACAGAAGTGCTACTCGTCATCCTTCCTCTGTGTACAGTTATGTGCATTATGAAAAATTAGTAAAATTCAGGAGATACTGTAGGGAATAATATTCTTTAATACAGAACCATGGTACATGCCATTTTTGTATTCAAATTTATCCCCAAAACATGGATCTGCGGAGACTCATTGTCAAAGCAGGTGGTATTCCAGAAAATCCAGGAGGAATAAAATTTAGTCTTCAAAATTCTTTTCAATTTATTCTTGAGGAAAAAGCACATGTCCTTAAAGTGCTGTTAGAATCCTCCAGCTGAAAATGACTGTGTTCCCTAATTTTTTGATTTACTCCTAGCTGTCTTGGTTTAGGGCAAATTTGGAAGAAAACCTCCAAAGGGGTTTCCTCTACAAAGAAAATTCAAGTGGCCCCTCCCCCAACTGGTTCAGGAAAAGATTTCCATGGAGAAAAGTGGAAAAAACTGTTTATTTAGCAGGCAAAGCATTCACCAGCCCAAAAATTTACAATATTAACAATATTAAACAATAAAACCTCTGGCTGCTTTGAAGAGATGACAAACTCAGAAAGTCTCCTTCATGAGCTGTAGCTCAGCTCACTCAGTCTCTTATCAGCCCCTCTTGTGCTGGAAATGCCATGGCCCAGGCCCGGCCCAGAGTGGGAACTCCCGGTGGCAGTTCCTGGTGTGTTGGAATGTTGGGGGACACTAGACAGAAAATGGACTTTGGACCTGGTTAACATAAGAGATTTGATAACAGGATGCCTTGGCAAAAGCAAGTGGAACTTTGCAAATTAGACCTAAATTGCAAGAAGATTAAATCAAACAGGTTTACCAGAAAAAGAAAATCCCATTAAACTCTGCAAGCAAGAGATATTGTATGCATAAGTCTGCGTATGTGATTTTAACCTAATCATTGTCGCACACATTACTAGTCTCTCTGAAATAGTATATGAGTGTTTGTATCCCACAATAAAATCAGATTCTGATCACCAAGTCAGCCTTCCCCATCTCTCTCTATCACCGACATCGGTGCTCTTCTGGGTTTTCAGTCCAGAGCAGGTTTAAACAGTTCCAAGAAAAAGAAAAACCATAGTCCAGGGAACTGGAAGGAAGTTCCCTGGACTATGGTTTTTCTTAGCTAGCTAAAAAGCTAGCTAAAAGTAAAGGAGAACTCTGTCCCACTGTCTGTCCATCCACAGACAACACAGTCCATGAGCAGGAACGTGGATGAATGAGTGCAGCGTCTGAAAACAAACTGCACACTTCTTCTCTCCCCTGCCTTCACTCTCAGACCCAGTCTTAAAAGTGCAAAACTTATATCTGGGCTAAACAGACGAATGAAATTCAGCATAAAGTCACCCCTGGACAGTACCTTAACCATTGCATAAACACTAGCTCTTTCACCATCAGTAGCAATAGTAGTGGAAGTCAGAACAGTGTTGTTATGCTTGCCAGTTTGTCCTACCTTCTCAAAGGACCACAAGCACTTTTCTTGCTCCATCCTTGCCACTTTTGTCCCCGTTGATATGAGATTGTGAATATTTAGCAGCTGAGGCACCTGCTCATTTACTTTGGAAATTTAGGAAGATTAAACACTGGCAATATCTTCAAGTACCTTTAAAATGATTTTGTATTCACAGTTCTCAATCCTTCTTGACTACTGCTAGAAGCAGCAGTAGTGATCTCTGTAGTTTCACTTCTATAGGCCAATACTAAAACTTCTTTGCTATCAATTATAAACCAACAAATATCACCTAGTATCCAGTGCCAAAATAACACATTGAATCTCAGATTTCTGTGTCCATGGAATCCAGGACCACACTCCCATTTAATCTGTTTTGTTTATGTCCCTGGGAACACTTTGTTGCTCTGAGCAGCTTGGTCTAGTGGAATGGGTTTTGGAAACAGATGATTTTAAGGTTGCTTCCAACCCAAGCCATTTAAGATTTTTGAAATTAGATTAGGAATCACAGAGTAACTTATACATTGTAATAGATGGTAGAGATAATTCATGCTATTAATGTATGGTATAAAATATTGTGAAATCCAAATCATGTCTTTTGACCACCCTGGCCGGGAGCAGCTGTCTTATTTAGATTCAACTAGTTCCCAGACATAAGTTAAGATAACGATTGACGCCTTAACGTAAGAATAGAAGCTTCCAGGATGATGATCATCAATTTCCCAAGTTGTTGGGAGCCACCCAGCAGCGATTATCGCCTTGCCACCCAAGAGCGATTATCGCCTTGCCGATTGCATCTATCAAGATAGCCAACAGTGCCACCCTGGTACATCTGAATACACGGCTCCTCCAAAGCCAGTTGACATCGATGGCACACCTGGACTTGGCCTTTGTCCACCTCTGCACATGGAAATGCAACAGCTATGCATGTGAAGAGACACAAAGGAAATTTGGTCATCTCTGCCTCAGGCACAATAAACTGTACAAAACCTCGCCACCCCAGGCAGCGAGCGTGAACTCTAACATTTGGGAGTTCAGATCCAGGTTCATCCAGCGCCGTTCCCGGCCTCGACACTGTCTCTTTGGCTGTGGTGGTTTCGAAGACCAAACTTCAGTCTTGCAGACAAATTAATAAATCTTTGCTAAATTTTTGATAATTTTGGCTCACGATTTGGTCATTATAACATGCATCTGCCATGGATTTATTCTTTTATTTTAAGAGGTAAATTTAATGTGTTTTTCTTCTTGACATAATATCAATGTTACAGCATTCATGGATACTTTCCTAAAGCATGATTTGGAATAGCCAGTGCTTTGTATAAAAATATCAGCATATTTCAAACAGGACATTTCTGTATAAAACCTTGTGATTCTTCACAGTGTTTCAGTGCAAGATGGAGCTGTTCTTATTGTAATGCTGTTTACATAGCAGTATGAGATGATGTAGATATATTGTTTGCTCAGAGTATCTAGTTCCTGAAGACTTTTATCCTGTCACAATTTCTTCTTCCAAAAAATCCTGTCAGTCTAATTGAAAATATTTCCATCTTCCCATGATAAATTGAAAAACATGTTCCTTTAGTTTATATGAGACATTATTGCCTTGCTACCTTGGAGTTCCCAGTTCTAATCCCATTGAAAAGAAAGCAAAGTATTTTTAGAGTTTTAGAGTTGCAGTGCTGCCTTTGATCTATAAGTGGCGGTATTTATTTGTTGGTGCCAGTAGAATTTATAGCAGGATTGTCTGATGTTTCTGAAGTCTTGTGTGTCACATTGTTTCATTTCCAACTATATCATATGTAAATCAGCTGCACCTTCATGCCAGTGGAAGCACAATTTGCACAGTAATTGGTGGCATTTTGCAATAATTCCATTTTCACATTACTGCTTAGCATACATTTGAGAGAGAGATTTTCATAAAGAAATCATCTCTCAACACCCTCGTGATTTTAAAATTTTTGTTTTAGTGTTTAGAAATACTTTTTCATTGATTTAGTATTCATTCAGTCAATGACTGTGCAGCAGACATTGCTGTAATGCCACTGCACATATGGTTTAATCTACCTACATCCTCCAATTTTAACTAAGCTACACTATCTGGATCTAACTCTCCCAAGTCATATAAAAGGGCTGGAATAGGAGCCCCAGTTCATCCTTCAGCTGCTTTCTCGCCAAGTGTTTAATGACCAAAATTTTAGGTCAAGTTATAGTGCAAGGTTTGTGCCCTAATTTGGATTACATATGTTTAGAAGATCTCAGAGGTATGTGCTGGTAAACCAGCAGGAGAAATTAACTCCTACGCAATCAGCTTGAGAAAGATTTCAGGTTGGAATTGCAATTTATGAGAATGATTGCAATAAATACATTCACAATAAATGCAACAGAAACACTGGCTTAAACCAACAAAGAGTATACAGCCTTACACCCTGTAGTGGTCACAAGTCATATAAAAGGGCTGGAATAGGAGCCCCAGTCCATCCTTCAGCTGCTTTCTCGCCAAGTGTTTAGTGACCAAAATTTTAGGTCAAGTTATAGTGCAAGGTTTGTGCCCTAATTTGGATTACATATGTTTAGAAGATCTCAGAGGTATGTGCTGGTAAACCAGCAGGAGAAATTAACTCCTACGCAATCAGCTTGAGAAAGATTTCAGGTTGGAATTGCAATTTATGAGAATGATTGCAATAAATACATTCACAATAAATGCAACAGAAACACTGGCTTAAACCAACAAAGAGTATACAGCCTTACACCCTGTAGTGGTCACAGTCCACTGAAGCAGTGGTTGCAGTCCCATTGGAGTTATGGTTATGGTTTTGTTGAAAGCAGTCATCTTGTGGAAAGATCTGGTCTTCCTGTGGAAGTTTGGGTCCACCTATGGATGTTCAGTGGTGGTGGCATCCCAAGTCCTCAAATGTCAAGATTATATGTGGTCAGATTCAGGTGGTACGTCTCCAAGGGCAGGGATTTTCACAATGTAATTATGTAATCCTATGAGTCATAGGATGTTTTTTGAGTCCTTGATGGTCATTGTAGCCCTGAGTTTTTGATGGTCCATTAACAGGGATGACCCCCTCAAAATGGGTGTGACTGTGCATCCTCAGAGTGAGCTATAAGGGCTGAGTCATTTGCCCTGCTTCTCAGAGTTGGCTCTTTTTACTTCCTTATCTCAAGGTTTGATCTCCTTATCAAACACCCAGGTCATAGTCTGAGGGGCTGAGGGGTGCAGTGTGTACTGGGCAGCTGTTGCAAATGACAATTCATGATGTAGATAGAAGTAGAATACATTGTTTGATACACCCATAGTGGCACCCTTTTTCATGTTACCACAACAAGATGGCAGCCCTTGAGCTGGCTGGGTCATCAGGAGTTTTAAATTACAGATGCCAAGTACTGTCCCATTGTCTAGCATTTATATTTTTATAGTGTCTTGCTTTGCCACCCCATCTGGGCACGTGAAAGAGCAGCATTGGAGACTCCATAGTTATTCTGTACTGACAACATAAGTTGGAGTGGTCCAAATAAAAGACTAGTACTACTACAAACATTTTGAAAATGAAGATGTGAAATTGTGCACAGAATACCTGTCCAGATACTTCTAGATTAAATTACTCACTAGTGAGTACAGAGGTAATTGTATTGGAGAAGTGTTGATCTCCATACAGTCCCATAGAGTCTGCCTTTGTACTAATAACCATCCTCTGAGATAACTGCCTCTGAAGGGTATTTCATTGGAACTGTACTTACCATAAACTGAAAGAGGACCATTGCATAATAGTTCTTAAATTTCTGTACTATATGTCACTAATTTAAATGTCTCTGCGTTGTAGTCAACTATTGCAGTCTTCCAAAGCTACAGACTGGATACCAAGGACACCTTTCTGAAAGAATAGAACTTCTCTTTCTAATTTGACCGGTACTTTTTAGTGAGGACATCCATCATGAGGAAGGGTGGCATGTTTGAAGATGGACAGCTGCCCTTTTGAACCATGATGAGTATGCTAATGTTGCTACTTGAGAGATTATTTTCAGAAACATACAAGAAACACAATCATGAACTAAAATGCCTCAGTAAATGACACATGATGGTCATGCATCTGAGATAGAAAACACGACAGACCTCTGTTGTTTCATCAGCCAAACAGCCTGTTTTATTGTTTGGGGCTTGCTTTTATAGGCAATTCAAAGCTCCCAGCTCTAAACAGTCATTGCTCTAATCGCTACACCTCCCAGATTTTGAACCATTCAAATGCTTGCATTTTAGGAGAGTTGTTATTAGTTGAAAATTCTGTCAGTCAGCCCAGAGGCTGGTTTATGGAACTGGGCTGGGTTTCTTATTTATAACCGGATTGATATTCATTACAAGTCAGCTTGTTCTGCAACATCTCACCCTTTTGTCTTTACTAAAATTGTAACTTCCTCTCTGTCATCTATTTGCAAGGGTCCCTTGCAAACAGCGTGACAGAAAACAGCATGGTTTTAATATGTATGAATTATATATTAATGAAGCTGCAGCATTTAGGTTCAGAGTCTGTTAGCCAAGAATTGAGATTAGCATGTTACAGCTTAATGTTTAGATTACAAACATAAACATCTTTTAAAACAACAAACCACTTAACTCTTAACTATTAAATAAAAGTCTAAGTACTAGAAAAAACAAATTGTAAGCAGCAAAACAGTTTGTAAACATGAAAAAAAAATTGTAAATGAAGTTGTAAATTATATCTTAACTCTAAACTGAAATTAAAACTTTGAAACATTCAACTTTAGAACTGTGAGAAATACAAGGTGAAGACATAAAGCAATTTGTAAACAAGCAGTCTTTATATGAACTTTTATTACAACTTTTATTACTTTTATTTTATTATTTTCTCACATTTCTATGAGGTAGTTGTTAATTGTTCTGGTTACATGGCCCTGTGATATCAATTGAACAGGCATTGGCTGATGCTGTGGTTCAAGCAGGATGCAGTGCAGGATACATCTAGTAGGTGTCCAACATGTCCCAGAGTCCATAGAACGTGTTTATTGTAGGATTATTGTACTGTTATATGACTGATTGAAAAACACTAGAATATGATATTACCTAAGACTTAGAGAGGGGGTGTACATTGACCCCAACCTTCCCCCCCTCCCTTTTTTTTTGTATTAGTAACTAAAAATAGGAACAAAACATGGACTTTGAACAGTATTAATAAGGTACTATTATCTAGGGGGTTGCTGAGGCATCCCTTTTTCACTATGAGGACTTGAAAGAACATGTTCTGGTCAAGGCTTTCTCATTTATCTCAAAGGAAAAAGGGTTTTGTTTTTGTAAAGTTTGTATACTAATATGTTTTTCTTTACTAGCCAGGTTCTTGGCTTGATCAGGGCCATGAACTTGGTTGGGAGAGTTTTTCTGTATTCATTGTTTTAAAAACAAGCTTGTATTAAAAGCTAGTGTAAAAATCTTTAAACATAAACAACTTATGAATAATTAAAGAAATATAGGTATTTAAATTTTCTAGTTACTATGGTAATAGTGTAAGTAATATACTTGTTTTCTCTTTGTTAGAAGTTAGAAATTTGTTATTGACTTTACAAGGTGACTTTTAGGTTTTTAAAATTATGACAGATGGTAAAGTCTCAGTTAAAAGACTTTGCAGCTGAAATTTGCTTGTGGTATTAGTAATTAATGTTCTATATATGCTTTAGTGGACCTAGAATGTTAGACAAGTACATTCTTTGAATTTTCCAGGTCAATCTAGAAGCAATGCATACAGAAATACCAGGAGTACTAAGAGAAAACTTAGTAACATACATTCTAGGATATGTTTAATACACAGTAACCCATAATTTGAAACAGAAACATGTTTTCTTAGTAACTGTGATAACATTAGTTATCAGAGGCTTATCAATTTTTGTTTTAGCAAATGCAACTAATGATAATAAATATTGTACTATGAGTTCTAGGACATTGTAAATTTTTATGCAAATTTGTAACCCTTGTGTGAGCAACATGGGGGTGAGTTATGAACATAGGCTGCTGTGGAATGGGGACGTGGCTCGAGTCACTGTAGTAGCCCCGAAGGGCAAGCATGGAGTAGCATATGCTCCAGTGTTGCTAGGACCCCACCACCCCCCGTCTCGCTGCATGGCCATGCCCCGCCATGTGTGGGGGTGGGGGGGGGGACAGCTCTCTCCGGAACAGTGCTGGCAAAGGGGTGGGGGAATTACAGGCAGCTCGGCCATATGGAACAGCATGGCTACATATGGTGGCCATTTAGTCTGTCCACATGTTCTGTGGGTTTGGAAAGGCGCCCACCCCCAATAACTCGTCTGGTGTCCATTCCTCACCATAAGCTTCAGATTTAACAGTCTTATTAAATCCAAGATAAGTCTCCATGGCTTTATAACTCTTATCACATTTTTCTTGCTCTTTGAGGCTGCTTGGATTATCAATTGACCACTTCATGTCCAGGTACTAAAGTCAAAAGTGGCTTCTTTAGTTGTGTCTAATCTGTGTTTCTTAGCCTACATTATTAATGCTAATAGTGCTTTTTCATCATAGTCTATGTCCTCTTCCTCAATAACAAGTTTCCATACCTTTAGTACTGGGTGGTCCTGTGCAAAAATAAAGTTTGCCATATCTTCAGTGGGGTTTTTCTCCTTTTTTCAGCTTCTCCAGTTTCTTCTATCACAAAGCCCTTTGGCTCATGAAGCTGTTGCAGCAGTTATTATTCTTGCCGCTGTAATATGTGGGGTGAGATAATTCATCCTTATATGAAATATATATAAAATAAAGTTGTAAATAAAATTCTACATATAAGAAAAATTCGAAAGCCTTAAGACCATGGACAGTCCAGAGACAGATTGCTACATAGAAATTGCAAAACTCCAGATGGCAGCAAGGAAAGAAAGCCTAATTAGCAAGTGAAAGGACGTTCCCGGTGCAGAGATGGACCTTTCCCGGGACCATCTGGGAACACCCAAGAGCAATGAACACTTGATAAGTATCTTCAATGACGATTACCAGAGTTGTCAGGAACATACATCTGAATATTGGGTTCCCATAACTCAGTCAACACTTGCCACCTCCCAGAAACAGCATTGTCCAGCCCTGTACAGGAAAAAGAGACTTCATGCATATGCAGAATAACAAAAAGAATAGGGGCATCTCTGCCTTGGGCAGAAAAAACTGTATAAAACCAGCCCCAACGGAGATGGCATTTGTGAACAGAGGGGGTCTGATAAGATAGAGGTTGGACAGAGGTTCACCCAGCCCGGGCTCGACATTGTTTGTTTGACTGTGGCTATTTTTGGTTGCGAAAATAAAACCTTTTGTTATTATTACTAATTTGGCTTTATCATTTATTACCTATAACACAGCCTTTGCTGCAGCTTTGATTCTTGCAGCCTTTGCTGCAAATTTGGGTTCTCCCTGCCTCTTTCTTTCAGCTTTTCACTGTGGGGACAGGCTTTGCAAGCTCTGCCCTGTGTCTCTTTCCGCTCTACCTGTGGGCTACCTTGGACTACCTTGTTCATCCTGACACCAGGGGCACCACGTGACACATGATGTTCGAGTGTCTGAGATAGAACACACGACAGACCTTTTTTTCATCAGCCAAACAGCCTGTTTTATTGTTTGGGGCTTGCTTTTATAGGCAATTCAAAGCTCCCAGCTCTAAACAGTCATTGCTCTAATCGCTACACCTCCCAGATTTTGAACCATTCAAATGCTTGCATTTTAGGAGAGTTGTTATTAGTTGAAAATTCTGTCAGTCAGCCCAGAGGCTGGTTTATGGAACTGGGCTGGGTTTCTTATTTATAACTGGATTGATGTTCAGTACAAGTCAGCTTGCTCTGCAAGTAAGAAGAACAACGGCTGAAAAATTTTAGGACATCTGTATGGATTTTATACCTCTTAAAGGTTACGCTGACAATTTTTCTCAAAAAAACTTTGCACGCTCTAGTCAAAACAAAACTTTTACTGTGATTCTTTTTCTTAGGGCCCAGCAGGGGATTAAAAATCCATGTTTCTTCCTAAAAATGCATAATATAGTTTGATCTCCTTACTTAATAGATCCTTTCATGGTCACAATATTATCAGACAGGTGTATATGTTAATCTTCTATGTTATATTACACAGTATATTACCCAATATCACACATCTGATGTAGATAGATTTGATGTTTCTATATATAATATGCAGAAAATACCAGGTAAAGTCTGTAGCCAACCATTTTATTATCTAGTATCAGAGATGTTGAGTACTGTGTCACTGAAATATTGTAAGATGATTGTATCAAAAAATTGCTGTCTGAGATTTTGAGACTTATACAACATATTCCTCAGAGACACAAAGTCTTTTCAGAGATGTGTGAAGAGAGAAGGTTCTTCTGGAAGAGTCTTTTGACTGGATCCTGCTTATCACTGGATTAACAGCAAAAATTGATTACATTGCTCTATTCTCGGGCTTAATGGCATTGAGCATTTCTGACTACAGCCCTGAGACATTAAAATGTATGTAGTGGTAGAGTTTCTCCTTCTCTCAGTGTTTTTTTTATGCTAATGCACAGATAACAACCCAAACCTTTACTTATGTGTTTCATTATGGGCATTCTCAAATGATCTCTTTAATACACTTCTAGGAAAATGGTGATGGAGAGGTTCCTAATCTATAAGTACATGTAGGAAAAAAAGTGTGTGGACCAATGTTTTGGAGAGAGATGTTTGGCATTAGAAGGCAGTTATTCACTGAGTGTTTTTTGGTCCTGCAGGATTATGGGTCCAACTGCAACTGCCTCCCACAGTATTCTCTACATGCTAAAACAAGCTCAACAACAAAGTTTCAGAGATATTGTCACATTATAATTCTGATATTAACTTTTAAAAATCAGCACTGTGGTAGAGTGGAAAAATGTCTCTCTCAAACCTCTACTTTCCTATCAGTCCTCTTGAGCCTAAGTTTCTGCTGTTTCCACCTCTGGTTTGTGTGGAATAACTCACTACTCAAAATACCCGTGATTTTAAAGAAACTCAGATTATTTGAGGTGAAAGTTACAAATCTGCAGTATTATGAAAAGTGGTGGTTTTGTTATAAAACATTAAGGGAAAATTGCAATACAGATCAGAAAAACAATTTCCTGCTCATGCTAAATGTGTAATTCTGTAGCTGTAGTCATTCACTAAGTTATACCCTGAGCTTACTATAAGCAATAGTTTTATTTTGAGAATGAAAAGGAGAATGATTCAGGTAATGTAAAATTTGCTTAATATATTATGTGTTATATTCATTTACATTGTTTAACATAGCATGTAAGTTAGATATATATTTTGAAGTAATATAATGTAAAGTTTAATTTTAGAAGGAAGACACTATATTTTGCATGCAAATATATGAACACAAGAGCATCAGTGTATTTCTGCCATGTATGCTACTCAGCTGCAGAGTATGTAAATGATCCTCCTCATTTTGTTGCTCAAGATGTGTGAATGAAATTAACATTTAATCCTTGCCTGCATTTGTGTACTGAATGTGATCTTTTCTAAAACTCTTCCTTTCAGAAGATGGGATATGTACCTTGATAATAGCAAGTTAGCAAATAGACAGAAAAAACCAGCTTTTACCTGGAAATCCTCTGGGTTTGTTGGAAAGAGTAAATTTAAGATTTTTTTCTATTTTTGTAAATTTGCAGGTGACTGTTCCTGCACATTCCCTTATATATATATATATATATATATATATATATATATATATATCTTCTCTAGAAATAGCACTACCAAACCTTCCCAGTGCCTTTCTGAATGATTGAAAGGCTCACATACCTTGTTTTATATTTATATATTTGTTCCCATATAAATTTTGAAAAATACCTCTGCTCCTGGAAGCCAGGAAGTATGTTTTCTTTGCAAATTATGGCATGTGTCTGCACTCTTTTAATTAGGAGGCCTAGAAGGGTTACTTATATTTTAATATTTTTATATATACATATACATATATACACACACACACACATCCTCTCTCTCTCTCTCTCTCTCTCTCTCTCTCTCTCCCTCTATATATATATCCCTGCTCATATTTTTAACATCACTGTTTTACTTCTTATTCTGTTTTAGTATACTCTTCTGCTTTTGATAATTTACATAAAAATACATAGTATATGAAAAACATGTAAGACTTATTTTAAAGGCAAGGCTCCTATCTTCTACAGTGCAGAAACTACAGTGCAGTTCAGTGTAGAACTTCTACATGATTGGCTCGGATCTGTTTTCATTATGGGTAATTTCTGGGAACACAACAGAGGTTGAAAAGGCTGACAGGAATGGACAGTACTCATTTTGTGAGAAATATTTGTAGTCTTTTTAAGGCAATTTTGTTGCAAAATTTTGTGTAAAGTTATTGCTCCTTGATTTTGTTTCCCTGGGAAGAATGCATTAAAAGGTCTGTTACTGTTCCTTTGTGGATTAAGTCAGATCTGTGGTTTGTTTTTTTGGAGAGTTATTTTGAGGATACTGCTGGATTTTTTTCTCCATTTGCATAAATATGAGCATGAGCAATAGTAAGTAAAGAGCCATCAGATTCTCAGGGTTTCTCAGTGAAAGTAACAAAACAATGCTAACAAACAGTTGAAGAAGTTTAAATATATTGACTTTAAAAAGGTAAAATATAGAGATTTTAGTTTTGATTTTAGTTTAGTTTAGAGATTTTAGATTGTTTTGGGTTTTTTCCCCAGGAGAATGAAATGGCTTCTGAAATACTCATTCATAATTTTCATTCAAGTTGATGCTGTTATAGCATATAGATTATCCTTACATTAGGCCTGTATTTTTAACAGAGGACAAGGACAGTGTTAATTAACCAAGATGCACAAAGGTTTTACTTTTATTTTAGCAATATCTTAGTCTATATGTTTATGCAGAAAGAAAATAGGGTTTTTTTCCTATTTTTCTTCTCCTCTCAAACAACTGTAATTTATTAACAAGACCAGGGAAAGCTATTGCTATTTGTGAACAATAATTTTTCAAGGTTTTCAGGCATGTTGATGAAAGTAGTATTTTTCCTGAAATAAAATGAAGGTCAGTGTGCCAGCCTGACTATTCACCCATAAACATCATTATTTTTTTAGTCAAATGCATTAGAAAGGTTTGTTTTAGGAATTTTTGTATCTGTAAATTACTTGAATTTTTTTTCTGCTTTCTTTTGGTATTATAGAAGAGTGTCTAAGGTTGCTATAGCAAACAGCTTCACAACATGCTTAATTGTAGCTGTAGATGATTAGGTCATGTGCAAACTCTCCCAGTTCGGCTTGATTAATATTTTTAATATCTGAGGATACTGTCACAAAACCATCTGCTACTTATATAAATAACTCTGTAAATTTTAGTTTTATCTGCTGGTTGCATCTAAGCAACCAAAACACAATGCTGAAACATCTTCTCACAATGCTGAAACATCTTCTTTTTTTAATCATCAACAGAAGCATTTAGTATTTCAAGTCCTTGACAGCTCATTTCTGATAGGTTGCTTTTGCAAGACTTTCTTTTTCTTACTCCTGTCCTAACAAAGACAAATAAGGGATTAAATGAATAAATAAACACAACTTCTGAGCTCCCCAGAGTGCAAGAGAAGTGATGACTTAAACATCTATGATTTCTATATATATCCCCACACTTTACTATTTATTTACTGTTTTGAAAACTGATTCCAAAATATTGCTAATAAGCACTTGAAAATACTTAAAAGGAAGCACTCCTTTATATTCCTCTGCAAAATTCTAGTGCAGGGCTTTGTTTTGATTCTGTGATACCATCAGTTCTTTCATAAAAGCACACAAATGTCCATAAAAACTATTTAACCAACTGCTAAAACATAAAGCACCTTTCATACCTCTAATCACTGCAGAAGAGAAGGTCTTCTTCCAGAGACATGCAAACCCCAAGTCAATGAAGCTGCCAGATTGCATGGTTTGTTCCTAACCAAATATCCAGACAATTTTCTATTCACAAATTTAGACTCTCTGTTCAGTAAATCTTGCACTACATTAGATTTTGATAAGATTTTTTTTGTGATTGAACTTGTTGGAAAGACAAAGTTAAGTTAGCTTGTGGTATTTGTAGGGGGAATGTATGTTTTGAGGTTTGTTTTGGTTTTGGGTGTTTTTCTGTTGTTGCTGGTTTTGGTTTGGGTGGGTTTTTTTGTTGTGGGTGTTGTTTGTTTTTTGGTTTGGGGTTCTTTTTGATGGTGGTGGTCTTTAAAAATTTTTTTCCCACCTGGGGAGCAAGGGGAGAAAGTTCCTGTGCATTGAATAATTCTAAACCTTAAAAAAAAAAGAAAAAAAGGAGAAGACCTGTTTGGGTTAATTTGTCTCTGATCTTCCCACAAATACTGTACATTTAATACAGTGGAATTCTAATGAAGATGTTCTGGGAGATGGTACTTTGCTTCCATTAAGAAGAAGTCTTGAAAGACACTGCTTGAATAATAATTTCTCAGTGCCCATCAGTCCACTGAAAGGTTCTCAAGCCTGTTTCTCAATGGATGCAAGCCAGAAGGGCTCTGCTGGAGCCAGGAGAAATAGCTGAGGCTGTGGCTGTGCTTTCCACAGTTGGAAACCAGCATGTCTGCACACAAACACTACTCCAGTCCCCAAAGACATTTTGGATGTGTAGGATTATGGGTCAAGCCGGATCCTGTTGACACAATGAACTGCAAGCGGTTGAACTGCAAATCACTTAACAAATTGAGGTTCCAAGGGTGATCAAATCAGCTAATTCAGAATGGTTGTGAGATTCCTGTCATGGTAATTCATGACGGTGAGCTGAGCTGAAACAAGCCACTGAGAGGCAGGGACAAAAGTTAAACTGCTTGTACACCAAAGATTAGTCAGTGAATGAAAATGCTCATCAAGAAATTTTTATAAATAAAAATTTGTGAACTCTTGGGGCACAAAAAACTCACACATATCACTGTGTCATTAGGTCGTGCCCCTGGTGTGGAAAGCAGTTGTATTAATTTCACAGTGATTGCTGAGAAAAATAATTTAATTTAAACATTATTTTGTCATAAAATACATATGTGATACAGTAGAGGAAAACAACCTTAGTAAGACACTTTCCTTTTTTTTTGCTAGTACTTAGCATCTTACAAAGGAGCTCAGTCTTATCAGAGGCAGGTCATAAAATCATTCTCATCACATCTACCTTTTGCATCTCCATCCTGCCAAGATACAATCAATAATGAAACAAAAAACTGAATATCTGAAACTTTTTCTGTAATTGCAAGGATTTTTTCTTGTGGTCCTCTCCTTTCTGAGAAGACTGTTCAG
The DNA here is from genome assembly GCF_051311805.1 of Agelaius phoeniceus. Lineage (NCBI taxonomy): Eukaryota > Metazoa > Chordata > Aves > Passeriformes > Icteridae > Agelaius > Agelaius phoeniceus. Next base: position 20,656,571 of record NC_135303.1, read on the forward strand.
TGGGTGGCATTTGAGTATCCGTACAGTTCTTTCTATTGTTGGCATATTTTGCTGGTGGTGGTGTGCTTCCTCACCATTAAGTTGAATGCAAGGGCAGGAGGCTGTTGGATCTGGAGCAGACCTGAATGCTGAAAAGATGTGATATCCTATATTGGGGTGCAGGACAGTGGAACAGAGCAGAAACATTTTCCTTGTAGAAGAATAAGATGAATCAAAGCTTCCAGAGGCTGGGCAAACTCTTGCTATTGTAAAAACTCATACTCAGAAATGACTTTCAGGATGACACTGTTCCCAATCCCACTTAGTACAATTTAGTAAAAACATTACTAGCATGGAAGGAAAGTTAAATGAGAAGAGTCAGATGCTCATCCTGAATGTATCAGAGATGTGTTTTCTGAAGTCCTTGGTTAATTTTGCTGGTGGTTCAGTGCTGGTATACAAACATTTCCTTCATAGCAGTTCCCCATGACTGACACATACTGTTCTTAGATTCTGAGTTTTTCTCCTGGCTTACTTGTAGGTTGACTTCCTATAATTACTAAAATTTTAGTATCAGTAGAAGTGACGGTAACTGTTCTATAGTGCATACACACATGCATGCCTTTCCTGCATCTTAAATCAAGTTAAATGGTTGTCTGAATTAGGTTCCAGAAAGCCAATACACCATCAGTTCTGATCTAATGTTTTTGACACAGTTCTACATTATTGTCATGGTTTGACACTGGTCCAATGCCAGGCACCCACAAGAATTGCTCGCTTACCCTCCCCTGCTACAGCTGCGCAGAGGAGGGAAAAAGGAAAAAAAAAATTAATGAAGGCTTCATGAGTGAGATAAGGACTGTGAGAAGTATTTCAAGGGCAAAGCAGGCTCAACTTAAGTTGCAAAGTGAATTTATTACTAACAGAATCAGAGGAGGTTAATGAGAAGTAAAATAAGCCCTTAAAACACCATTACCCCCCAGCCCTTCCCCTCTTACCACAGACAGTGCAGGGAGATAGGGCATTGGTGTTTTGGTCAGCTCATCACCAAGATTTTCTTCTGCTGCTTTGGGAGAGGAATCCTTCCCCTGTGAGGCCATGGGGTTCCTCCCATGGGAGACAGCTCTCCGTGAACTTCTCCAGTGTGGGTCCACTCTCAAGAACAACAGCCATACTGCAGCTGTTGCTGCAGCATGAACTTCTTCCACAGGCAGACAGTCCTCCCCAAACTGCTGCGGCATGGGCCTGTCGCTTTCCATGGGGTGCAGTTGTTCAAGACAGGCTGCTTCAGCCTTCTCTCCTCCGGGTCCTCCACTGGATCACAGCCTCCGCCAGGTATCCACCTGCTCTGGCATGGACACCTCCCCCATGGGCTGCAGGTGGATCTCTACATTCCCTGTGGACCCATGGGCTGCAGGGACAAAGCTGCTTCACCGTGGTCATCACTACAGCCTGCAGAGGAATCTCGGCAATGGTGCCTGGAGCACCTCCTCCCCCGCCTTCTCCACTGACCTTGGTGCCTCCATGTTGTTTTCCCTCACATGCTCTCACCTCCTCATCTTTTCTGACTAGAAGCAAAAATCCTCTGACTTTGTTTTAATTTTCTTCTTAAATATGTCATCACAAAGGCATTATGAACTTTTCTCATTGGCCCAGTTCTGGCCAGCAGCATGTCCATCTTCAGAGCCATCAGCCATTGGCTCTGCTGAAAGCTACCAGAAGCTTCTCACAGGAGCCATCTTTGTGGCCCCCCTGCTGTCAAAAACCTGGCGTTGCCAAACCAATACAATTATCATTTTGAATTGGGAGCTCAGGTGCTCCAGTACTACATTACAGTGTGTGAAATGCCTTCCAAAGTTGAATTTGAATTGATGTCAGTATAAGGAGGGTTTTTAAACAGAATTATTGTTTTATTCCTAGTCTGCTTCACAAAGAAAAATGGATAAACAAGGTAGAACTTGTTCAACTACTAGCAGTGGCACAGTGATTACATAAAAGATGCTTGGCTTCAAATCAGTTGAAGAAGACTCAACCATTGGTCATCCTGTTCACATGAGGAGACCTACATTACTTGCTGTGAGCAAGAAAAAGACATGACCGATCCAGAAAGCACTAGCTTCTTTCTTCTTGTATGGAAAAATTGCTTTCCCACTTAGGTCAGCATCATTATGCAAATTGTAAGATTCTGCCATGTCTGAACAAATCAAGGCATTTGGACACTAATGTTTTTTAATCTATCTCTCTGACTTCTTTCTCCTTGTACTTTTAATTTTTGATGTAAGGACTAAGAGGGTAAAACACAATTTAGTTATAGAGAAGTAGCTACTACAACCAACTTAATATTTTCCTCTCTTTCAGCTTGGGAAGAACATATTACTATAAACTTCAGCTTGATTATTTTTTGATGATGATGATTTTGATGATGATCATGATGTTAATCAGATTCTTGTCTGTACTGGAAGTAGAGAAAAAACATTAATATTTTGAAAATTATTACTATCAAATCCAATTTTAGTCATCTGAGTTCTTGTCTTGGTTTAGATACAAGTTTAGGAGAAAAACACTCTGGAAATGAGTGTTTCCTCTAAAGAAAGGGTTCCAAAAGTCTCTTTCTGCCAATATTAAAAAAAAAAAAAATTACTAGTGGATGAAAGTGAAAAAAACGTAACCATTTATTGACAAACAGAGTGCCCACATGGAACAAAGAAGAAAAATTATTAAGTGCTGATAGATAGATACTGAACTGTCTGACCAACACCCCCACCGCCCTCACTGGAACAAAAAAAAAAAAAAACAAACCCAAAATGCCCAGCAAAGAGAAAAGAAACAAACAAACAAACAAACAAACAAAAAACCCATGACAGCTGCAGTGTAGTGGGGGAGGGGAAAAAAAGGGCCCTGGCTTTTGTGTCCAGGAAGTAAAAAACAAAGTGTTCATGCAGCAGCTCGGGAAAAACAGATGGGAACCTGTTGAATCTCTGGTGCTGGTCTCCTCTTCACAGCAGATGAAGCTGGTGGATTTGGTGTCTCTTCTCTTGTTGGTTTGGTTTTCTTGAGTTCTAGGGCTGGGACAGAGTGGTCTCTTGGCTCCCTACCAGTTCCCAGTGAATTCTTTTCCTGTCAATTGTCCTCTCTAATCTTGGACCAAAACCAAACTGAGTAGTTCAAGAGAAAAACAAGGCCACCGACGGATTGCTGCTGCAGTCTGCCCAGTCTACATGGCATGAGGGATGGCTTTGAAAAAGCCCACAAAAGAGCCCCAAAGGCTTCCCCCTATCCCAGACCCACGTTAAAGTTACAGCAATCATTTCTGGGCATAGAGCAGATAATAATGGAAATAGAAAACCACTCCAAGACAATTCTGAAGCCCTGATGAAATCCTTAGGCAGTCCAAACTCGCACTGTAGGCATTTGCCTGATTAAAGAGATTTTCTTGATCTGCATGGATGCCATGCAGGGACGGCATGGCAATAATTTTCAACACTGACTTGTTGAAGAATAGATTTAGTGCAGATAGCTGAGTGTGCAGCTACAAGTTGAACTCTGGATGGGGGAGAAGTTGGAAACCTGAGGCAAGAGGCTGCGACCTGGCACTGCACATTTGCACAGCAAAGGGATAGGACTTCTGGCATGAACCATGTGATCAGGAGAGGGTGACTCACCAGAAAGACTCCAGACTACCACACACAGTCCATTATGGACTGGAGAGTATAAAAGCCCAGAGGTTCCTTGTTTGGGGGACCCTCCTTTGAGACACCCACTACAGCTGTTTCCCTGTTACTGTGCTGTGAATGAATTGCTTTAAGAATGTGGACATCTGAGACTCTGCTGTGGGAAACCTGAGGCCAAATCACTGAGGAAACTTTGTCTAACTGTGTGAATAGGATGTGTGGGGAGTCAAGAGGGGACCCATGAGGTCACTGGAGCCTTCTGGGTCGCAGCAGTGACAGTCTGTGGTGGTGCAAATGAGAAGTACACAGTAGCTCCTGGATGGGCAGAGAGGAAAGATTCTCTAACAGACCCTGCTCTCTGTTCTCCTGTGCTAGAAGAAAAGGTTATTTTCTTTCCTCCTACTGGGGAGCCACCCATCTTTCTATATTGTGGTATGACAAACTTTTCTAGCAGTTTTTCAGAATGTTGGTAGACAGATATTTAGCTGCTGTGAATTCACATGGTAAACCTGACTTCAATAGAGCTGTATGTTTTTTACTGTTGCCAATTATCTGCCCTTAGTTTTAGTACCCTTTATTGAAGAGGTACAAACATTTTCTGTTGAGTCATGCTTACATTCATCAGGAAATATCCTAGATTTTCCCCATTGTTTTGCTAACCAAAACCTGAGTGGGTGAAGAGCTATGTTTGCATCCAAGAGAAGCTATCCTTACAGGTTTATCCATCCACCATTCAGTTAAAATTTCCAAATTAGTTCAATTAACTTGCAGTTATCTCAAATTTCTTAGCTTTCACCTTTTTATCTTCCTCTTCTTTCCAGAAGATTTTAATTTAATAACATTTTGGTTAGTCATCAAAGAGACTTTAGTGAAAAAGTTGGAATTTCCTTTGATGTGTCCCTGTGAATAAATTATATTTTGTAAATACTTTCAGAACCTTAAAATAAGACCTGGGATTTCTTGGTTGGTTGGTTCGTCATTGGCATGTGTATACCTAGTGAAGATGATATATATTCAAATATCAGTTATTTCCTGACACTTTTTTCTGCTGCTTTAGGAAGTAATTGTGGATGGATTCTCAAATCCCCAGAACTGTTAATAGTAATATAGACTTGTTAATAATAATATAGAATTGCAATATTTCTCTCTTTGAACTAATATTTTAAGCTCAGCACTTGAATCTGAAGTGAAATCAGAAATCAACACATACAGTGAAATGTAGCCTAGCTCTTGGGCTGGTGATTTTATTTCCATAATGTTAATCAGAAACTCTGAAGCCTAGAAAACATCTAATAGTCCTTTAACGCCCATTATGCAAAGTTTGAGATGGAATATGTTTGTGCTTATTACAATTAAACAATTCTTCACTACTTTATTCTGAAATCAGAAATCTGTTTGTGTCATTCAAGAAATAGAGATCCAATAGAAGACTGCACTCTGTCCAGTGACACCTGTGCATCAGATTTCCATCTATCACGTCAATAACTATGTGGGAAAATAAATGTAAGGTTTTCATTGTACCTGTAGTCAGAGGGATGACTGTGCATGAACACTGCCTATGTTCTACAACACCTTTTGAAATGGGCTTTTTAGGTCTGGTTTTTCTTCACTGCAGTATTGAGCTTGTGATGGCCTTGGAACTACATCACAGTACAAAATTTATATCCTCTTGCAGTAGATAGGTGGGGTTTGCCCCAGCCACCTCCATATATTTTATCTGTCATTGTGCTAATGCAAAGAGGTGAGAAGCACTTTCCTTGGTGGAACCTGACCTTATTGGTATTAATTTGGGAATTATGTAATGCAGCAAAACAAAGCTGAAAACATAACCTGAACCTGCTGGTTCAGGTATGCCGATTTAAGTTTAAAAAGGGAGTCAAGCATGATAATAGAATCATAAAATAGTTTGGGCCATGGTGATGTCCAGGAGAATACTGATTCACAATTCTCATGTTTCAGCTACATCAGTTGCAGCCCACCTTCACTCATTTTTATGACTATTTTTGGCTGTAGTCTGAGCCAAAGTCAGCTCTCTGTCTGCTGGCTGTGTTCCCTGCATAAACATTTTCTTGATCTGAATATGATTTCCCATAAAGGGATGATGATGAGGGAATTCCTTTTGATAGTAAAATTTCTTAATCTACAGAGGATAATTTCCTCCTAAACTTGCATATTATCCCTATTTGCCCTGAAGCTGTGGTGGAGAAGCTTCAAGTAATCTGCAGAATTTACAGGCTTGCTGTTTTTTTGACACATACGATGCTATTATTTACATTCAGTTTCTGCACAGCTTATGGTGTATGGACACAAAAGTGTGTGTGAGTGTGTAGTCTTTATGCCCTCTTGTGAAGGCCAACTTACTGTGACAGGGTTGCAACAGAAAGTTGCAGCAACTTCACTTTTTTTTTTTGTTTGTTTGTTTTTTGTTTGTTTGTTTTTTGTTTGTTTGGTTTTTTTGTTTGTTTTGTTTGTGGGTTTTTTTTTTTTTTTTTGCTCTGTTGGCATTCATGTAGTGCCCTTGTTCGCTGGGATTGCTGTGGGGAAAAGGAGACTCATTACACAGAAGTAATTGCAGATTTTACAGTTAAAAAAAATAATGCAGCTAGAGTTCATAAGAAATAAAGAGTCTGAAATGAAATTTTACAGTTGCTCTGGGCCATTGGAACTATCAGCAGACAAATCTGATTATTTAGAGTCTCCAGGCAGAGATTAGCAGAGGGTCTGAAGTGATTAAAACATGGAGGTTTGTCACTTCCTGTGTTCCTGCAGGTTATGTCCAGTCTAGTACCAGAACTCTGAATTATAAACAATCTGAGTCCAATCCTGTTTAAAAATGCACTGCAGAATCTGTCATCATGAGCATTGCCGTGATCCTGCCTTCTCAAGAAGATGGGTAATACAACTTGGAAAAACTCTAGAATCATCTGCCTAATGACTCACTGAGTCATTTGTTTGCTGTTTCTTCTGACCACCTCATGTAGTCATTATGTGCACAATGGAGGAAAACTCTGTCCTCATTTTATACTACATTGGAAGGGATTTGGCAGAGTATAAAGTAGTGAAGAATTGTTTAATTGTAATAAGCACAAACATATTCCATCTCAAACTTTGCATAATGGGCGTTAAAGGACTATTAGATGTTTTCTAGGCTTCAGAGTTTCTGATTAACATTATGGAAATAAAATCACCAGCCCAAGAGCTAGGCTACATTTCACTGTATGTGTTGAAATTGTTTTTCAGTGCTCATAATTTTATTTTTGTTAGCTTCTGGTGTTTATCTGTTTGAGATCCTATCATTGTGTGCTCCCATGCTAAAATAGTTAGTGTACAGTTAACAGTACACAAGAGTTAATGTTGGTAAATGTTCCAAAATATGCAACACTTTACTAGAAGACGTGTAGTTAAATAAACTATCTGTTGAAATAGAGAAAATTATAAGCCTTTCAAAGCAGTCCTTTAAAATATTTAAATGTGTACTGTGGTTTTTTTGTGTATCAAGATCATCTTTGGAATTTTTCCTTTCCTTTAGCTAAAGACCATTATCTCTGAAAGATGGGCTAGGATCACCATGCCACATAGCAAACATAAATTCAGCAGTGTAAAATCACATAGCAGGTCTACAAAAGCTATTTTGCCTCTCCATAAATTGCTTCAGGTTGAAAAAAATCTTCATGTCAAAACAGAATGGAATTGTAAATGATTGAATGAGGATGATAGAGAACTCAGACCCAAATCTGCAAAGGTAAAAGTTTGTAGAATCATGCTGAAGTTTTAGCTAGTAAGCTTTATTTTCACAGTAGGGACAGGGTGACTGTGCGCTCATGGCTGATTTCTTGGCTTGTTTGACAGATGGTAATGTATGAAGTCACCAAAACTCATATCTTATCTGTATTTTGGGCATTGATTTTCTATATATAAGTGCAGTTGTACATATATTATCAGCCTGACTCTTAGGACAATAATACATATGTGGTTGTATAAGTCTGTTAGTTTTCACTGCATAATTCTTAAACTTCTGGTCAGTTTTGACAGCCAGCCAGACTGTTCAGAGATGCTAATTTATTGTGAATACTGTAAAAAATTAACAGCTAGTCACAGAAACTGAGCTGGATTCATCAATGACAAAACTGAAGTCGAAAATGTGAAGGACTTGGCCATCCTCTTTTTGCTGCCAGCAGCCAGCCAAAGAGGGGCAGGATGGAAAATGCAAGCCCAAATTAGTGCTGCCCTGGGAGGCAAAGGCACTTATAATTCAGATCCTTGTCCTTTCTTTCTGAGGCAACAGTCAGCTAGTCAAACAGCGCGCACATGTTGGCTGATCCATCAGCACACATGCAATAATGTCATACATTGTTAAGTGTAACAAATATAGGGAAGGAAAGGGAGATTGATAAGCAGCAGGGAAAAATTTAGGGGCTACAGGAAACAAGTCCTTTGGAAAGCAATCCTCCTTAATGTAAATCAGTGAGCACCCTTTTTCTTCCACTGTAACCCCATGTTTAGTCTGGAGAGATTGGGCTGGACTACTTCTCAGCTACATGAGAAGGAATATTTGAAGGAAGAGGTGCTCTTCAGCACACAGCCCTTTTGTGCTTGTCACTGCTTCTCTTTCAGCAACTGCTTATTTATAACATGATCAGCCATTTAATAAACAGTCAAAACCTATCAATACAAAAGGTGGGTTTAGTAGGGTTTGGGGTTGTCATACTGAAAGAAGTGTAAAAAAAGTGAGTATCACTTTGGAAAACACCCTGAGCTGGTTAGAATATGGCTAGACCTCCACTGTAAAATTAATTAACAGCTTTAGTTTGACATATTCAGGCCTATAAGTCTGATTACTTTGGTGACATTTAAAAAAAGGTCAGGCTTTTTTGCCAGGTATTTTTCTGCATTTAAAATGTGTAATTACCATAGAAATTATAAAGAGTGTAGATTTTTGTTAAATCAATTGAGAGATTGTTCCTCTACATCTTCAGCAGTAACAGCTGAGATGGATAATTCTGTAGTTTTATTAATAAGCTTTGGTTTAGAAGGTATATTTTGCAATAAAGTAATATTTTTAGAATTATTCTTTCTGTGAAATGATTAGCCAATGTCTTTGGATGTCTTGTTTCCTTTCTGCAAGAACATGAATCTGAACTAAGACCTCTGATCCATCTGCATTCATATTTCATTAAGGTACTTAAGACTGATGCTTTATTGATATTCCAAGAGTTGCTTTGAACAGAAACAAACAAGCAAAAAAAGATCTGATACTACTAATATTTTCTTTAAAAAAGAAAATAAGGAAAGAGGTGCTCCACTGCCTATTTCACCTGAATTATTTCCTATCCCTCAAAAAAAAAAAAAAGCATTTAAAAGTAGTCCTACTTCCTCTGTACAGAGTAGATGCATCATTAATATAATGCCAAGCAAATATCCTTTAAAATATTTTTTTTTTAATCAGAGTAGCTGACTGTAGAGATGGTTCAGATTTAGGATGTAGAGGCAGTTCTCATCAACATGTACTTAGGGTAATTAGAATTTGACTACAGGAGCTGCCTTTTTGATACCTTACAATTTACCTGGAGGGGAATTTTTAAGACATGGGAAACCAAACTTTATGCCTATACATTACTGGCTCCTTCAACTGGTCAGTTCTTTCTCTCAGTCCGTCATGACTCTGATTATTCTCTTCTGAGGGCAACACCTGGCATTTGCCTATATTGAAGATCATTTTATTCTTTCTAATCATATTTCCTACTTGTTAAAGTAATTTTGAAATCTAATCCTGTCTCAAATTAACTGGCAGCAGCTCTCAGGCAGAAATTGCCTGAAGATGCTTTCGACATACCTTATATTCCGTCAACCAAGTCCATAAGGAAAATTAAGAACTACATGCTATCAGACCCCAGGCAGCAATTTCCAAAGTCTCACTGTTTTTATCTTCCTGGTTTGACAGGAGTACCTTGATAGCTGTTTTCTGAGTACCATTCTTCAGCCAACTTTATCCTCTTAAGCATACTGACCATTCCTACTTACTTACACGGACAGTTTATGTGCCAGTTATGGCAGTAAGATGGAAAGAATTTCACAGTAAAATTGATAAAGTGGAAGATGGAAAAAACGTAACTTGCTCACCTTGTATAAAAATCTCTTTGTGTTGTTTTCTGAGGAAGAGATTTGTTCATTAAGAGGGGCGTTAAAACGCACATTGAATACAGCTGAATCTCTTGCACTGTGGGTTAATTACCTCATAACTGGAATGGGCAAAGAGGATACATCTGATTAGTGAGGATTGCTCAACCAGTACTTGGTAGCTCATTACACTCCCACAATTCATTTTAGGTCCTGTCTGTCTGTTCAGTCACAAATTTTCCACATAGCTCCAAGTGCTTCACAGGCAATAAATTTGGGTTTTTCTCATTTGAATTGGAATTTAGTGTGGTTGTCCCTGTAGGGTTTACCCAAGACCTGCTACAATAATAGCTAATTGTCTATGCTCATGTAAATTACAAAAATCCTCTTGGTAATAATAATTCCTAGAGTTCATGTCCTAAACTAACATAATTTTCTAATAATGAAAAGGACTTTGGCTTCAGATTATTTGTGAAGTGATACTGTCACCATGACATTTTCTGAAAAATCCCTTTGCCAGGATTTCTTCTCCTGGGAAGATGAGAAGCCTCAGCTTCTCCATGTTTTGCTGCTCTGGAATATGGTCTGGAGATTGTTTATCCAAACATGTGAATTGTTTTTACTTAATGACCAATCACCATCAGCTGTGTCGAACTCTCTTGAGTCAGTCACGAGTCTTTTTTTGCCTCTGGGGTCAGTTCCCTGGGAGAAATTAGCTCTCACTCCCCTTCAATAAATTGAGGAGGGGATCTAGGTCATTGTGGCTGAGGCCTAGCCAAGGCCTGACTCAGTTCAAAGACCCACACAGGGAATGGAGATCCGCTAGGGTTTTGGGATTGCTCTTGATTTCCAATTTCTGCAGAACAACAGTCTGCACAGTGATCTCCAAGGCCAGGTACTTTCAAGGTGGCATCCACTGAACTTTTTCTTCCTGCAGTTGGAATCCAGCAGAGGTTAAAACTTGAACCACTAGGTCAAGTGTGTGTTGGAGTATAGCGTCATCGGGGACACACACAAGTACCTCATCTGTGTAGTGGAGGATGATGGCTTCCCTTTTTTGGGCGTGCACCAGGGACATCAATGAAGCCATGTACCATTGGCAGATGAAAGGACTGCTCTGAGGCAATACTTTCCAGTGGTAGTCCTTCACTGGGCCTTCTCAACTGATGGTAGGAACTGAGAAGGCAAACCATGCTGCATCTTCTGGGTGCAGGGGAATTTGGAAGAAATAGTCCTGGATGTCCAGGACAGCCAATTGCCAGTTTTGAGGAAGCATCGTTGGGGAGGGCATCCCTGGTTGGAGTCACCCCATTCCCAGAGATCATGAAGGAGCCACCACTTATACTTCCCTGGCTTTTTTATTATAAAAACTGGGGAATTCCAAGGGCTGGTTGTCTCTTCTATGTGGCCTTTGGCCAGCTGCTCTTCTGTGAGCTCCTCAAGTGCCTTAAGCTTTTCTTTGCTGAGTGGCCACTGACTTACCCAGGCTGCGGTATCATCCAGCCATGTTAACTTGTGGGTAAGGCACTCCACAGTGGCCACCTCTAAAAATCCTGGGGTGTCTTAGGGATAACTAGTTTGACCCCCTACAGGGACATGGTGTCTCACCCTCACAGGAGAGCTTTGTAGTCAGTGACAAAGGGACGGACACTGGCCAATCTTCTGTCCGGCCCTCAATTTGTATGATTCTTTTTGACATTTTTGCCAATGAATTTTGCCAGCCATGGGTTGTAAGTCCCAATGTGACAGCCAGAGCCTTTCAGGTATGACTGTCACACCTGCCCCAGTGTCAAGCAACCCTTTCACATGGAGATGGTCTGCTCCATGGGTTAGGTTACATCCCATAATGAGTTTGCCCTCATGAACCATTTCTGCCTAGTAGACACCAGGTGCTTCGTCATCTACTGGGACTTCCACTGGAATGGGAATGGCCTGGGCAATGATTTACCCCTTGGCCAGAAGAAGGGTGTCTGAGGGCAACGCACCAGGAGAATGAAGTTAGGTATGTTTCCCTTGATGGTCATGGGAGCCACCTCAATCTCCACAGATGTATGTGCAGTGTCCCCAGTAACATAGTATTCACTGTACAGTCCTGTGTGATGTAACATCAAGCCTCATGGGTCCTCCAGCAGGTCCACTCCAGTGACTGTCCACTGGGTAGACTGAAAAGAAAGGCTTTGGTGGTCACAAGCATGAAATGCTTGTGAGGTTGCCAGATTTTGTTTTGCTGACAAAATTGCAAACATTTGTTTTGCTGTCCTGCAAATCCTGCTGATCCTGGTGTAGGATTGTATTTACAGGAAAATGGACATGCATCAAATGAACCAGCCTAACCTTCTGGAACTAAAGAACGAGGTTATCTTTGTGGAGAAAAAAGCTGATGTTGCAAGAAGAGGAAGAAGTAGAAAAGTTCCTGACAAAGATATGGGTGTCAACCCGAGTAAAATGATGCTTACAGCATCTACCAATTAGATAAAGAAAAATATGTGTGCTTGCCTTGTGGATAAAGCAGAGCTACCAATCAAGAGATGCGTGGACAAAACAGAGCTACCAACTACACAATGTGTAACTGTGTAGACCAAGATAAGAAGTAAATATAAACAATGTTTAGAAGCACAAGAAACAGCTTTTGCTTGATTCCCATTGAATTGTGCAGGAGTCCTTTGTCTTCTCTCCTCAGCTGGTGCTCAGTTACGTGATCCTAATTGGAGGGAAGGCAGCAGAACCCAGAAGGAGAACCTGGCTGGAAGATGGCTCAGCAAGACTGAGACCTGCAGGTCAGAGGATGGCCTGGGACTGACTAATGTATGTTGCAACAGGTGCCCAGTGAGGTGAGCAGCCAGGAGGAGAAGATGGGACAAATACTGACTAAAGATGGATGTGTAATAGTGAAGCTTCTCCTCCATGTCCTTTCTAAGAGAGGAATTAAATATAATGAGGGTGTCCTCAGAAAACTGTTATTATGGAGCAGGGAACATGGAGTGTCTGCAGAAGGAAATGTTGCATTTAAAGTAGAGACATGGGAACAAATTGGACAGTTTCTGTGGGATGAAATAAGTAATGGATCAAAAGAGGCAAAAGAATTAGCAACAACTTGGAAAGTGGTAATTACAGTAATCCAAGAAATGATGGCAGAACAAAATGCTGCCACTGCAGCATTTGCTGCTCTAGGGCTGGACTCTGTGTCTGTGTATCCAGTAAAAGCATTTGGCAATGACCCTGGCATTCCTTCCTTTGCTCCTCCATCAGCACCTCTGCTGGAGGCAATGGAGGGATAAGAGTCACAGACATTACAGAATTTATCTCCAGCACAGGAATCAGGTGTTGTTAACCCTTGAGAGGCACTGAAGACAGCACAAAATGAGCTGATGGAAATTGAGCCTGAGGGACAGGGAGCTACAACCTCTCCACCATCACCTGCCTCCTGAACCTGACATCTGTATCCACCATGCCCTCCATCAACTCCACCATCACCCGCCGTCCAGTATATTTGGCAGGTGAGGGGTGACCAAACTTTCTGGACATTAGAGTTATTTGAGAAATTATGGGAGTTGGAACAACAGCAAAAACTGCATGAGCAATCCATGTGGGACGAAATGGCAGCCACGGACCGATTGACAGGGACTGATAATACAAGGACAGACGGAGCCAGAGACAACAATGATCCCAGATTATGGTGGAAAGGACTGATAAAGGATGCAATGATAAGGGTGAAATTATTCCCATGGCATATCCAGTACAATTGTGTGGGAGTGATGGGAATGGAGGGAGGCATCCAAAAACATGGTTTGCGCTACACTGGAAAACTACTAAGGAAGCTAGACAGTTGGTTTTTCAGTATGGGTTAACCTCCCCCTGTACACAAACCTTATTTTTATTGGAACACTCTTGACCTCTTTTGACAGCAGGCAGATAGCTAGACTGATATTACCACCTATGCAAGAGTTGATATGGCAGACAAAGTGGACTGATTCATGTCAAGTTGCTGCAGTTAACAATCTGGAATGGAATTAATGGGGATCCTTTAAGGGGAACTTCCGTAGACATGTTAGTAGGTCAGGGACCTTTTGCACCTTTGGTGCACAAGTACAAGCACGACTGCAAATTTAGAAATTTTACAGCAGTCACAAGGTCTAGCAAGGGAAGCTTTAAAAACATTACCAGAAAATGGGAAACCGGTTCCCTCTTACGGGAAAATTAAGCAAGATATTAAAGAATCATACATACAATTTCTAGATAGGCTAAAAAATGCTTTAGAAAAGGCTCCACTTACTGACTCTGTAAGAGAAGGCTTGCTAATGTCCTTGGCTGTAGAAAATGCTAATCCGACTTGTAAGCAACTGTTGCAGAGTCTGCTAAGAACTGTGACCTTGGACATGAGTGAAGCCTGTTCCACAGCTTACACAGCTGAGGAAAAGGTGGAGTACATGGCTACTGCTTTTGCTGTGGATGTTAAGCCATTGATTCAACAAGGAAAAAGTGACTGAAGTTTAAAATGTTTTAATTGTGGTAAGGCAATGCAAAGAAAAGCGGGGACAAGACAGCAAACAAAACCATCACAATCACATAGTGAGGAGTTTAGTGGAACTTGTAAGTATTGAGCTAAATTTGGTCATCATGCACAGGAATGCAACTCAAAATTTTAAAAAGATGCAACCTCTTTGGGAAATGGGCAGATGAGCGCATCCAGGTTGAGTGCAATGACACAAAATGAGGGCTGCCTGGCTGCCTGGATGGCATCTCTGCTGCCACAGCAGGGAGTGCTGGAGTGGACATGGCAACATGGACAAGCCATCAGTCTTACTGATAACCAGATACAATGTATCCCTACTAACAGGAATGCACCCTTGGGGAGAGGATTAAGTACCTTGCTGTCAGGCAGATCATCAACAACATGTAAAGCTTTGTTTGTTTTACCTGGGGTAATTGATGCAGATTATACTGGCAACATAGGAATAACAGTATGGACGGTCCTCCAATTTCCATTCCAGCAAGGATAAAAATTGGAAAATTGATACTATCTAAAGATATAGTCCCTAATAGCAATGAAATTATTAGAAGAGATAGAGGACTTGGCTCAGCTGAAGAACCTGAAATGTACTTTACAATAGAAATTGACAAATCCAAACCAGTCAAAGAAGTTATAATAATGGGACCAGATGGGACCACTTGACAGCTTAAAATGTTGCTGGATACTGGAGTGGATGTCACCACTGTCCCTGGAAAAATAGCCTCAACATAAGCCTTCATAGACCCTACAGACACCAGTACTAGAGGTGGAAGGAGTTCAAATTACTCCAATGAGTAAATTGCCAATCAGCTTTTCACTACCTGATGGGTTAAAAGCAACAACACTACCATATGTAATAAGAACCACAGTTTGCTTATTAGGAAGGGATGTGTTGAGTCAAATGGGGCTTTGGCTTACCACAGAGGGAGAGGGTTTTTAGGAGTTCTCATTGGAGGGCAACCAATCCAAAAGTTAACATGGTTAACAGATACTCCTGTACAGATTGACCAATGGCTGCTGACTAATGAAAAGATCACCCATTTACAAGAACTAGTACAGGTGCAATTGGACAAAGGGTCATATTGCTCCTTCTAACAGCCCTTGGAATACTCCTGTGTTTACTATTCCAAAGAAAAGTGAAAAATAGCAACTGTTGCATGACCTGCACAAAGCTAACCAGGTCATGGAGGACATGGGTGCATTATAGCCAGGTCTCCCATCTCCCAGCATAGTACCAGAAAATTTAGATCTTTTGATTACTTATTTAAAAGATTGTTTCTTTACAATCCCATTACACCCAGATGACTGCCCTAAGCTTGCCTTTTCAGTGCTTTCGGTCAACAAAGGAGAACCCATGAAACTGTATCACTGGGTAGTCTTACCTCAAGGGATGAAAAATTCCCCCACAATGTGTCAAATGAAAGTAGCATGGGCATTGGATCCAATCTGCCATAAAAACCAGCCTTCATAATTTATCATTATATAGACTATATCCTCCTAGCAGGGGAACAGCTTGACATAGATACCTGGTTGACTGAACTGGAAATTGAATTGGCCAACATGGATTTGCAGATTGCTCCAGAAAAAGCTCAATGGGAGAACCTCTGGAGATATTTAGGTTGGATTATCATAGAAACTGAGATAAGGCCACAGAAATTAACAATCAGGAGCGAGATCAGAACACTGGATATTGCGCAGAAATTAGTGGGTGATATAACTTGGACTAGATGCACCTGTGGAATAACCAATGAGGATATGGGGCCGTTACTACAGTTGCTAAAAGGGGGCAGTGGAGCAGATGCAGAACAAACATTAATACCTGCAGCACAGCAAGCACTGAAAATAGTTTCTATGAAAATTATTCAGTGATATAGATCACAATGCAATCAGGAATGTGAATTAGGTAGCAATATTAATGGAAGTGAGCAATCAGGCATTGTGGAAACATTTGCGACAGCTGTAGTCTTTACTGAATCACAGGCAGCATGCTTACTTTATTACTCACATCAGAAGTAATTCTGGCTTGAAGGAAGGAGAGGCTGCAGGAAATGATTGAGCAGATTCCCTCATGGTACCTGACTGGGAAGCGCTGCCCACAGATAGATTTCAGCAAGCCCAACGATCACATGAGTTATTCCATCAGGCTGCTGGAGTACTGCAGTGTCAGTTTGGTCTCACTGCTAGTGAAGCTCAGGGATTAGTGCAGGCCAGTCCCGTTGTCAACAGTTTAAAGGAGGATTGCACCCTGGGGTGAATCCCTGTGGACTGGGACCATTAGAAGTTTGGCAAATAGATGTTACGCACACAGCTGAATTTGGGTGACTTAAACATGTACGTGTAGTTATTGACACCTTTCCATTAGCCATTTGGGCTATAGCACAATCTAGTGAGGCATGTATAGAGACATGTACACACTTCGTTTGCAGGATTAGGAATCCCTCAGGAACTTAAAACAGATAATGGACCTGGCTATGTGGCAAAAGTAACATTACAATTTTTACAACTTTGGGGTGTCCGTCATTTTATAAACACTTCACATTCACATTCAGGACAAGTCATTGTAGAATGAGTATGTGAAACATCGAAGTGTTTGCTTCACAAACAAAAAATGGGGGAAATTGTGTTATTCCCAAGTGATAGATTAAACAAAGTAGTATCCGTAATGAACTTGTTTAGCAGCAGGGCGAGATAAGCTGTTGGCAGTGATTCATGGTAGTGGTCTAGGAGATGGTTTATAAGATTTTAAAGACCCTATTTTAGTACAAGTAAAAGATGCAATTACAGGGGAATGGAAAGGTCTTGTGCAACTGATAAACTCCAGCAGGGGATATGCATGTGTCGTTACAGATTCTAGCACTAGGCAGATCCCAGCAAAATGGGTGAAACCGTGGATAACTGATAAAAGCACAACACCAGAGGCAGAGACTAGCCGGAGTGGTTGAAGTCAAAGGAGTGGATTTAGCTGTAAGGACAGCTGTGACTGTACCTGCTGGATTTTATATCACTGTGAAGTGTGTAAAAAGAAATGGTATAAACATAGTCAATTTTTGATTAACATCTTATGTAGAACATGTATTATGAAGAAATCGGAGGCAACAGAACAATTTATTGAGTTATTAAGTACAACAGGGCACGAGAACCCAAGAAGCACAAGGATAAGAACATTAGTTTGGCAAGGAGTGACAGGAAGGTTGGCTAAAGATGCAGTACCCTTAACCAAGAAGTGTGGCAAGTAGATGTGGATTCCAATTCATTATCAGGTGAAATCAACATGCTGGAAACAATGTGGTCAATCAATGAGAAGCTAAGTATGCTATTCATTGGGCTAATGGTAACAGTAACATATGAACATCCTGTAGTACAAATTAACCCTAGGGAAAACATATGGGTCACATTTGCCAACCAGACAGGACAGCAATCCTTTTTTTTATCCATGGCCACCCCAGGGGATCTTTTAAGGACCTCTCTGGGGTGCCATGGTTTGAGGCTGCACAATTTAGGGACCTGCTTGAAAACAAAACATGGGCAGCAATGAATTTGACTCAAGCTAATGCAACATGCCAAACTCTAAAACCTGGGATTGATGGGAAAGCTTGTTGGATGGCACAAATAAAAATGCAATTGAATCATACACAGATTGAGCCACGAGAATTGGAGTGAGGGGCGAATGACCTTTATCCAAGCACAGCCCCCAAGCCCACTCCCACTGTGGCTGCAGGAGCCATTCTTGTGCTCTGCATCCTCTATTGCTGTTAACATGCCTGGCACACCTCTGCCTGCAGCTTATTGGGTAGTCCAGCTTGGTGTGCCCATTTACAGCCCAACATGCAGGGCAGACCTGGAATTATTTACCAAGCTGGGATACATTGAGGAAGGCTCCTTTGGTGACGTCTTCCAAAGAATCAATAATCGGACATGGTAACGCAAGTGATTACCATAAAAATTTATAGCCAGGAAGTTTCCACCAGTAGAAACAGGCAACAACAGCCAACAGCTTGCTCAGCTAAATTTTGAAATGCCTGGCATTACAGAATTTAAGGGCCATGTCTGTGACTTGTTGAATATTATTGATGTTTGCCAAGTCTTTTTTGATATTGCTGTAAAATTTTAATTAACAATATCTACCTAGATTTTATTATGACCTACGTAACTTTAATGGAAGTCTGCTTTATTAAATGTGAAATTATTTGGCAGCATTTAACTATGCACAGGAATAGTTAAGAAGATTCTGAAGATTCTGGTGTTTAACTCTGCTAACTAGTTTTAATATTTACCCACTTAGAAATAAGCTAAAGGCTTCTAAGGGTGCCTTTTTGGAATTCATGTAAGATCATGTGAGCTACATATTCTAGAGAGGGATGTTGTGAAGTATACTGCTGATGCATTTGCAAAATGTAGTAACATCTGACAAAATTGAAATAGAAATCTGAACATCACCTTATCTCTTAATTGTGTATTTTTAGTAAGCTTTAAATTCAATACCTGGCACATACAGGGATCCAGCCATAACACATTATTTGATGTTACTAGAGTGCATTCCTTTGATTATTCCTAAGTTACTTATGTTAAGAAATTTTTAAAGTAGATATTAATAGAGATGTGTTTTTAAGGTATGTTACAGAAAACCTTCCAGCCAAGGTCTTGTCTCTGGCCAAGCCACAGGCCTGGCTGGCAGAAGAAGTATGCCATCAAACCCAGGTGCTTCTGACCTAAAAACAAAATCAAATCATATTGACTTGTATATTTGGTCTTGAGCTGGACCCATTTTTCGAGGTAGGCTTGGAGGTCTTGTCTGGAAAAGTCTTTCCAAGTCCTTGCTAGGAAATGGAATTTACCAGCTATGGCAGACCCTGGGTGATGGTAAGCATTTAGGGAGTTGTAGGTATTTTTGTTCCATGGTGCTTATTATTTTGTTGAATGTATTCTTTTGCTGCTTTTAATGGGATAGGTGCATGTTGTCCTAAACACCCTTCTAAATGAAATAGGTTGAATTCTTTTGATATTATAGTTATTAAAGCTGAGAACAGAAGTGGGTATTGATAACCTGAACACATCTAAGTGGCACTATATACAAATATGCATTATGATTGACTAGTGCTCACTAACTAGGTCAAGGCCTGCATGAGCATTGAAACCTTTTAAATGACTCTATTAAAAAACTATTGTATTCCAGTCTGACAGCCATCTTGGTTGTAAGTTTAAGGCTTCTTAAAGGATTATCCAAAGGTACCATTATCCACTGAAGATTTTATCAGTGAGGCTGACTAACAAAATTTTACCCAAAAGTCACATGTATTATTCTTAGCACCCCAAACTATTTATTGTAAGCTGCTATCAGTAACTCACCTGGACCAGACTATGCAGCTAAACATGCATGAAACATGTGCCTTGAAACTTACCTGTCAGGAGAATCTCCTTACCTGTAACACTCAAGCTGAACTGAATTTTTAAATTAATTGGCCTAATTGTCAAGAAACTAGAATTTCAGTGGAGTTATGATATGTGAACTATTTTCTCCTTTATTGCAACAGACAACATTAACTATTTCTTCTCTTTGGTAGACTGTCCATCCACAACCCATGCAATCAGCAGTGAGTCTCTCAGCCTTAGGAAGTTCAGACCAGTAAGACACAAATGTCAGATAAATTGATTGGCAAAATTTACAGTGGGCAGCTCCTCAAACTCAGTTACAGGAGCTTCACTGAAAACCATTAAATTATAATAATTCTGTCAATTTGAATATATATTAATGGTCTGCATGTATCAGATGTGCAGTGAAAGACCATCTATTAAATACATCTGTAAAAGATAATTGCAAAAGTAACAAAATTGTCACTGAGTTTAAATTCATTTTACCAGCTGCCCTGTTACCATGACTGACAGGGGCCTTGCCTTGCCCAATCACATGTCTTCCAAGGCTGCAGGCATCTCACTGGCCAGAACTGAAGGGGCGTAAAATTATAGCCAATGAAACTATCCTGACTAGGTTTTTCAAATTCCCTATATAAGGAAGGGCTTGGAAAAAAAAATACTCTCTGTTGCCACATGAATATCAGGGTGAGTGGTATTTGTCTCCTGCCTGCTTTCCCCCTGTCATGTTACATTCACAGGGGGTGACCAGCAAAGTGATTAGGACTCAGCCATACTCTGCACACAGAGCAAGGGAGACAGACGATGTTAAAGCCGGTATGGTGTAAAGCTGGGATCATGCCAGCATCAGAGCTGGATATCGGTGTTGGAGTCAGAATACAATACAGCATAGAGCTGGGATTGGTGTAGAACTGTTACATAAATGGCGTAGAGCTGGACATTGGTGTTGGAAGCCAAATACAATACGGTGTGCAAGCCAGCATGGTGTATAAGTGGAACTTCGCTGGGTAGACAGTGGAATTGCAGTGAATCTACCACGGGCAGTGGAAAACTGTGGCAAAACATCCCCTCAGCAGACAGAGGAAGTGCTGCAAGGTTTCAAACCCTGTTTTTGTGGACTGGAATCGCCTAGGAAACCACGGGAGCCTGGATTTCAGCATCAGAAAACTTTATCTTAAAGGTATGGATATTTTTAAAAAAAAGGTGGATTCATTATGATGAACGAGCTCTAAAAGCTTTGCTCACATGGTGTGAAAGCCATGCGCTGGATGTGCCCAAAGGGACTGTTTTAGATTTACCCTTTTGCAAGACGGTTGGACAGAATGTATTTGCGGCAGCCTCATTTGGCGATGACGCAGCCATTGGTATTATAAAGGAATGGACACTTGTTCTGGAATTGTTAAAACAATTGGATTATGAAAGGCAAAGGGGCAAGGGCAGCAGTGCAGCTGTTTCTTTATGCTCTCTCACACTGGAGCCAGCCGGCCCTGTCGACTGTGTTATGAATATGAACGAGGCCAAACTTTCTCTGGAGAAAGAGGTTCTCGTTTATTAAAATAGCTGCAAGGAACAGAGTACCCAGGATAAGCCCAGGCACCCACACAGTGAGCCAAAACCAGAACAGTGCGCTAACCCCAAATGCACTGGCTTCTCCCCAGGAAACAAGCATCCAAAAAGAAGAACCCCAACCTAACCAAACTCCCCCAATTTATAGCCCCCTTTGAGTCCAGGATTGGTCCATTTTGGATCCGCATGGTGATTGGTCCATTTCCAGGCTTCTCATTGGTCTTTACCGCCATTCATTCTGGACCAATCGTTTCTGCAGGACTTTGAATGATTGGTCAGATCTTCCATCCAATCCCTCTTTGACCTCACCTTGCCCTGCCAAAGCACTGTTATACCAAAGGTTTGGTATAAAAGTTCTAAAAATTTCTAAAAGTTCTCTAAAGGAAAATTGAAACAGTTTATAAGGTGGCTTTTTCTACACTTCCCACAAATTTCTCCGGAGGAAGTCCACAATATTCAATTTTTGGATAAAGTAGGGCATGAATTGATAACCTTGGGACAGTCTGGGAATACATCTTCAGCTAAATTTGTGTTCTGGAGTTTACAAATTCAAACAGCCTTACTTAAACAAAGGAAATTGGAGAAAAAGCCAAATATCAAGCCATGTACTTCTGCTTTCCCTGTTTCCCCCCCTTCCAGCCCTAAACCTCTTACCCCAAAACTTGGTATTTTAAGGAGAGCAAATCCTGCTCATGTGCTGGGAAGTCGACTTCCTGAGCATGTTAAAATGCCTGAGTTCCCTTGTCCACAAGGCCCTGGCCAGGCCTCGTGGAAAACTCTCCAAAACCCTGTTTCCCCTGCTCTGAAACCCAGAGCACTTGTTGGCTTTTCAGAGAGCAGTGATCCCCAAAATGGTCCCCAGTCCCTAGGGGCTACCCAAGATTGAGGATGCCACATGGCACCTTCCCAGACCTGGTCATCTTCTTCCCAAGATTCCCCTAAGTATCCCAAAATTCCTTCCCCATCCCCCTCCCCTCCTGTTCCTCGTGACACCTTCCCTCCCCCTCTCTTACCTGCTGTACCCTCAGCTCCGCCCCTCTACTCCTCCCAGGGAGGATGTGACATCATCAGGTGTTCCTGCCCCCTGTTCCCACGGTATCCCCGCCCCCTGCCGTCCCCCTGTCTCTGCCCCCTGTTCCCATTGCGTCCCCGCCCCCTCCCCAGGCTCCCACGGTGGGGCCACACCCACTGCATGTCCCCAAACCTGTATTTGTTCCAATTCAAATGATACAGGGCAGGAAACTGCAGACCCAATAGAGGGTCCCACTTTGTCATTCGCCCCTGTTTCATATCAGCCTGCAGCACAAGGAGGAGCAGCCCCAACTGGCAATTGGAGCTCCTTTGGACGACAATTGATTAAAGAGGTCTGTAAATCTCACTGGGAGTATGGCCCTCACAGCCCATATTTCTGTGGCCTTTTAAATTCTGAATTGATGTAGGACTGTAGTAGTCCCGCCTGATTTAAAACAGCTTTTCTCATGCCTTATGACCTCTACAGAATTCAAATTATGGGAAGTAGCATGGAAACAACTGTTAAAAGACGCTCTCCCAGGCTTGCATGCTGATCCAAACACAGCAAAAGATGCTAATGGCATGCCAATTACCATTGAGCATCTCTCCGGTGAAGGCCAATGGTCTTCACCCTCAATCCAAGCTACTGTAATTCCTGTAGAAACACTTGAGAAAGTAAAGGAAGCAGCTGAAAAAGCATTCTTTTCCTACCCCTACACTAAAAGCTATGCTTCTAGTCTGTAACAGGAAAGTGCCTCTGATGAGTGTGGCTGAAGACACCAGACCAAGGCTGCTGCCAAGACCACCTCTGCGTGTCTCCGTTGCCAGCCCGGCGCCCATCCCCTCAGCACAGCAGTACCCTGGGCAGCAGCGGAGACCAGCAATGCTTGACCTCACAAAGCCATGCCTGCTTTGCAAGAACCTTGGGCATTGGAGTAACCAGTGCCGCCTGAAAAACCAATTTGATGAATTGAGAAATGGCACGGGAGGAAAATTACAAGCACTCCCAGGGGGTCAACAACAACAAACTGAAAGGGGAGCGCCGGTCTGCCAGGCGTGCAGACATAAAAAGAGCAGGCCAAGGGGAATAAGGGAAGCAAAACAAACCAAACGCGTGGTAATGTTACTATTTCTGTAAGTGAAGCAGATGCTTCAAAGACTACATCTGCTGGTCCACTGTTGAGAGTGAAACAAAATAACCTTTGTTATGATTTAGGTGAACCTATGTTAACCACGTCTTCTGTCAATGAGCCTTACAGGTTGCAGCTGACAGAATCACTCCACCTGAAAGACACTGACTGGCATTTTGTCTCTGTCAACCCAGAACAGAAGGTTATTTGGCACCGAATTCTCTATAAGTACATCGTCATTGGGGACACCAAACACACACCACATGAGATTGAAATTGCTCCAGGAATGACATCAGATCCTGAGCAATTCGTTCTCGGGCTGTACTGTTTCCACCCACCCCTGTTTCTTCCCAAAGGACGAATTGTTGCACAAGCTATCTCTGTGCCATTTTTGCCTGAAGGCACTGAAAAAAAAGGGCCCACAGTCTCCCGGATCCAAGGTATTGGGAGATACAAACCCAAATTATGGTGTCGTATCGGTGGGGGTGGGCAGTCAAAACGCATCGAGATGCTTGTAGACATGGGTGCAGACTGCACAGTGATCCCAGTACAAGACTGGCCAGCACATTTGCCTTTGCAAAACATTGCCGGTCACGTTCAAGGTGTAGGAGGATTGGCAAGACAATCCAAGAGCATCATCCAAATCAAGGGAGCAAACGGACAATTGGCAAATATCAGTCCATTTGTGTTAGATTATTTGGAACCTGTGTTAGGGAGAGATTTAAAGGCCCAGTGGGGTGTCATAATTGATATTCCAGACTCCACAGCATTTTTGTACAGTGGCCATTGAACAGCGCCCCACCCAAAAACTGAAGTGGAAAACAGACAAACCAGTTGAGGTGAAACAGTGGCCGCTTAGTAAACAAAAAATAAAGGCGCTTGAGGAGCTAGTGGAAGAGCAACTGAAAAAGGGTCACATTGTGGAGACCATGTCCCCATAGAACTCTCCAGTGTTTGTCATTCAGAAAGCTGACAAAAAAAGATGGCGGCTCCTCCACGACCTCCGACAAATTAATAATGTCATTGAAGATATGGGCTCTCCCCAACCTGGTATGCCATCCCCAACAATGCTTCCCCAGGATTAGAAATTAGCTGTTATTGATATAAAAGATTGTTTTTTCAACATTACCCTCCACCGTGGCAACGCACCGCGTTTCGCATTCTCGGTCCCCACCATCAACATAGAAGCCCCTATGAAAAGGTACCACTGGACAGTTCTTCCTCAGGGCCTTAAGGTTTTGCCAGTGATCTGCCAGTGGTATGACTCTTCCCTGCTTTCTCCAGTGCATGCAGCTGCAGAGAATCATCTATCATTATATGGATGATATCTTTGTGTGTGCCCCCATTGATGATCTACTCACACATTTGCTTGACCTAACGATCGATGCATTGATTGTTGCAGGGTTCGAGCTCCAGGAAAAGAAAATTCAAAAGATGCCACCTTGGAAATATTTGGGCCTAGAAATTGGAAATAGGACCATTGTTCCTCAAAAACTAGAAATCAATCCAAGGATCAAGACCCTTGCGGATGTCCACAAGTTGTGTGGGTCTTTGAATTGGGTAAGGCCATGGCTCAGTCTGACTAACGAAGACCTTGCCCCTCTTTTCAATTTATTGAAAGGGGGAGAGGACCCAGGTGCTCCTAGGTCTATTACCCCAGAGGCACAGAAAGCTCTAGAAAAGGTTCAGATTGCAATGTCCACAAAACAGGCCCACCGATGTCGGCCTGACTTGCCATCCAAATTTATCATCTTAGGTAAGTTGCCACACCTCCATGGAATCATTTTCCAGGGGGAGGAAAAACAAACTCCTAAGGCAAAGGACACACCTAAAAAGGGCCAAGACCAGAGGGACCCTCTCTTGATCATAGAATGGGTTTTCCTCAGTTACAAAAGGTACAAGAGAATGACAAAGCCTCAGGAGCTGGTAGCAGAACTGATCCGGAAAGCAAGAAGCCGGATCAGGGAGTTAGCAGGATGTGACTTTGAGTGCATTCACATTCCAATTGAGTTAAAATCGGGTCAAAATACTAGGCAAATATTGGAACAATTGTTTTGAGAAAATGAAGTGTTGCAGTTTGCTCTGGATTCCTACTCAGGACAAATTTCTGTCCACCGGCCTGCCCACAAAATGTTCGAACAAGACATTCAATTTACTCTGAAATTGAGAAGTGTTCAGAGTAGGAGACCTTTAAAAAAGGCTCTGACTGTCTTCACAGATGTGTCCGGGAGGTCCCACAAGTCTGTTATGACTTGGAAGGATCCTCAAACCCAGCAGTGGGAGACGGACATTGCTGAGGTGGAAGGTTCACCTCAGGTTGCTGAATTGGCTGCTGTTGTTAGGGCTTTTGAAAGGTTCTCAGAACCATTCAATCTGATAACAGATTCTGCATATGTGGCAGGAGTAGTATCCAGGGCAGATCAAGCAATACTGCAAGAAGTGTCCTAACGTCGCACTTTTCGAATTGCTCTCAAAACTTGTAAAGTTAGTCACTCGCCGGGAGCAACCATTTTATGTGATGCACGTCAGGTCACACACTGACTTGCCAGGGTTTATCGCTGAAAGCAACAGAAGGGCAGATGCTCTTGCTGCACCTGC
The DNA here is from genome assembly GCF_051311805.1 of Agelaius phoeniceus. Lineage (NCBI taxonomy): Eukaryota > Metazoa > Chordata > Aves > Passeriformes > Icteridae > Agelaius > Agelaius phoeniceus. The sequence continues at coordinate 20,682,523 of NC_135303.1, forward strand.
AGTGATGGCCACTCTCCCAAATGTTTTTGAACAGGATAAAATCAGCCACCAGCTTTTCCACCAAAATGCATCTGGCCTGGTTCGTCAGTTTCACATCACTTGAGAACAGGCCAAAGCGATTGTGGACACGTGCCCAAATTGCCAACAACATGCACTCCCTACAGTGAGTACGGGAGCAAACCCTAGGGGGTTGAACAGTTGTGATTTGTGGCAAACAGATGTTACACACATACAGTCATTTGGACGGCAGAAATACGTTCATGTTAGTGTAGATACCTTTTCTGGAGCGGTCTATGGTTCTGCCCACACAGGAGAGTCATCTAATGATGCCATTAAGCACCTCTTACAGGCTTTTTCTTTCATGGGCATCCCCAAGGAGTTGAAAACTGATAATGGGCCTGCCTATAAATCCAAGGAATTCAGGAGCTTCCTGTAGCAATGGGGAGTAGAGCATGAAACTGGCCTCCCCTACTCCCCTACAGGTCAAGCCATTGTAGAAAGGACTCACCGTGATATTAAAAGAGTCCTGGACCAGCAACAACAGGTTCTGAAGGTGGAACCTCCCCACATCTGGTTGTCCAGGGCGCTGTTCATAATCAATTTTCTGAATTGTTCCTTTGACAGCCTGAACCCGCCCATCCTGCGCCACTTTGGGGGGAGCAGTTGTATGTTGATGAAAGAAAAGCCTCCAGTTTTAGTAAAGGACCCTGAGACTTGGAAGATGGTGGGACCTTACAAACTGGTTAATTGGGGACGTGGATACGCCTGTGTGTCCACCCCCTCTGGGTTAAAGTGGGTTCCTTCCAAATGGGTAAGGCCCTATGTTCCCAAGGTCTCAGAGAAATTGACAGAAGCGCCCCAGGTGTCCAGTGCTGCCTGGAGAAGGAAACGTCGCAAGTGTTCTCTGGAGGAAATTCCATTTAAGCCTCCTATCTGGAATAGTTTGTAATACGTTTGTCTTAAGTTCCTTGTACCAGTTTAGATCCCATGGTTCATGTGTAGTCTCTAGACACCATGAGACCAAGCCTGCTCCTCGTCCTACTCGTGATCATCCCACCAGCAATCTCCCGGATAGTCCCTCAGCCCAAAGCACGTATGGACTACCTTGGCAAAAGTCTTCGGACATCAAGAGAGAAACTGACAACTGGCTGAGTGGACTGTTCAAAGGCTGGGGACTCTCGGGCTGATTGGGATCTATTCTGAAAACTGTAATTTTAATATTGCTTATATTAGTTATTGTTGTTGTAGTTGTTAGCATTGTTTTTGGACTAGTCAAACGCATGGTTCCCAAGTTGATTTCAAGCTCATCTCCCCCTCCTGAAGTTTACCATTTGGGAGCCCTTAGTGCTCCAATGGATGACATGGAACCCTCAGTGGAAAGCACTGAACCTCCTGTAGTGGAGGAACTGATTTACCAACCATGGTTTGGCAAGCACTCTGCACCAAAAACCCAGTCCTCTTCTTTTTAAACAAAACTAGGGGGAGATGTTGCAGTGTGATTTCCTGTTTCACCTATCCCAACCTCTCAGGTGTGCCAACCTTCCCCCTCCCGCTTTTGCCCTCCTGCTAAGAGCTGTCCATCAATCTTAACATTCCAGCGAGGGCGTCACGTGGTTGGCAGAAGTTCATAAGATGCCCCTCAGGTCTGGGCTCATTGGCCTGTCCAAGCGTCTATATCCCTTGAGCCTTCCCCTCCTCATACCTCATTGGCTCACCTGTCCCTCCCCTCCCCCTGTCGCCGGGGCTTAAAAGGACACAAGACCATGCGGCGGGGGTTCTATTGCGAGCTGTTACCATATTCAGAGGTCTACCACCCTGAAATAAAACTCTGGATTAAGACTCTACGACAGAGCCTGCTCCTTTCTCTTCACTGTCGCCTGAACCTTTTCCACCAGAGGTAAACTGAGTTCCTACTATGCCTGGATTTGCTCCGAGTGCCTAGCTGCAGCATCCAGCTGGCCAAAGGTATCTCTGGGGTAAAACGCCACAGCTGCCGCCTTTGGTCCAGCAGCAAGGGCTAGACGAAGCCAGGCACGACACACCCGGAAACATCAGGATCAATATTCTATAGAAAAGGTTGGGGTGAAGGTACACTCACCGTTTGAATCTTAAGTATAATCATGTTCTCATGTTTTACAATAAATCATATAACAGTACAATAACCCTGTAATATTCAGCTGTCTAAAATACATTTCAATGGACACTGGAAACCACAGACAGCATCCTGATATCTCCTCAACAGAACAATTGATCACAAATGATCACTCACCTCATGGACAGTTCATATAGGGACTTGATTTATTTACAAATTATTTCTAATGTTTACAAACTGTTTCTCTGTTTACAGGTTGTTTTCTGGGAGTTGGGTTTTTGTCCAAGGGATAAATGGGTTACAGGTTTTTTTTTAATAGTTGTGTTTTTCCTAATGATTAAATGGACTAAGGGTTAAATAGCTTTCTGCTTTTAGACATAAGTTGTAATTTGTAACCAATAAACATTATGCCTGTGGCCTGAGTTCTCCCCTAACAGATCCCGGACGTGAATTCTGCAGCTCCAGTGAAAATTAGACCCATGCTGTCTTCTTTTACCCTGTTTGCAAAGGGCCCTTGCAGATGGGTGAAAAGAGACCAATTCACAAATTTCATAAAGACAAGAAGGGTGAGATGTTACCGTGACTGACAGGAGCCTTGCCCAGTCACACATCTCCCAAGGCTGCAGGCATCCCACTGGCCAGAACCTGAAGGGGTGTAGAGTTATAGCCAATGAAAATCTCCAGACCGGGTTTTTCAAATGCCCTATGTAAGGAAGGGCTTGGGAAATAAATACTTTCTGTTGCCACATGAACATCAGGGTAAGTGGTCTTTCTCCTGCCTGCTTCCCCCTGCCACATCACATTCACACTGCCCTAGTGTTTTTTAACATATAACTCCCTTCTTTTTGTGAGAACTACAAATTTTATTGGGAAAAACAGGGCATCCAAGAATTAAACAGTGAAATATTGTGCCTTACCACTATAGATATGCTCTTTTACCTGAACTTAATTCAGTCCAACTTGATTTATGTACCACAAATGAGTCTAGACACAGCTGAACAATATCATAAGGCATGTTTGAATGAAAGTTGACTTTACTAAACCTATTAAATATTTGTCCCCAAATGCTTCGGGGTGCGTCCTGCCTGTCTTCGTCTGGCCTCACTGCTGGACCAAAGGCTGCAGCTGTGGTGTTTTCACCACAGAGATACCTTTGGCTGGCTGGGTGCTGCAGCTGGGCACTCAGAACAAATCCAGGCAAAGCAGGAACTCAGTTTACCTTGGAAAAGGTCCAGACAACGGGGAAGAGAAAAGAAGCGGGTTCTGCCATGAAGCTTAGATCCAGAGTTTTATTGTAGCATGGTAGACCTCTGAATGTGGTAACAGCTCTCAGACAGACACCCCGGCCACATGGTCTCATGTCCTTTTAAGCCCTGGGGACAGGGGGAGGGGAGGCACAGGTGAACCAACGAGGTGTGAGGGGGGGAGGGGTCAAGAGATATGGACTCTAGGACAAACCAATGAGCCCAGGCCTGGGGGGCATCTGCCAATCACAAGATGCCTTGCTGGAAGGTGAAGATTAATGGACAGCTCCCAGGCAGGAGGGCAAAGGGGGAGGGGGAAATGTTGGTGTACCTGAGGGGGACGGGATAGGTGAGACAGGAAACCACACTGCAACATAAACCAACAGTTATGGAGTTCTTTGTATAAAAAATGGAATAGCATTGTAACATCTAGTTCTTTCTTGTATGATCTGCTGGAAAGAAAACAAGAAAATTTAATTTCAGTAGTAGCTAAAAGGAAGACATTGTCAAGCATCCCCATGGCACTTTAAAATGCATGTTTGAAAAACAAAGAATGGGGAGTGCGGGGATGGTATGTACGCTCACCAAAGCCTTGCATGTTTTAAAATTCTCAGTCATTGTGGTGTCTTGTTCTTGGTTCACTCCAGCCCCCCCTATCCTAAGTATCAATGGTTTTGTCTTGGAATTCCCCTGCTTTGAGCAGTTTTATGTCAATCCTTTCGCCCCTCCTGTGTTGCTATGGTTTCTTTCATGTATCCAAGTTTTCCCCTCCCCAGTCCCCTTGTCCGTCACCCGGCGACCCATCCTTTTCTTCTAGGTTCTTCTCTCCAAGGCGTCGGGTGATTGGTCAGGGGCTGGGGCCCCTCCTCAATTTTTTCTTGATTTGTTAACCTGTTCTGTCACTCTTAGTATGTATCTAAGTTTCTGTGTCCTGATTTGCTGTTAGACGTTTACACCCAGCCCCACCCCCTGCCTTTATAAGTTGTTGCATCCCAGTTGCTCCTTGCTCAGGCAGCTTCCCTCTACCTTGCCCCCTGTAGCTTCCCTCAGTTCTCCCGTTTGTTGGTCAATAAATCCAACGTTTCTCCCTTCACTGCCTGAGTCCTCTCTTCGTCTCTGCGCGCTTCGTGGCTATTGCCCTCTTGTGAGGCTGTGACCCACAGGTGCGGACCTGACTCCGAGTCGGGCAAGCACCCAGGCTGCGTGCTGGGCTGTGAGCAGCCGGGTCTCCTGCAATCAGCGCAGCCGCAGGCTTGGCGCCCAACGTGGGGCGGCCAGAAGCGGCGTCTGGACGCGTCTGCTGTGATCGCCTGGGATCGTCCCAGAGGACTGTGATCTGGACCTGTATCTGACCGCCTTTCGTATTTGGATTACAAATCCTATTGAGCGACAAGCCACTCCTCAGTGTAGCACGCTCTTGTTTTAGAGAGTGGTGCTCCTAGGAGATAAGGACAGCGCCCTCTCCAGCATCCAGAGAGACTGTCCTGCGTGCAGAGCTTCCCCTGCGTTGCAGTTCTGGTTCGTCCCGCCGACAGGGTGAGTTTCTTGTGGCCGTTTTCGGTGTCACCACCTTACCCCTCTCGGTTTCATTCCGATTTCTTGCTTTTCTATTTCTCTCTTTTGGGGTAAGGGCCGGATTGGGACCCCCTTTTCTACCTTTTACTTTCAGTTTCTTTAACGCTTTCCTGCAACGTTTGGGTTGAGTTGGGTTGCAGACCTCCCCAGTTAACATCTCCGAGGGATGGGTGCGAAATTGTCTGCATCCCAGAAGGGAGTCTATTACCAAGTTGTGGGATCCCTGGGGGGAGGGAAAGTCAAAGTTAATAAGAAGGAAATTAAGAGTTTAATTCAGTGGCTGTTTTCGAACTTCCCTGACGTTTCTCCTGCCTCAGTTCTGGACCCTGCTTTCCTAAAGAAAGTGCAGCATAGACTGCAGAGAAATATCCAGACTGGAGAACGTTCCTTTGAAAAACATTTCTATTGGATTTCACTCCTCCTTCAAGCTCTGAAACAAAAATCTGATCCCTCGAAGCAGCCACCGAACCCCTGTTCGTGCCCCAGTTCTCCCCGACCCTCTGTTCCTATCCCTCGTCGCTGTCACCCTCTTTCCCGTACCGAGTCCCGAGGGAAAGCAGACCGCGTCAGCCCCGCGCCAGGTGTCCACCATTCCCTGGGCTCCCCCTCGGCTCAGTCCCCTTGCCCTGTGAGACCTGGCCAGTCTCTCAGAGAGCCTGATCCTATACCCCTCGCTCCTACTCCCACCACCCCAGTTACAAAACCCAAAGTTCAGTTTCGGTCCCCTCATCAAAATGGCGACTTTAAGTCACAAGATGGCGGAGACCGTGTGGTTCAGGCAAGTAAACTCCCTTCTTCTTCCCATCATCCCTCTTGCTCCATCCCCAGATCCTGCCCTTCCCCTACTCTGCCCCGTCCAGCCCCTTCTCCTCCTCCTCCTCCTCCATCTCCTCCCCCGACTCCGCCCCCTTCTCCTCATTTCCCACCACCTCCAGATTTCCTTTTGGGACCGGCAAGCTCCTCCCAAGGGGCAAGACACTCTGCTGTAGATCCTCCCACCCAGCTCTCACGCCACGCCTCCGCCTCCTCCACTTCCGGTTCTCACGCCTCCGCTTCCGTTTCCCACGACTTGGGAGGGGGGGAGAGCGTGGGAATCCGGAAGCTGGGACCAGCTGCCATCCCATCAGCCGCCCCGGTTGCGTTTCACCCAGTGGGAGAAGGCGTGACGCTGGCGCAGTGGGTCCCCTTCTCCCACTCTTCTATGAAAGAGTTGTGTAAAGCCCAAAAAGAGTTCGGACGAGACTCCGAATATTTTCGGGGACTCCTTCAGGCCGTCCTCTCGGAGTCGGTAATCACACCAGCCGATCTCCGTAGAGTTTTCTCCTGCCTCCTCAACACCTCGGAGCAAGTGCTCTGGGAGGGGGCATGGAGAAAAGAAGTCTTAAGAGTGCTCCCATCCCTATGGAACAGCCCGAACTCCCGTCTTAGCACTGAGGGAGAAGTGCTTTCCATTGACCACCTTTTAGGAACCGGGGACTGGGCCGATGGTCACATTCAAGCAAGGACCATCCCAATAGAGGCGCTACAGGAGACTGCCAAGGCAGCTGAAAAAGCTTTCTTGGAGTTGCGGGCGGCAGCGCCTCAAATTCCGTATACTCGAGTTTTGCAGGGCGCAGAGGAACCTTTCCTTGAGTTTGTGGAGCGGCTCCGACGTTCAGTCAACAGTCAAGTGGAAGGTGAGAGCGTGCAGACTGAGGTGCTGAAGCAAGTAGCGTTTCTGAACGCTAACCCAGCCTGCCGCGACGCCATCAATAGCCTCCCCCTGGAGCCGCCTCGCACTCTCCGCGACATGCTCGAAGTGTGCAGGAAAAAGGTCCTCGTTCCGTCAGCTGCCAGTGCACCACCCACAGTCATTCGTCGTCCAAAGCCGCCATCCCCACAAGCTGCCGCCGTCGCAGAAGAAGCCGGTCCATCTGCCGAGTGCTGCCCAGCCCTCCAAGGGACAGATCAACCACCTACCCCTGTTTCCACTCCACCCGCTGCACCTTGCCACTTATGTGGCAAGGTTGGGCACTGGATGCCCCAGTGCCCATTGAGAAAACAATTCTACGAATTTAAAAGGCAGCAACAGGGAGTCTCAGGAAGGGCACCTCAAAAAAACTGATATGGCAGCGCAGTGCCCCCCTGCGCCAAGACAGAAATCAGGAGGCAGTCCTTGGTGCCTTGACATCTGGAGGGAGGGGGGAGGATGAAGGGAGCCAGCCTCCATCCACCGACTTTGACCATTTGCCGGACTTGACATTCTACCAATCTCAGCCATCTTTAACTACCTTGTCTTGTGTTTCGTCCTGCAGGTTGCAGCTCGCAGAGCCGATCCATCTCCGCTCTGCAGAATTCCACCAAGTGACCGTGCTTCCTGAGTGCCCGGAGGATTGGGAGCGGGTGAGCTGCAAGTTTGTCGTGCTTGGTGACACAAAGACGACCCCACCAGGGGTGAGTATTGTCCCAAGTCTGCTACCAGCTGGCCTGGAACAATTCTCACTCCTGCTGCACTGTGTCTGTCCTCCTCTCTTCCTGCCCAAGGGACAAATCATCGCTCAAGCCATTCGTGTGGCAGAGCAGAACCCAACCACTACATCTTCACTGGGAGCTCAACACAATTCACTACAGCAACATTCGGTAGCCTGGGCCCAAGCCCTTGGACAGGAAAAACCCAAAGTCATGTGTATGCTTTCCAAAGGAGGGGAGAGAGTTGCAATGTACGGCCTTTTAGACACAGGGGCAGATGTCACAGTCATTCCCTCTCGGGAATGGCCGTCGCATTGGGATCTGCAAAACGTTCCAGGGCGGATCCGTGGTGTAGGGGGCCTTCAATTGGCTAGACAATCAAGGAGCGTTGTGCAAATTACGGGGCCAGACGGACAATTGGTTTCCGTCCGTCCATTCGTTTTAGATTATACAGAGCCCCTGTGGGGAAGAGACCTCTTGGCCCAGTGGGGAGCCAAAATTGACCTACCAACAGCTCCCCAGGTTTTTCGGGCAGCGGCCACTGAAGAGCGCCCCACCTGGAAATTGAATTGGCAGTCAGATACACCAGTTCAGGTGGCGCAGTGGCCGCTCAATAAACAAAAATTAGCGGCGCTCAACGAGCTCGTGCAAGAACAAGTGCAAAAAGGTCATTTGGTAGAGTCCATGTCGCCCTGGAACTCCCCAGTTTTTGTTATCAAAAAGCCTAACAAAGATAAGTGGCGACTCTTGCACGACCTCAGGCAAATTAATGCCATCATAAAAGACATGGGGTCTTTTCAACCAGGGATGCCCTCCCCAGCAATGCTCCCCCGAAATTGGAATCTGGCCATTGTTGATATAAAAGACTGCTTTTTCCAAATTCCCCTACACCCGGAAGATGCACCGCGTTTTGCCTTCACGGTTCCCTCCATCAATCGTGAAGCCCCAGGCAAGCGCTACCACTGGACAGTTCTTCCTCAAGGCATGAAATGCAGCCCTGTGATCTGCCAGTGGTATGTCGCTTCCCTGCTGTCCCCGATCCGTGCAGCAGTGGGGGACGTCATCATCCATCATTACATGGATGACATTTTGATTTGTGCGCCGACCGATGACTTGCTAGCCCATGCTCTTGACCTGACAACCAATGCGTTGATTGCTGCAGGATTTGAATTGGCGCAAGACAAAATTCAACGGATGCCGCCTTGGAAGTACCTTGGCCTTGAAATCACAAAGAGGACCATTGTTCCTCAAAAATTGGCAATCAGAACAAACATTAAGAGTTTGGCTGATGTCCATCAGCTGTGTGGGTCTTTGAACTGGGTAAGACCCTGGCTGGGAATTCCAACTGAAGACCTAGCCCCCCTTTTCAATTTGTTGAAAGGGGGAGAGGAGCTCTGTTCTCCCAGGGCCCTTACCCCGGAAGCCCAGGCAGCGCTGGAAAGGATCCAAAGCTCAATTGCAGCCAGACAGGCCCACCGTTACCAACCGGGCCTGCCCTTCCGTTTCATCGTCCTGGGGAAGTTGCCACACCTCCACGGGTTGCTTTTTCAGTGGGACAATAACATCAGGAAGAGTAAGGGCCAGAGCTCAGAGGACCCCCTCTTAATCATAGAGTGGGTGTTCCTCAGCCATCACCGGTCCAAAAGAATGACACAGCCACTTGAGCTGGTGGCAGACCTGATCCGGAAAGCGAGATCGCGGATCAGGGAGCTGGCAGGTGTGGACTTGGAATGCATTCACGTCCCTATTAAATTCGAATCGGGCCACCTCAAAATGAGGATGTTTGAGAATGTCTTCGAAACCAACGAAATGCTTCAGTTAGCTCTGGATAGTTACACTGGCCAAATTTCTGTTAATCGGCCGGCCCATAAATTATTCAACCAAGAATTTACGTTAACACTCAAATCTATTCAGAGCAGAGTTCCGCTCGATGCCCTAACTGTTTTTACAGACGCATCCGGAGCATCCCACAAGTCAGTAGTGACTTGGCAGAATCCTCAAACTCGACAGTGGGAGGCAGACATTGCCGTGGTAGAAGGTTCGCCACAAGTAGCCGAGTTGGATGCTGTCATTAGGGCATTTGAGAAGTTCTCGGAGCCTTTTAATTTGATCACAGATTCGGCATACGTAGCCGGTGTAGTGTCCAGGGCAGAGAGTGCTATCCTTCAAGACGTCTCAAACATCCGACTTTTTGAATTGCTCTCGAAGCTTGTCAAACTAGTCTCCCACCGAGAGCAACCCTTCTACGTGATGCATGTCCGGTCTCACACTGATTTGCCGGGGTTCATTGCGGAAGGCAACAGGCGTGCAGACGCCCTTGCCTCTCCTGTTCAAGTGGCCCCGCTCCCTGATCTTTTCGGACAGGCCAAACTTAGTCACCAGCGATTCCACCAGAACGCTCCTGGTCTGGTTCGTCAGTTCCACCTCACACGCGAACAGGCCAGGGCGATTGTGGCGACATGTCCCCAGTGCCAGTCCCACCAGATGCCATCTATGAGCCTGGGGACAAACCCTAGAGGGCTGTCAAGCTGCGAAGTGTGGCAAACAGATGTCACGCATATCCCTGCATTTGGCCGGTTGAGCTTTGTGCATGTTTCTATCGACACCTTTTCCGGCGCTATCTATGCTTCCGCCCACACAGGTGAGAGGGCGGCTGATTGCATGAAGCATCTGCTTCAGGCATTCGCTGTCCTGGGCATCCCCAAACTCATCAAAACAGACAACGGGCCAGCGTACACGTCCAAGGAATTGTGCCAGTTCCTGCAACAATGGGGAATAGAACATAAAACAGGCATCCCCTATTCCCCGACAGGCCAAGCCATGGTGGAGAGGGCCCACCAGAGCCTGAAAAAGGTTCTCGAACATCAGAAAATGGCAATAAAGGTAGAGCCTCCCCACATCCGTCTCGCACGAGCAATGTTCACGCTTAATTTCCTGAACTGCTCGTTCGAGAACCTCAATCCTCCAATGGTACGGCACTTCGGGAAACACAATCAACTGCAGCCTGAATCCAGGCCTCCGGTCCTCGTCAAGGATCCGGAGACCTGGAAGACAGAGGGACCATTTGATCTTGTGACCTGGGGGAGAGGTTACGCTTGTGTTTCCACTCCCTCAGGCCCAAAGTGGGTCCCCTCAAAATGGGTACGGCCTTATGTACCCAAAGGAACGAAGCACAAGACAACCGTCAGCCAAGTCCAAGTCGCTCACTGGAGGCGGAAGAAGAGGCCCCCTGACTTTCCTCATGCTATCCCAGAAATTTGCTGCCTGTTCAATGCAGATCTGTCCGACCCTTGAGTTTCTGATGTTTCTAACACTGTGTTTTTCAGTTTCGTTAGACATGGCACCAACCCTGACCGGCCTTCTCCTGTTTACCACCACCCTGTGGTCCACGCAGCTTGCCATCAACGCGTGGATCGTCCCCCAGCCCAAGGCAAACGTCTGGCGAACTCTTGCTGAGGCCCTAGGACAAGATCACCTCTGCCTAGACACCGGCGCAGCAAAGGACCCGATGTCGTCCTGCCTTGTGGGGATCCCTCTCCCCCCCTCAGAGCTACCCCCTCCTTTTAATTATGCCTTTTCGTTGTCCACCACCCGCGAAGCTATCGCAACCTTCTGGAGTGCCTGGAGAGACGGGGCCCGAGGCCTTGTCCCTTTAGACTCCGAACCCCAGGAGCTTCATTTGCTCGGCTCCGCAGCTGCCCCTGTTTGCATTCAGTTTCGATTTACCCCTCGTCCTGGAGAGAAAGGGTACACGGTCCTGAACCCGTCCGATCCTAGGTACCAGGCCGCCCGGTGGTGCAAGAAACCCATTAGGGTTCCACTCTCTTCCACCCCGGGCGGGAAGCCGATGGCCCTCCCCCGGGGCATTTTTTTCATTTGCGGAGACCGAGCTTGGGCAGGCATCCCCTCTCACCACATAGGAGGCCCCTGCGCATTTGGTCGGCTGTCGCTGTTGACCCCCAACATTACTCAAATTTATGATTGGAGAAACAAGAGTCTCAGCCTGAATTCGACCTCTGATTCGACCCGCGCAAAAAGAGACCTAAAAGATCTTGACCCAGACTGTGACTCAGTCGTCGAGCATTGGGCTAAGCCAAAAATCGTAGCACTCACCCTCTTTTTGCCGTGGGTGTCTATCGCAAAGTCTCTAGGCGAATTGGCCCGCCTAGAGTGTTGGGTGGAGAAACAAGCCAATTTTACCTCAGCCGCCCTTTCCGACCTCCTATATGATGAGAAAATGACACGGCAGGCGACCTTGCAGAATAGAGCAGCAATAGATTTTCTATTGCTGCTTCACAATCATAAATGCGAAGAATTCGAAGGCCTTTGCTGCATGAACCTGTCCTCCCGAGCCGAAGATGCCAGAGTCGCCATTGACAAGATGCGTGGCCTTCTTTCTAACATCAAGCAACAAACTGCAGACTGGCTGGGAGACTTGTTTTCAGGGTGGGGGCTGTCGGGCTGGGTCGGGTCAGTCTTGAAATCTGTCATTTATGTTTGTTTTACTTTAATCATTATTTTGATCTCAGGGGCAATTCTTTGGGGCTGCTTCAAGAAGCTTGTTGCCAAATTACTTGAAACACCAGAAGTCTTACATCTACAACAAGCAAGCAATTTTCCTGAAGAAAACTCATGGGAAGAAACATCTTTCCATTCAGAAGACAGCTATCCCTCCGACGACCCCAACGCCTCAGAAGAAAGTGTCCCTGGATCAGCTCCCCTCAGAGACTGAGTTGTTTTAAGTTTTATCCCAAAGACTGTTCAATTGAAAGAGTTTGTTCCTCCACTCTCCCCTCTTCTTTTTAAACAAAAAAGGGGGAGATGTGGTGTCTTGTTCTTGGTTCACTCCAGCCCCCCCTATCCTAAGTATCAATGGTTTTGTCTTGGAATTCCCCTGCTTTGAGCAGTTTTATGTCAATCCTTTCGCCCCTCCTGTGTTGCTATGGTTTCTTTCATGTATCCAAGTTTTCCCCTCCCCAGTCCCCTTGTCCGTCACCCGGCGACCCATCCTTTTCTTCTAGGTTCTTCTCTCCAAGGCGTCGGGTGATTGGTCAGGGGCTGGGGCCCCTCCTCAATTTTTTCTTGATTTGTTAACCTGTTCTGTCACTCTTAGTATGTATCTAAGTTTCTGTGTCCTGATTTGCTGTTAGACGTTTACACCCAGCCCCACCCCCTGCCTTTATAAGTTGTTGCATCCCAGTTGCTCCTTGCTCAGGCAGCTTCCCTCTACCTTGCCCCCTGTAGCTTCCCTCAGTTCTCCTGTTTGTTGGTCAATAAATCCAACGTTTCTCCCTTCACTGCCTGAGTCCTCTCTTCGTCTCTGCGCGCTTCGTGGCTATTGCCCTCTTGTGAGGCTGTGACCCACAGGTGTGGACCTGACTCCGAGTCGAGCAAGCACCCAGGCTGCGTGCTGGGCTGTGAGCAGCCGGGTCTCCTGCAATCAGCGCAGCCGCAAGTCATGACCTAACAAACCAACAGTTGTCAGATGCAGGATGTTGTCAGCAATTGTGGGACAGTTTGCCCATTGCTTCACTTAAACATGAAGAGTCAAACAATTTAAGGACAAGAATAAGCAGAAGGATATATACCCTTGATATGACAATTTGCCTATAACTTCCTTTAACTTTAAGAATCAGACATTTTAAAGACTGGACTGACTAGAAGGACACGTATTTTATGGTGGAAACAGGTTAGTGACTTATTACCCCTGATAGTTTTTTGAATGTTATCTCTGACAGTGTTTGAATTAACTTGTTTGTAACTTTCTTAAGTTTGTGTAATTAGGCCATGGATGTAAATAGCCTGTGGCATACCATCCTGCAAAGCTGTCCTTGACGGCTCCCAGACATGATTGTAAAATCTCTTGAAGGTATGGCATAAACCAACGGCTGGTAAGGCTAGACTTGTCGAGTTGGGTAAAGAGCCTCATTTGAACCAGGGATATTATTTGTGTCATCATCATTATTTGGTACATTGTACCACATTTGTCATCCTTTCTACAAGGGCCCTGCAGAGGATGACAAGACACTGCATTTGTATTTAATAACAAGAAGGGGGAACTGTGGTGGCTAACAGCTGACCTGGAGGCCTCACATTTATAGATAACCCTAATTATATAACTCTAATTATGCAACTCAACCAGTCTAGGCTAGTTGTCAGTCTAGGCTGTTAGGGAACCAGTTTAGGCCATTAGGGATGCAGACAGCTGTTGGCTAGTAAGTTGGGTAGCAACTAAATTCAGCCAATCAGGACCAACAGTGTGGCTTTTGAAAACTATACAAAGGGAACTGCACTCAATAGAAGTTGGTTGTTCTCGAATGAACCTCGAGTGTTGGGTCGTGTGTCCATCTGAACTGCGGCAGATACACTTTCTGGAGTATTTTTACTTCTCCATCCCAAACTAGGTTTTCTCTAATCATATCTAAAGCTGCTAATTTGCACATTTTGTTTATGAAACAAGCTGTAAATGAGAGTTACAGGTAGTTTCCTTTTCTTCTTTAAAGTGCATATGATCTAGCAGTTTTGAATTTTTTAAAATGCTGATGTTCTCGTCACAAGTGCCTGTATGATAGCAAGTAGCTTTATAGTATTATATTATTATTTTATGTTCTGTTAAGAAATTATTTGAAATTAAGCAAGCCAATCCCAAACACCTGCACAACAGGCACTTTATTAACACATAATTGATAACTTTTGACAGGAGGCTATAGTCTTGCAATTTAAAAGTGATTACAAGATTTTTCTTAAGTGTGTATTAAAATGTTTATTTTTAGCTGGGAATTTCATGATAACATTTTAGAGAATAGATTCAGCACCATATTCAGCATTTCTCCAGAGTAGGCAATATTTACATCTGTGAGTTACAAATGTACAGAAGAACAGTGGTAAATGCAATCCCAGGTCAAATCTCTGTATCCACATGTATTTCCTTGACTCCTGGAGTCTCTGGACAGTTTTGTTGAAAACAGTGTTTTTCTCTGATCAGAAAGTGAAGGCAAGGGAACTATTGAATGACTTCCAAAAAATAGTACTGCAAAAAAGTGTTCAGTAAAATAATTTCTGGAATTTTTTAATGTAATTTTTGATACTGTTGATAGTACACTGAAAATGATCTTTCATGCCAACATGAAAGTGATCTTTCATTTCCAAGATTAGCAGGTATTTGTATCACATACTTTGGGCATGAGAATATAATCTCATTGAGTTTGACTTGTAAATAGGCACGTGAAAATGGTGTGAAATGTGGTGACCAGCTTTTAAACTCCATTGCTGTGAAAATACTGACCATTTCCAACCTTCTCATGACACATAAGGGAAATAATTTCATAAACAGACCAAGTAAAAAAATTGAAACAAAATAGTGATAATAATAATAGATGGTAATATTTAGGACTTGAGGATAGTTAAATTTCTTAGTTTCCTGTGCCCAGCTGTGAGAAGTGTTGCTATAACCCTAACTATATTTCAGGAAAATAAGCAGAGGGATGCTCTTTTCCAGTTTCATGAAATCGTGACATACGGTGTGTTATCTCTGTGGGTGGAAGTCTTCCTTAGGCTGTGTTTGGCTTCCCTTTGGTTCCAGCTCTGCAGCTTAGTCAGAATGGATTTTCATAATGGAGTATGAAATAACTCTTGTAATAACTCTGGTTCACAGCTGTGAAAAGTGTGATCTGTTTACAATGAAGCAATGCCTAAGCCCCATGCATGTAGATGATAATAACATTCTCAGCAGCTGCAATTCACTTTAGAAATAATAAAACTGAACAGAGAAAACTGCTTCAGTTAATACCTCTCCACCATGATTTGAAAGATCTGAATGACTCAAGATGGGGCTGCTAGTGACTGTCTAAATTTAATTCAGCAAACAATAAAGACACTTATAACAACTCTGATGAAACTGACAAATAGCACTGGTGATTGGAAGATACTTGGGAAATGTAATGAAATAATAATATACCATAGACTGATCTCATTTTGTGTTTTTTTTCATATTGATTTTTGCCTCTTGATTTGATGTCCCTAGTTCCTTCAGGCTGTCTGCTGCAATCCAGATAATATAACAAACTGGAAGAAAAAATGCTGCCAGGCCAAAGTGGTTATTTCGATCAAATCTGAACAGAATTGAGTTTTGACGAATTTCTACTTACATGAGTGGTATCATTAACATGATGACAATCTACACTGCTTTATGTAAAGGAGAGTAATTTTGGTTGTCATTGTAAACAACAGTACAATTTCAAACTTGGAACAGGCAATGTAAAGACTGGAAAGGTATGATCAATGCATTTGGCTTTTTACATCCTTGTACTAGTTTGAGCACAAACCAGTGGGAAATTCCAAGTTGTAACTACAACTTAATAGGAAAATTAAAATAAAGGCAGAAAAAAAATGTCTTAAAGTGACTGAGTAAGGATATACCCTGATACCCTGTTAGTCAGGGTGGTGTTAGCAGCCTGATTAAATGTGGCTGCAGTCCTGTTGAAGTGATAGATGTGGTTCTGTCAAAGTGGTGATCCTGCAGAAGGGTCTTGTCTTCCTCTAAAGGTCCCATGGTGGTTATGTAGCTCTTGACTCTGGGAATCCAGTAGGTAAGGCAGCTTGTAGTGTTACAAACCTCAGATTATATCCAGGTAGGAATGCTTGGTTGTTCTCCCTGGGTGGAGCATTTCACGACAGGGTGATGTAATTTTATGGGTCACGCAGTAAGAATCGATGGCCCATTAGCAGAAGATAGCCCCTGGAGGGAGTTATCAGGGATGAGTCATGAAGGAGATAAGGAACACTGCCCCACCTGTTTTTAACACCTTATGGACGTGGTGAAAAAATACATTCTTTTAGTTACATCTTACATTGTAACCTAAGACAGTTGTCAGCATGGGACCTATCATGTTGGCGAGGATTGTATGAGTTCATGAATTGGAAGCCATAAAGTCTTTGATATTGGCATAGCCAGTGCAGGCACTTCATTCAAACTATGAAAGAATATGCTTTTCTATCATGTCAGAGGTACCCCAGATGGTGCCCTGAGACCATAAAGAACATTTAGTGTATGACTCTCCCTGTAGCATTATTTGAATGTGAACCGCTTTCAGTGAGAAGATGTATTAAGAATGGGTTCAAATCCACAGTAGGACAAAAGTCAGTCAAAAGTTGCTGCTACTGATGATAGTAAAGCATGGTGTGACTATAGTAAGGTTATTAATGCATATATAGCTTTATACAAAATAAGAAACTTGTCACTTTCTGATGTCTTGATTTCTATCAGGTGTAGATGGATTTCTTATGCACAAATAATAATCTGAATGATGGTTTTGTGAATAGTCACAGTTGGAAATCATCTTCATGTTATCTTCTATTATTACTGATAATAAAGGCAAAAAAAATAGTACAGAGCATTTTATTTCAAACATTAGATTCTGCATCTTATAATGGATACTCACGTGCAAAATTGCCTCCTGATGTTGCATTGTTTACATTATTATGTTTACCTTACTAAATATGGGAACACAATTGATCTTGTTAATTTTCAAGCAGGATGACATCCTTGGTTTTCATAGAAACACATCAGCTGGTGACAAAAGACTGAGACCAGGGCTTCTATTATTAGGAGTTACCATATCTTATTAATATACCCCGCACACTTCTGACTATCACAGCAATAAAAATATAATATGCCTTCTTTTTATTATAAATACTTTTAAAAATTCATTTCAGCAAAAAACACTGTCTACTAGACATGAAGCCATAAAATCTCCCATGTTCCATGGACTAAAGCTTGTGTCCACTTTTCTGGAGGGTTGAGGTATGTTGATTTAAGAGTATATATTTCCAGATATATACTTGAGTTGGTGAATAAGGATTTCACAATTAAAATTATAAAGAAGATATGTTTTATGCCAGCTGGGACCCATGGGAGATGTTTTCACCATACATGTGTACCTGGTGAGACAGGTTTTGTGTTTAAATACACATTGATTGCACAAGCTCACACCTCCCTGCCCGCCCATTCCCCACCCACTCTCTGCCTCCTTGTGCTTCACACTATAATTAGTCTTCTGTGGTGCCATGCTCCTTGGGAGTCGTGGGCAGAGATTGTCTTGATGAAGTAAGAGGTCTTCCTCAGGTGTTCACTGCTTGACCTCATCTCTGGGCAAGCGCAGTGTAGGTTTGACTATCTCCCAGGTCAGTTTGTCCGGGCCAAAACCAGGAACCTGGTTCTTGCTGGCTCCTTAAACAAAAGGTTCTGCTTTATCGGGTTCCCACCATACTTGAATCTTGCTTTAATGAGTGCTCTTCTCTTTATGGCCTTTATCTAGCAACTAAATTCTTAGGTGTTCTGTTAAAAGTTGCTTCTACCTAACAAGTTACATTCCTATGTGTTCTGTTACAAGTTGGTTTTTTACTTCTATAAAATTGCTAAACAAGCTACATATATTTCTGTTTCTCCCTTACTCACTTAAGCATATTGCATGCTTCTAAAATTCTGAATTTTCATCTACATACATGTTTCCCACATGATACTCAGATATGATATCAGCAAAAATACTTCCTATCCTGTTGTATTGTGTTGGTTTGCTCCACCCCCTCTAAGTTAAAGTGGTTCTGCCCTGGTTCTCCCTCCCCTCCCAGTTACTGCCTGTCACCCCAGTTGTTATAGCAACCATTGTATCTTTTTACACTCCACCCCAGTTTCCCTGGTTACCGAATATATCCTTCCCTTAACCCCACCCCAGTGCCCTGCCAGTCACTCCCTGCCTCCACCTTTTTCTCCAGAAACTTCTATCCAGGGCTTGGAGTGATTGGATCAGGGGCCGGGGACCCTCCCCCAAGTTATTTTTATTTGTCTTTTCTTATGTCAATTCCATCTTCCCCACGCCCCCCTGGATTCCTATTTGCTCCCAACCTGGTTCCACCCCTGCCGCCCACACCCTTTATAACCTCATGTAATCCTTCCTCCATTCTCTTTGGTGGCTGGACTCCCTAGGATCTCCAATAAACCTGGACTTTGCCCTGACTGGAGAGCACTTTCTTCTTTCCTTGCTGACTGCAGCCACTCATCAGCCTTGTCCTGCACCTGCCAGCGCCTGCAGCTATAACGCTGGGCGTTTGCCTGTGGCGCTGACCCAAAGCCCGGCTATCGGGTGAAGTGCCCCCCCTGTGCTGCTAGCTGTGCTGGTGAGCTAGCTGGGACATCTTTCATTGGCCGGACAGCTGCACTATCCATTCATCTATTCTCTCTTCCTCACATTCCTGTGTTTCTCATTGTCTGGCTGAGGAGCTTTCCTCAGAGCACCACAAGCAGAGTATGGTTTCCCACCACATCTCCATTGAGCAGCAGCTGAGCTGGGAACTTCAAAAGGAAGCTGACAGCTCCAGAGAGGCCATCCTCTCTCTTATATCTCAGGTTGCCTTGGACAGGGGGAAACCCTGATTTTTAAAGTCTGCAATAACCTTTTGGTTATTGCACATTCTTCCTTCTGAAGAACGACTGGTAGTGTTTTGGAGATTTACATCAAAATGTTCTTCTTTCAAATGTCTTTGGAGAAAATCCCAGACACAATGTTGTCAGTGGAATTATATTTTATGAACTTCTTAATGCCAGGAAGTGGATAAGGCACCGGTCAGTCTCACTGGTGCAATTTGTACTAGATTCGCAGGTGTAGTGTGGCGTTTGTACAGCACTGTGGTATTACACTTTACTAGTTGAGGTATGACAAAGTCATATCAATTTACAAAGCTGTCATTGTCGAGGTGGTCATGACACAAAGCAGAGACCACAAGCAGTCTCAGATGGCAATTCTTTATTATCAAAAATGGCTGACCTTTTATACACTTCCTAATTTTTTATACTTCTTCTACCCCAACTACAATAAATCAACATAACACCACTGGTGAAAAGCATCAGTGACTTCAGCTAACTTTCTATTTCAAAAATACTTTGTCCAGTTGCAAAGTTCTCTCTTTAGCTTTCTTCAATTCCTCTTTTCTCTCAGTCTCCTTAGTAACAGTCTTGGAGAGAGCTCCTTATCAGCTTCTTGCTTCTCAGCTTCATCTCGCTCCTTTAGCTAACAGGACTACTGTTAGCTCCTTCCACACAAAACACAGAAAAAGACACATTTTACTTCATGAGAAGTAAAATTTTTGTAAATTTTTGTAAATTTCTTGTCTTTGATTAGTTGAAACTTTGTGAAAGATAGGTGCACTTACATGCTAATGTTTAAATTACAGCATTTGTGCCAGACAGAATACACTTTATTTTGGGTAACATTGTTAAATTACACTTTGGGGTTGTTTTCTTCAGTAAGAGAAATTTTGCTTTTGTTGATTGCTCTGCTAAGTCACAGACATGTGCAACCACTTCACCATTCCTAGAGCCACAGTACACAAGGAAGTTTTAAGTACAAAATTATTCTTGCAAGCCGCAGAAAAACACTAGCAAAAGATCTTTGCCTCAAAATAATATCCTTTTTAATGCTGCATCTTTTGTCCTTAGCTTTTTATTTACCAGGTAACACTGACAATGTCTAGAGATCCTGATTTTTCTTTGTATGGAAAGTAGTAGTCAAATCCTTGCATTTCTCTAGAGTTCACTTCGTGTTCTGGTGCCTGAGACTGGTAGTATCTCCTACTCTTATCAGTCATGCAGTGATATTGTCAGCCCGTAATCTATGCCTTTTGTCTGTCTCTCTGGACAGCAAAGAGGGGAGAAAAGGGGGGGGGGGGGGGGGGGTGGGCAGTGAGAGGGAGAAGCTATTTTGGAACATTCTACTTTGAGGGAAGGGGCACTAAATTGTGGAGTGCTGTTCCTGAACCCCAACATGTAGGAGTCACCATTTGAAGGAGACTAAGGAAAAAGGATTGGTCTGTATATGTCTTGGTTTGGGAAGACAGGTGTCTGCTAAGGAAGGCAGGAGCCTCTCCTGAAATGGAGAATGTAAACTCTCCCTACCCCTCCGAATTGCTATAAATTTTAAATTAAGGGGATCTCAGGCAAAAAATACGGGAAATAACAGTTACTTAATAGGGAAGAAAAAAAAAATAAAAGGATGAAATAAACAATGCAGTACACCAGAACAACACTGACAGAGTCAGAACTCAACCTGACACTCTGTTGGTCAGGGTGCTCATAGAAGTCCAATTGGAAATGTGGCTGCAATCTTCGTGAAGTGTTGGGTGTGGTTTTGTTGGAGCAGGGGGTCCTGTAGAAAAGGGTGGATTCTTCCTCCGAAGATCCAGTGGAAGAAGAGGCAGCTGCTGTTCCTCTGGGAAATCCAGTAGAGAAACTGTGCTGGTGTTTCAGAACCTCCCGATTATATCTGGGTAGCAATGCTTGGCTCCTCCCTCTAGGCAGAGCATCTCACAATGGGATGCTATAGTTCTTATCAGTAATGCAGTGATATTCAATAGCCTGTTATCAGCAGATGTCCCCTCCTGAGGGAGGAGTGACCGTGATCACTCAGAGAGAGAGATAAGGAAAACTGCTCACTTGACAAAAAGACAACTGCCATACAGATGGTAATAGAATACGTCTTGCCTTGCAAGAACCGGAACAGTATGTATGTTAAAATATAGGGCATTTAATGTTTTTTTTTTTGTCCCCTATCAAGCATGAAAAGGGCAATCCTTGGAATCTGATGTTTTTGTACAAAAAATGATGACTAATATGTTGAGGATTTTTAAAGATATTTTCTTTCTTTCCACTAACTGAAAATAGCAAATCAAATGGTGGCTTTCCAGTCCTGAAAATCAGTACACTTTAGAAAGCCAATTAAACATTATTCACATATCTCAGCTCCATATTGAAATGGAGGTTTTGGGGGGTTCGCTTAAGTTAGCAAGATGAATTAAGCATTTAAATTTTAGCTTGTAGAATTATGTATTGAATTTTAACCTTTTACTTAAGAAACCTCTGCCATGGTACAAAGGGCATAGGAAAATGCAAATTTCTGAAGCTTCCTGGGATAAAGGACAATACTGGGAGAAGACCAGGGAATGCAAGAAACCCAGAAAAGGGGGTTCACTGTCTCCAAGCTGATCAAAACCAACAGACGTACTCAGATAAGCAACAAGGGACCAAAGTGCACGCACAAAGGAGAAAAGTTCAAAAGTTCAGTCATGAGGAAGACCACAACCTTCAGCCTCAGAAATCACCAAAGACCCCCGTGCAACCACCACCGCAAACAACACATGCTCAGAAGGGCATGGATCTAATTACCATATGAGACAAGGATAGGCGGGGCCAGAGTTGAATATGCATGAAAGGATTGTGTAAAGTAATGCATATGGAACATCTTTGTGAATAAAGATGTGGCCCAGACTGGAGCTTGGGCACAAGTTTTCACGAGAGCTATCTCACTTGTGCTGTGTGCCGACAATACATACCCACTTCAAAACAACATCAGGTTGTGGAGTCTATTTATTCCACATATCGCTTCAATATTACCGTTCTTTGAAAGCACACTCTGCATCTTCCTCACAAGTGAGGCAGTTGATATTATCTAGCTAATTTAAGAACTATTATAGTTATAATGCAATTATGTGGCAAACCAGATAGCAAGAGAGCATGACTTTACATTACAAGGTGCAAAACAAATTCAGTGTTCAATCAACCAATGGACAATTCTTATTTGCATACATGTATAGCCACAGAAACAAGATACACAGAGGAATAAGGGAAGAGACCCATTTTACATGATGTACATAGAATATCTGACAGTTTAGATAGGAGTCATCATTGATGCGGATAAGGATGGTGCACTTTGTTGCCATGGATATGATTTTCCTGATTGGCAGTGGAAAGATTGGCTGGGATGAATGCTAAAAAAAAAAGCCACAGACACACGCACAAGCACAGACATGCATACACACAGAAATACCCAAACCACAGCAACAATCTGGCAATATCAGTATCTTCTTTGGTTGAAAAGCTGGATGTGTTTCTTTTGGTTTTTTTTCCTAATTACAGCTTATCTACTAAACAGTATAATCTAAAAAACCACTATGTTTTTATAATAAATAATTTATATACAAGGTGTAGTTATAACCTGCACACATAGCCAGAGACACAGAAACTATATTTTATATACCTGTATTCTATAAAATAAATAGAAATATATAAATATTCAATACTTAAGGGAAAATGTACATGTGTCTGTATGTACTTAGAACAAGATTATTTTTTCTTGTTTTAGGTTATAATCCATGACACTCATTTTTATGCACACATTCAAACTTGAACTGCAAAATGTATGTATCACAGTATAAATACGAATTTGTGCAAAAATTATTTTCACTGATATTCTTCACTACCTTTTGATCAGCTGATGACTATGAATTGCTCAGAATTCCACTCACCAGTTTAAAGACATAACCAATCCCAAGCAAAACACAAGTTTTACTGTCATTCTACAACTTCTGCTGAGCCATAAAAGATCTTTCAAAGTGCTTTGATCTTTCTACAGAAATCTATACTTAGCTGCTTGAGAGGCCCTTCTGATGTCAGCAGGACAATGTGGACTCTTAAGCCTTGGGGCTTGGCTGATTTGCCACTTGAGCGCTGAGCATCTCAGGTGCTGCTACAAGAATCAAGCCCATGCTATTTACAGTCTAGCTCAGAAGTGAAAACTTCATCTTTCCTTCAATGTTCTTTAATGAATGAGGCCAGGTCCCACTCTCAGTTATGGAAGAGCAAAACACAGCAAGGTATATGCTTTAACTGTATGCTTATCATGTTCTTCTGTGTATAACAACAGTATAGTGCTTCTTTTGAAGTAGATGACACTCAGAATTGCCAGGTGACTTTTTCATCCTTGGTAGTGTGGAACTTTAAAAATAAAATAATATTAAAATATAAAGGCACTGCTTATTATTTTTGATGAACTATTTCTGTATGAAAGAAATATTCAGATTTTATCAGTGGCCCTATACAATGTAATAATCTTACAGCAAATGGACAAAAATTGTCAGTTCTTTATTGTGGTCTGAGAGACAGATTTATGGGCGAGGAGACAGGTGTTAAGGTCTTTGCCCACTCCAGTTTCTTTCTGAGTAGGTTATATTTAAGAAATAATTTGATTTTCTTTTACTATAAATAAGAATATTTATAAAGTACATAGTAACTCAGGATCTGTGGAAGAAAAAAATACGCAGAAGATAATGTGTATTAGCATTGTGAGAAACAACCCTTCACTTTTAAAATTTTAAAGGTTTATTAAACCTTAACAAATACAACACAGGACTGAATAAGGAAAAAGGGCAGCACATGAGGAGCATGTGACTGCTACATGCTTGCCAACAAAATGACTGCTCTGCCTTTTATACTCCTGGTGTTGCATCAGCTAACCCTGGCCCCTCCTAAAGTCTGTCAGTCAACTCTTCTTTGCTCTTCATTGGTGGAGACTACTTTCTTGCAACTTGATTGGAGGTCAGGTGTTGTCATGCTGTGCCTCCTTAGCAACGAACCTTCCCTATTCCCAACTGCCCCATGCAAGGGGGCACATACACACACCCTCCCTCTACATGCCCCCCGACAACTAAGCCTGTCTGGGGCAACAAGCAGAGGGGGGGAAGGGGACTGTGGGGAGAACAGAGGACGTCTAAACAACAAACTAAATAACATAACCACACATCAATAAAACTTCCCTTAACGTACACACAATATATTATTCGTTAGTTGCAAGAGCCAATCCTCACATTACCTACTTATGACTTTTTATCTTTTTGCTACTATACACACTTGAAGCAAGTATTTTTCATATCTGTTCCAGATGTGTATGTGAATTAGTTTCTGCACCTTTTGCTTTGTGGAGATACTTGTCCTCCCTGTTCTGTTACACAGCCTTGCTGCATTAAATTTCAGGGTCAGTAGTTCTCCTCTGTAGCAAACCCAGGACATAAATGAGGGAGGAAGAAATGAGGAGGGAGAAAAACTGGGGAGAGAACGGAAACCCAGACTGAGCTCTCAAGCAGCAGTGATGAAATCCTCTGCTTACAGTTTGGATGAGAAGACAGTGATCAACACTGAACTAACATACCTGAACTGATTTGAAAAAAGGTCCAGGGATTTTATCCCCTATTAAGCTTCCCGCTTAAGTACTAATGGCTCTTAAACCTTAATGATTCCAATCTCTTTGCCTCATGAACAAATGTTTATTTAATTCTTATCAAGGTGAACATGCATGTTTCTCTTTAGTCATCTCCTGTTCGATTCTTCATTTTATTCCCCTCTAAATAACTTTTGGATTTGTTGACTTATTTTAACCAAGCTTGCTAGCTAGGCTGATGCCCAGCCATCAGATAAAACAAGTCCCTGTAAATTTTCTGGCTATTAAGTAAAGGTGAAGGATCCTATTAATGCCCCAAGAGACTAAATGGGAAAAAGCCATTAGAAAAGATACATTTCTAGGCTCCTAAAACTATGTGTTTTGATATCTAATTAAAAAGATGAAAGTATGGATCATAAATATCCTGGTGAATGATCTCCTTTCACATGCCTGGCAAATAAGGTGCAAAGCTGTAACAAGCTTTATAGCCCCATGGCAACATCTGAAAGACCATCTTTCCCCTTACTACCTTTCCCTGCTGCCCTTCTCAATCATCCTATGGGTGAGGGGCATGCATTGAGCTCTCACTTGAGCACAGAAGCAGATTATGCTTCTGAATAAGAATCCATTTGGTCTTTGGTATTTACTTTTTTTTCCTGAAAAATAGGGGTTGAATTCTACAAGATTGTACAAAGATTGGCTACATTTTGAGCTATGAATATAACTTCAATGATCAGTGGGGGAATTTTGAGGACACCTCTTTTCATTCAGTGAGCAACTACATGTCTGAACTTTACTCTGTGACCTATCTAAAATCTTTAATGCTAATTTTCTGTCCAGATAGTCAGTATGAAGCCTACTAAGGCCTTGGCAATATTATTTAACATCAGAGTCATCTTCCTGACTGAGCTGTGTAAGTGGTTTACTTGGGTACAGCTCAAATGAGAATCTGATGTGAGAAATTGTAATTTTTGTGTGTGTTCCTTTCTTGTCTCTTTTTTTCTTTTTTTTTCTTTTTCTTTTTTTTTTCTGTAGAATATGCCCAGCTTCGTAAATAAGACTTCAGGAAAAAATATTTTGAGTTTTGTTTTCTGACTAATTGACTTGCCAGTATTAGATCAAGAGAGTCTTGTGATATCTCAGTCATTTATGTAGAATCCAACTCTTCTCCTTGCTTTCTGAGACACCCAAATGAAAGCTTGAAATGAAGGGAAGATGATACGAAAGATGGAAGTATCCTGACATTTAATTATATATTAATAATGACTCACAATTACATTTCATAAGAGTTTCAGAGGTATATGGAGCCAATCTAATTTCACACAGAGAATACTACACCTCTCCTCTGAAAAAGACATCAATAGAAGTTCTCAGTCTTTTGAAACTGATTTTCATGGTGTCTGAAACCATGGTATCTTAAACTCTTACCCAAATTGAAAACAAAAATGCAACTTGCATGCAGTTCCACTAACCATTTTCCTGCTCAAGTGGTGACAACGGATGTATGCATGGGATTTTTAATGGCCCACCTTATAGCTCTTTCCTAAAGAAAGCTAAAAAAGACATCAGAAATTCCAGCTATTTGAATGAAGCACCCATATGAACTTTCTTGGATGCTTTGTTATGTTTCTAATAGCCTTTGAACACTGTTGCCACCAATGCCAGTTCCATAATGAACATGGAGCTCCAAGGGAATAACAACCAACATATTGAGGATGTCAATGCTGGAATTCCAATCTTTCTATAATGACTGAGCTTTGTTAAAGCAAATATCACTTATAAAACCTCTTGTGTTGCCACATCTCACTGCCAAGTTCATGCTTCTAACTTTCCTTCAGACCAGAGGAAAGTTGGTGTCTTATAATCATTTCAGTGAGCGGTTGTTTGTCTGGCTCCAGTAGTGTACATTTCCCCCTATTCATGATGAAGCAACTTGCAAACATTAGCTCAATATAATACAATGCTCAACACAAAGATGCTTATCAGCATTCAAACTAGATTTGAGCTATGTGTCACAGCTGCTAAACTTCTATTGATAATTTTTTTTGAGTGTGATCATACAACATCACATGTTATGGCTTCTTTTAATGTGCCTATACCTAGCATTAATTTTTACTAAGGTAAAGAAAGTACAGAATGTTATGATCTACAGCTTATTAAGTTGACTTTTAAAACTATTATGTAAACTAGTAAATTAGGCTCTGCAAGAAGCTGAACCTTAGGTTCTTCATATCATTTTTTTCTTCTCCTTTCTTTGATCTGTTCTTTCTCTGAGCATATTGCCTGTGGAATTAATCTGATACAATACTGTAAAGTATGACAGAGAAACTACAGCATGATAAAGAAATAAAAATAGAAATATCAAACATGACTTACTGCTTTTGAAGTATCCCTTTAACAACCCAGTATGAAATCTTGGTGATAATAACAGTGAAAAAAAATTGGTTTTCTTGGCACATGCTGATAGTATCTTTATTTTCATCTGGTTCATCTTTCTTTTAACTGTGAACTTGATTTTCCACATCAGCAGAAGATGAATAATGATAATAATATATATGAATATGTACATATATGTATGTATGTATGTATGTATGTATAAATACATGTGTGTATAAATATATATATGTGTGTATATATACATACAGATATAAAGTGTGCATTATCTAATTTTCCCAATACATAGATTTATATAAGACCAAGAAAAGAAGAACTGGTCATCTTTCTGCCTCTGAAACATCTAAAGAGATCTCACTTACACTCCTCAAAACCTGATTTTCCCATCTTTGTACCACTAAACTCTGTTCTGGTGGTAGCTACTTGCTTCAGTTTTTCTCTTTCTAATGTAATACTTTAAGAAACCCTATCAAGAGTGATAAAATGTCTGTTCAAAGTTGTCTTTGTGTTAACACTTGTATATATGTTGTGAGATAGAACAAGGACTGTGACTGTATCTTGAAAAAAGTCACACTACTTGATACATAAAATTCATAGAGAATCACAGCCTCTCCTTCAAAGTTTTGCATGAGAAAAATTAAACAATATAGACATGCATTTTACTTAGCCTTCTTCTTCTGCAGGCTTGGATGGTATGGGTAAAGAAATGAAAATTTTGGTTTCCATGCGCTTAGTCATTTATCTTCAAGCAACCTATTTTAAAGAATTATATTTCAGTCTGTAGTGCTTTGATCCTAAAAGAACAATGTTTCTTGAAACTAATTTCTGCTCATCCAATGTTTATCCTTTAATTTCTGGCAAAATTAAAACTTTCATTTTCCTTCAGATTTGCCTTCTATGAACGTGGGTTTGCTGGATGAAAGTATAGAAAACAACCACTACCTAATAATTTACAAGACAAATCACAGTTCAATAAGCAAAAACCTACATATTGACTGCTTAGGACAAGGTGTCAGACTTCTGTTCTTAGGAGACAGTGGTTGGTGAAGCAATGAGAGGGACAAAGGACCAAGAAAAAACCAGAAGAAAAACAATTCTTTTCAGGACAGTAAATTCAAGACACAGTTAACTGCTTTGAGAATATCCTGTTTACACTAGATACCATATGTAAAAAAAAAAATTAGTTATTAATATGAATTAATAACTGAAATCTGTGTTTTGATAAAACAAATTTATCAACTCCTGATGCCTGTACTGCTTATTCTGCCTTTCATTTGAAAAACTAGTTGGATCTTACCTCCCTGATACTTCTGTACAAGTGTTTTTCCAGAGTCTAGAGATGAGATGACTATGAAATATGTCATGGGATGCTTTACCTGTTCCAGAAAGAAAAAAGGTTTAGGAAATTCATGGCAATAAGCTGTGAGAAGGAGATCAGTATAACATGCCATGCAAATAGTGAGCCATATTTGATACCTGATCTGTGGTTATTTTGTTATTTAAATGAACTGGAAATAGTCACAAAACTCCCATCCTCTACCAGACTTTAACCAATACTCATGAAAGCAGAGAAATAATTTTGCCTTTTACCTATGTGCCCTGGGAAACATCCTGAAGTTGTATTCCATTATATTTTCTTGACATCATATACTTTGCTGGTCATGATCACCTCTGGTAGTTCTGTTTTACATGCCCTGGATGTATGCACAAGAGCAGACTGTGAATATTCTTGGAAATAACAAGACCACTGATGTTTTAAAATAAAATGCAGGGGAGATCTATCCGGGGTGTTACTGATAGAGATTGGAACAAAGCAATTCTTTCCAAATACTTAATACCTTTAGAGCAGTTTAATTTTTGGTCTTCACCTTTCAGAAAATACTATCTCAGGAAGCAGAAAAACAGTAAAAATATTATTTTCACCCATGTGGTTCTCCTCCCATCACCCGAGGACAATTGCTTCCTATTTTAAGGTTTTCTAATGCTTAGTTCAGACAATAAATACCATGATGGGCACCTGCAATGGAAAGCAAGACCTGACTAAGGAAAAATATGAGTGGTACTCTCTTAGGCCTGGCTACATTGGTACATTAAGCAAAGCTGGTTTCTGTGGAAGAGCATGTCTTACTTAGGAATACAGTAATACGTCTTTGTGTCCAGCTATAATGTAGAAAAACAACTATTCTTCAGTGAGTGATGATTTGGGGCTTTTTCTGTAGGAAAGGCATTTTGTGCTGTTCTTGTGAGCCAGCAAAGGCCTCCTGATGATAAGGAAAGCCCCGTACCTCTCCTGAGGAAGACACCAAGGTTGCCACCATGGAGACGTGATGAAGGAGAGAAAGTTAAAAGATACAGACTCTAGCTGGCTCACAGAATGACATGGCTCCTTGATCACCTACTAAGAACTTTGTTTCTTTCTTATAACCAATGGGCAGTGAATGTGCCTGTTAAATAAATGTAATTATCTTGAAAAAGTATAAAAGCAACATGTTGCTATAATAAATCTCTCTTGCACCCTTCTGATGGAGTTGTGGTATTTTGTGCTGTGTCGCGCTCTATAACGACATTTTTCTTTATGAGGCATTTCTGACAGATAGTTGCATGCCTTATGGAAGATGTTATTCAGACTTTCTTAATGAAGTCCTAATTTTGCATACTGACACCCAGCAGCACTGCTATATTTCAAAGTTTCAATGTGTTGATTGATGTCAAATCAAATCTAATCATGTTGAAAAAATCCTCAGTAGCTGGCTGGGGGTGAATCCCAGAGAAAGTCAATACATTTCTGGATGAAATAAGAATTTAATGTGTGTGAACAAACTTTTTTTTGCAATGTTAGTTCTGTTTTCATTTTATAGTATTTGTAACAATAGTTTTCTTCTTGTCAAATCACCCATTAACTATAGGCCACAGCAGTTAAATTCTCCAACTCTCTGTTACATGGTTTTGCTGTATTTGTTTAGCTGAGAGGTTTTTGATGCAAGCAGAGCTGTGTCCTTGACACTTTAAGTGCTCTTTTTGCCTTAGGGAGACTGGTGGTTTATACTCCATTTCTGAATCTCACCCTGTCCCTTGGGAAGTGGTCAGATTTCTGGTGGTTTCTGTCCCTTGGGAAGTGGTCAGATTTGCCTTGGGATGA
Source organism: Agelaius phoeniceus (assembly GCF_051311805.1). Lineage (NCBI taxonomy): Eukaryota > Metazoa > Chordata > Aves > Passeriformes > Icteridae > Agelaius > Agelaius phoeniceus. Next base: position 20,712,457 of record NC_135303.1, read on the forward strand.
CTAAATGTGTTTATGATGAAAGTTGCTAAACTGAAGCAGAAAAAAATTCTAAAATGATGTAAGAAATGTCTTTCTTCCTCTAGAGTATACTTCTATGGATATGGAACTGCTGATAGGCCAAGGGTGCCTTAAGGACACCAGGAAAGGAAAACTTGATCAATGTTTTAAATTGGCTATTGACACAACCTCTTCCATTGCTCTTTAGGCATTGACTCCTCTGGCCCTACTACATTTAGGGCTGTGATGGTGATTCCCATAAGATGGAGGGGAAGGCTACAAGCTGAGCTGTGAGGGCAATAAGGTCGGATGGTATCTTTTATCATGGTAATTGTCCCCTCCCTACACAACTCAGTTATAATACTCAGCTTCCCTTCTCCTGGGGAAGGTGTGATGTGTTATAATATGCTCTGCTATGCTGATGTGAGAGTCATAGTGTGAGCTGTCATGTCTTAAAAGGGATGGTAAACCATCAAAGAACTCTAAAGCACCCCACCGACACATTCCTGAGACCTTCCATTGGAGGACTGACGGAAGCATGCGATTGAGGTGTTGCAACAGATCCAGAATTCGTTGCAAAACACAGTGTAAAACTCCCCAACCTCCCATGCAGGGGAGGTCCCTGCACATTCCCATCCAGGCTGAACATACCTCATCCATTGAACTCTGTTTCATGGTACTCCCCCCACTAAGAAGACCATAAGAAGAGGAAACTTTTTAGATAAGTCCTGCAAGGAGATTTAGTGCAGAGTAGCACCTATAACTCCAGGGACTGTATGCCTCAAACACTTGAGGCTGGATGTAAAACTCTCTGCCTGTCACTGTGACTATTTCTGCTTCTCTTTCAGCATGGATGGGAGGGATGGTAGTAAAATCAGCAGCCAATTATATTAAGCCCAAGGCACTGACAACCATTCAGAATAAAATTAAATGCCAGCATACTGTGGCAACTGATTCCTTTCTTCTGCCATCTCAAATTATGTACTTACTAAACAAGAAGGACAGAATCTATCGTAAAGCATTAAGAAAGAAGCTGGTTGAAATGTGTCTTAGGAAGATTAATTTCCAGTATGAATTAGTACCCTTTCCTTCACTGAATAATTAGAAATAAAATAAATCAGCTGAGAAGATTTTAAAACCTAAGTTTCTTCTCCTTTCACAAGATACATCCTACTATAGATGTAGAGTAATATTAATAGTGTATCCTAACCAGAGCTCTAATATATATATATATATATATACCATATATTAAAAAGAACAACCCAATTTTCTTGATGTCACAATAGTAAAAATATTTACATTTTTCTTATAATACGAGGTCTGATTTTTACTTCTATATAATAATTATCAGAAGGTGATGGTATGGCACCCTAATGTAGCTCCAGGAGCCATGGTGACATACTCTTTAATACAAAAAAAAATTCCTTCTTCTTTTTAATTTTGTGAAGAAAATGCTTCCTGATTAGTTTATTTTTGGTTAGTTTCCTACAGCAACTAGATGTAACTTTTCTATGGCAGCTAAAGCAGATAGTGTGAAAAGGTAAAGTAAGGTCCTGGGCTTTTCTTCTTTGTCTAGTGCTACAAGAAAGGTTTGTGTCTTCTCACCACTGCTCCTGACCGCGGTTTTTGAAAGCCCACCCAATATCTCTTGAAGCGTTCTCCATGGGTTCCTAACTGTGACCCTGAACTCTTCATGGCACTTCAATCCTTATGGAATTACAGTATTTCACACATTTCCTCAATGCTCAGTTGAAACACTTACTACTGCATACAAGAAAATTCTGATACATACACTTCACATATGATATGCTTTGTGGTGCATGTGTGGAATCCAGTCCTTTCAAGGATATCAAATCTTTAATTGAAAGGCACACAATTTGTCCAAGACTTACTGGATGCACTGGAAGTGTGCATGCCAGTACTGCAGATCCTGTAGCATATGTATCATTCTCAGAAGCATTAACCTATACAATGTATGCTTTCAATAGTGCCAACATTCCTTTGTTGTTGCTGGTTTTGTTGTTTTGGTTTTTTTTTTTTTTTTTGGGCAGGGGGTTGGTCTCTATTCTTCTTTTAAACAAAAGAAATATCTTTTTCTCAGGGCTATTCATATCTTAGAGCTATAATTAAAGACACCCAATAATGTTGTTTTCTAGTGCCATCTACCTTACACTGTTAGTTAATTCCCACACAGCAGTAGAAGTGTCATGCATTAACAGAAGTAATTCATTATTCCAGCACCCATGCCTTCTATCATGAGAGAGAAAACTTATACAAAGCAAAATCTCAGTTTCTCTGCTCACTGAAGTAATCTGCCAACAGTTAAGTTGTGCTTCTTGCCATGACTTGACATCCAGGGCTCTTGTTTTTATCCAGATGAACAGTTAGACTATCCCTGGATGTTGATAATCACCTTCAATAACTAATTTTCTATGCAGAAATCTACAGTAGAAGTGCAGGGACTACGTAATCTTCAGTAAATGATTCCCAGTGTCAGACTTGAAATTAGTTTAAGGAAAACAATGTAAAGAAACTCTGAAAAGAAGTAGAAAAATTACCTTTTTGGAAGTACTAGTCTGAGAGGGAGTTAGCTAGCCTTGATTTGAAGCTGGAGTTATTCAATATTCCCATTAAAGGGCCTTTTTCAAAAGGAATATGAAGATGGTCATGACATGCATGGGCAGGTTGCAGGTAGGAGGCATTATTAGAACAAAGGTGGATCAGATCACATAGGAGAACTACTGAGCCTTGAGATTAAATGGGAGGAATTTTTAAAAGTATACATAAAAAGTGCCTTGATTACAAATAACCAAAATAATTTCTGCTATTAGCTATGGGGAGAATCAGCTGAAAACAACAGATAAAAACATGCATGCCTTATCTGGTATGGCTGGACTCTGCCAGTCTGATGCAATGACAAAGGTATCAGATGTGACCTTAAGATTCATGAAGAAAAATATTTCCAGAGGGGAGTGTATATGCCATAATAAAAGGCAATACTATGACCTCATCTAAAGTCACCACCATCATCCAAATCCATGAAATATGTATTGAAATTCTGCCAGCATGGAGAAGTTCTAGTACAGTATGATACACTTTGGGATTCAAGCATGCTGGCAGGGACATCATAGAATCATAGAATGTTAAGGGGTTGTAATTGACCTTAAAGATCATCTAGTCCCCAACCTCCCTGCCATATGCCAGGACACCTCTCACATAATTCAGACCAGAAGCATGGCCACAGGTCAGCTTAGGCTATGGGTGGAGGAGCCCAAGCTCCTTGAGATCACCTGTAGCAACCTCTTAGATAAATTCTAAACAAAATTTGGTGTGGTTTTAGAAAAGGGTTGTACATTAATTTGTTTTAATTTTATGAATATGCAAATAAACTATTCACTGATGACCAAAATTTATGATGAGGCTAAAGTATGAGACAAAAAAACCAAATAAGTATAAACTAGAATTAACAGCTATAAGAACCAAGACCACCTAATAGTGTTGTAACAGTATATGGGCAGAACATGTTAACAGAGGCTAGTTTGTTGGCAAAAGAAGTGGGTTCCCTTTATTCTGTTGGAGACACTTTCTGATATACATTCCTTAGACAGTTGCAGAAAATAAGACAAATATGCAATGAAGGTTTCTTGTCTTCTCTGTGACTTGAGGAAGAGTGTTACAGCTAGTACAAGAAATATATTCATATGAAGAGGAGATGGAAAGGCATATCTGTCTTGTTTTTATTTGTGGCTGAAACCTTACTCTTTTCAAAGTTCTTTTTGCTTTTTCTGGAAAAAGTTATCTGGACTACAAGCAAATGCAAGGGAAAAGAAAATAATTGACATAATTACTGGTGAGAAGTTATGGGAAGATGGTAGAGAAATCAGGTCAGTCCATAAAGGGCAGTTAAAAATTGCTGTGGAGCCAGGGAAGAAATGAGGGGCTCATAGCATATTAGTTCTGAGTAATGGGGTGATCCTCTTCCCAGAGTTGTAGGCAAGGCTGGTGGACAAGAAACCTGTGAAGCTTCCCACTTGATTTTTGCTGTGCATGGATTTGTGAGAAATGCTTATAGTCTGAGCCTTTCCTTTAGTAAGTAGTTTAAATGTTTCTGTCACACCTCTCAAAGAGCAGTGTCTGAGTAAATGTGATGTGATGCTCTGCCTAAGGTCACTGCTGGCTCTGCACATTCATTTATAGGGCTACAAAGTGTAATATCAAGAACTAATAGTCCTAACTAAGTATTTAAGTCACCATAAGATGAAATCCATCATGCCCATATGCAAGTTGTTTCATTTTTTTCTTATAACCCTTACATGAGGACAGCTGCATTGCTAGGAGCTTTGCCAGACAGAATTCATGTCTTCCTTGTGACCATCTCCTCCTTGGCCTCCTGTCTTTTGTTTATCTCCGTCCCCATCTCCAAGGTTTCTGATGTTTTACTTGCATCTTTGCCTTCCGGTAGATGTTTTGGGGTTGAACATGAGGTAAGTCTGGCTTGTGTAGCAAAGAGAAGTGAAATGGTGAATACGGTTTGTTCAAGTACATGGTAAGTGAAAAAAACAGTCATTCTCACCCTGATTTCTGTTTGGTTTTTATCTTCCAATGCATTTTACACTTTCTTGGCTCTTCCAAAAAAATAGTTGCCTATGTGGACCAGATAATGCTGGTCATCTTTGTGAAATTTTGCCATGTCAACCCAAGAAGGAATAACTTTCATTGCAGAAAAGCACTGAATTAAGTTTCATTTTGGGGACAGTACAAAATCATGAGAATTATGGAAGTGTGATTTTTATAAAAATAGCTATCTTGACTTTCCAATCATTTGCATAAAAAATATCAAAATGAGTGTTAATAATAGGTCAATCCAACTTAAAAGAAACAAACAGCTATCTTGACTTTCTAATTGTTAGCATAAAAATTATCAAAATGGCTGTTAATAATAGGTCAATCCAACTTAAAAGAAACAAACTATTTGGGACTGATAGCACATAAAAACATAAACAGAACTTTTACAAACAAGTTTTAAAAATAAATTACACAGGTAATGTTTAGATCACATGGCAAATAAGCAGGGATTTTGAAATGTGCAGCATACACTAACATTACTCTTAGCCAAAATGATGCTTACATGAATCATAATGAACATAACATAATATCTGGCCAACAAAATTTAGGAATTGTTAGCAAAATTCAAGTCAACATAATTATCAAACTTCTAGCGAATCACCAGTAATTTGAAGGGATAAAAATCCATGGCTTTGATGTATCTTGGCAACTGTTTAACTATTTTTTTTGACTTTAAAGGTAGGCTGACAAACTCTTAAGTATTTAAGAAAAATGAGTGAACTCCCATCATGGCCTAATTGTCTGTAAACAAGTAGCCTGTTACACCTTCCCACTACTCAGGATTAGCCTTTTACTCTAGTCTGCAGAGATGTAGAGGTTGGGTACATGGAGGAGCTGTCCTTTGCAAATAATTAAAAAAAAAAAAAAAAACAACCAAAACCTATTTGCTTAGTCTTTACAGTCATGAAAGTAATGATGTTCCCAATGTTCCCATTTCATGGATGGAAAGGGACACACAAATATGCTAAACGAATAATTTACAATTAAATCAATCAATGAGACGTCTCTTATGTCAACAACATGCAAAAGAAAATACAACATAAGAAACAACTCAAAGTGTGTCCCTTAGTAACCAACACTGTAAATTACTCTTTATAGACAGTCAACTGTTGGTTGTAAAAAATAACTTTTCTCACATTTTGAGAAAGAAATAAGCAGAAACAATTCTGAAGTGAGACTTTTAGTGTTCTTTTAGATCTTTGTAAGGCCCAAAAAAACTTGCTTGTTGAGGCTTTTGAAAGGGCTTACTGTTGTTCATGTACTCTGAGTTACACACATGGGAGAAATTCCAACAAGATATTCTCAAGAGGTCAAAACAACAAAAAATACTTCACTGGCATATTTGCAAAATCAGAGAATTTTGGCAAAAGGTTTAGAGCAGCATTTAATCAACACAGAGCACTTCTCAAAGCATTAACTTATCGCATTCAACCTATCAAACTCTAAGCCTGTTTCAACTTTAAGCTACTCAGAAATTCTGAAAAGAGAGAATTGGAAGAAGAATAAAGAAAAAGAGAAAAATACAGAAAAATTATAGAAAAGCACACATATAGCTACCAGCTCCTGGCTTCCAGCAGTGTTTACTCTACCTCCTCGTGGAATTTTTATCAGCTAAAGAAATGTGCTTACCTCGTGTTCAGCCTTGAATACTTGGCTTTCCTGAGTCTTTCCGAAGTTGGACTTCTGACCTTCTGGCTACTCTGGGCCTGGACGGGGGCACCAGGGACAGGGGTGGGGCATTGCTTCTGGTATGGTGGGAATTGGCAGGCATTGCCAGACTGGGATTACAGGCCTGGGGCAGAGCAGGGTGTTCCTTGCCTGAGCAAGGCCTGATCTCTGCAAATTCAAAATGTATTGAACCAGCAATCCTTTGAGTCTCCTACTATGTCCAAATTTTTTGAATTGAAGTTTGTAAAAATGAAAGCTACTGGGCATGGATATCTTGTCTCATCTGTAAGTAGAAGGAGTTCTTTTGTTGAAATTTCAGGCTTGCTCTTTTTCTGCCAAGATAAATTATGGCAGGATATGACTCATCCCTTTCTCACTAGGGACTAGTACCATCTGCTAAATTTGGTTTCAGAAAGATCTTGTGCCATCTTTTCTTTCTATAAATCTTGTCTCAAAGCATGGGTTTTTCTTTCATAGAGGAAATCATGATACGCCAAGAATTTACTCTCTTATCTAAAAATATTGCCAATTTCATAAAGCCTATGAAGTTAGTATTGAAATAAAGCATTAGTAGGTTCCATAAATTAATATTAAGATCACTATTTACCAGGAGTTCTAAACTGGATGAGGAAACTTTCTCAAAGACTATCAGCAGAAAGAGGGAAACAACTTTGTCAAGAGTAAAGATATCATTAGATTTTAGAAGACCACAACTGTTGCCTGGCTGCCTAAGCATCTCTTTTCTACTCTTCTGATTGACATTTCCCAGGTGATGGGGGCTGCAGACTGGTTGCATGCCCAGAGGAAGTGATGTAGTCTATGGGTAGACCTGGCTCCAACCTTGGTGACTACATATGCAGGGATATAATGTTAATCTAGCAAAAAGCCTCATGAAACAATTCCGTTGTTTTCTTACCCTAGAAAAGGCAAGCAGAGAAAAAATTCTGGCACTTGTGTATTGCCAACTACCTAAGCAATTCAAGTTCAGTTGCTGGGTATTGTGGCCACATGCACCTCCTTTGAACAAACTACAAAATTGTAATAATTTAATTATTATTGCGATAACCACACATTTCTTATTCTGCTCACAATTGTTTTTACAACAAACAGTACTGTGATGTTGATAGTGTTTGCTTGTTTTTATATGTATCATATTAGCAGAGTGGATGAATAGTTTGTAATACATACATATTTCATACATTTTTTCATATGTTCTACTCTGTTTTTTCTTCTTTCAAGATGTCAAAAACTGGATCATAATCTTCACAGATATATTTGCTATTTGAAATTACTAAACCAGTAATTCCTGTGAATTATCCCTTACTTGTGAGCTGTTTGTTTTGCAATTTTGCAATTGAAGAAGTTGTGCTCTTTCATATGAACAGCATCCCTTTCTTAGATTGAATGAACTTCTTATTGTGAATTGGTTTCTTCTTGTAAATTTAATTCTAATTGATTATTGGGGGGAAAAAAGGAAGGCTATTTTTTTTGTCAATACTCTTTCCTAAAAAACCTACTTTCTAGGTGCTTCTGAGAATAGCTAGAAATTTGTTCAAAGGCTGCTCAAGGAATAGAAAAAAATAGAGTCAAATGCATTTATTTGAAAATGTGATCATAAAATACTTCATGCTTCTTTTTCCTTCTTCTTCATGGGTTTGGGTGGTGTTTTGTAATTGGGCAGAAAAGTCCGCATTGCAGGCTCTTTGGATTCCCTTTTATTTGGTTAAAAGGGAAAATAATCTAGGTGTCAGTTCTTAATTGGATAGTTTAGTCTTAAAAGACCTTGTAACGAGATTGTTAGCCATTTTGTGCCTTCTAATGAAAAGCTGCCAAACTCACAGTTGTGAGACTGTTTTACTGATAAGAAATAATAAACACCAAACATGTACTGTCTCAAGTGTCTTCAATCCAGACCCAGAGAAACCAATATATATAGACTTATCAAAAAAACATTGTGCGCTTGGCTTAGCTTGAAAGATGTAGCTGGGAGTGTGTATTCTATTTGCCATCTGTAAGAGATGGGGCAGTTACCTTCTGGTAATTCTGCAGTTTTCTTTATCTCTTCTGCAACCTATCCTCCCTCCAGGAAGATATCTTCTGTTAATGGACCATTGAATCTTACTGCATGACTGATAAAATTACATCATCCCATTGTGAGATGCTCCGCCCATGGGGAGGAGCCAGGCATTCATACCTGAATATAATATGAGATTTGGAACACCAGAGACATCCTTTTCCCACTGTATTCCCAAAGGAGCACCTTTTTCTCCACTGGATTCTCAGAGGAAGACCAGGCCCATCTATACCACCACTGGACCTTCAGAAGAAAACTCCACCCTTCTACAGGATCACTGCTTCAACAGAACCACATCTGTCACTCCAGGAGGACTGTAGCCACCATTTAATTGGACTGCTACCAACACCCTGACCCACAGCGTGTCAGGTCGTATTCTGACTCTGTCAGTGGTTTTTTTTGTTTTGTTTTGTTTATGCTATTGCATTTGTATTTTTAATTTTTCTAGTAAAGAACTGTTATTCCTATATCTTTGCCTGAGAGCCTATTCGTTTGAAATTAAAATAATTCAGAGGGAGGGGTTTACATTTTGCAGTTCAAGGGAGGCTCTTGCTTTCCTTAGCAGACACCAGTCTTTTCAAACCAAGACAGATTTTGGCACCCCATGTGCAGCACGAGGGCATTGAGATGAAAAAGGTGAAAAAGGAATAACCGTTCTTAAATAACCTAATTTTTGTATGCTGATATAGAAACCTTGTCAAGTGTCACCATGTGGTCTAGCTTACCCTGGTTTGGGTAGCACATGGTCATGGCTATATTTCCCCCATTTGCAGGCCCTTATTTAAACATGGGTCCTATAACTAAGACTACTGTGGCTAACCCAGTTTACTTTATGGGTTAATGAGGTGAGGAATTAATGGATCTTTAACTTCCTCTTGAAGTCAAGCACATGGATTCAGGGCTATGACACACTAACTGTATGTTTTTGGGGTTACTTTATTAAGGGTACCTACTGTGAGGAAATGACACGGGAGGAAATTTTCTTCCAACCCTTCAACAAGCTCTTTGGGTTTGCCCAACCAGTTTTCGAATGGTTCAAATCCACTCTAAATGCTAATGCTATCATAGAGTAGTTGGTGTTGCTGATATGCCTGTTAAACCTATTCTATTTAGCATTCAGAGATGAGAGAACATTAACCTGGATAACCACCCTGACACCTATCCCAGAAACCAGGGATGCTGCCCCAGAGTCTCACCCTACCCCACAGCCCACCTGAGAAATGAACCCCCCCAGACTGGGTGGGGATTCTGGTAAAGGAGATATGCAAGATGGGCCAGATGCTGAAGGAATACATTTTACCAGTTCATGAGAAACCCTCCCTCTACCTCAAAGAGGGAGAGTCTAACGGTGCAGCAATAGAACGGACAGATGTTACAACTGTCTGGGCTCCAGCTGAACCACAAGGGCAGCCTCAGCCTGCAGCAGTCACCCCTGTGGAAACAAGAAGGTCTAAGATGAAATAAGAGCACCCATACAATATGGAATAAGAAAGGAGGGCCCTCACAACCCACAGGGGAGCCAACAGTTGAGATCATCACCAAGTCCCTGACGTATGAAAGTCTCCATCATCTGCACAAAGACATTGTATGAGGGGGGGGTGTGAGGTTTATACAACCTGGTTACTCCAGGTCTGGACCCTATGAGTACAGGCATGCAACTGGATGGTGGTGAGGCAAGGAATTTGGGACCCTTGACCCAGGATTCAGGTATGAATCAGGTATTTTTAAGGGAGCCAGGGTCCCTTTCTCTCTGGAAGGGGCTTTTAATAAGTGTCAGAGAGAGGTTGTCCCACAGAGAGAATGCAAGAGCACCATCATAGAATGCACTGGAAGACCCTTGAGGAAAAGGTCCTACAGCTAAGAGAAGTGGCAGTATTGGAGGTACTCTTTGGGAGGGGTGAACAGCATGATAATGACTCTGACAAGATCAGGTGCACTGGGCAAATGCTGGGAAGTCTGGCAAATATAGGGCCATCTCAATACACCATCTTCATTGTAATAATTAATGCCAATAAGAACGAACCAAGAGAGAGAGGGGTCTGTTGCCAACAAGCTTAGAAATGATGAGAGCCGTATGCAGGCTCATGTCTCTGCTGTGATTAAGGACCTCAAAGAAGAGATGAGGGAGATGGTGAAAGAGGAGGTGAGGAGGAACAGTTCCCATATGGCACCAGTATAAGTTATAGCCCCCAAAACCAGAGCCCAACACTTCCCAACTAGAGAGAGAGGGTACACAGCACAAGCTGACCTGTGGTTCCTGTGTGACCGTGGGGAAGACACGGGAAAGTGGGATGAGAAACCCACTTCTGTCCTGGCTGCATGGGTGTCAACTCAAGGAGAGAAACACTAACCAAGGGAGTTCCACTAAAGTGAAGATAGCTTCAACCTCCCATGGCTGAGCTGCCAGGAATGATCTGTCAGATCCCTTTGAAGGAACCTCTAGTATGTATGCCCAGGAAGGAAATCATAACCAAGCCTAAAGGGGCACTGCCTCTAGCCATGAAGAAAGATGTGAAAACCAGATCTTTTGGACAGTGTGGATGCCATAGTCTGGCACATCACAGCTACAAAAATATGGCGCCTTAGTTGGTACTGGTGCACAGTGTACCCTAATGCCATTGGGACAAGTGCAAGCAGAACCTGTTTCCATTGCTGGGGTGATGGCGGGATCACAGCAGTTGTCCCTGTTGGAAGGAAGTCAGCCTGACTGGGAAGGAGTGGCAGAAACATCCCATTGTGACTGGGCCAGAGCTCCTATGTATTCTGGGCATAGACTTCCTCTGGAACAGCTATTACAAAGACCCAAAGGGACTCAGAAGGACTTTTGGAATAGCTGCTGTAGAGGCAGAAGATATTAAGAAATTGAATACCTTGCCTGGGCTATCAGAAAACCCATCTATAGTAGGGCTCCTGAATGTGGAAAGGTGACAAGTACCAATTGCCACCATGACAGAGCACTGCTGACAGTATCAGATTAATCAAGATGCTGTGATCCCCATCCACAAAATGATCCATGAGCTAGAGGGCCAAGGGGTGGTCAGTAAGGCCCACTCTGTTTAGGCTCTCTCTGCTCTCAGTGGTGGTGAAACAAATTGCCCAGTATCCTTTTAGGAATAAGACTAGCAAGTGTAAAGAAGCACTAGGCCCTGTAACATATTTGAGGGTAAAATTTTGTTCATCCCATCAGAATTTCTGCCAGCATTTTGAAACAGAAGAGCATGGAGCCTAAATCTTTTGGAATATCCATACCAAGCTTCCACATGACTAATATAACCAGGGAGTGGGTGATGTAATTAATTGCCACACAAAAGCATTGCTGAAACAATGTTCCTTAATCTCGGGTTGCTGTTGATAATTGCTGCCCCGAGATGCATAGGATATCTCTGCTTCAGCCCGCACAACTGAAGAAAGAGTCTGGACTCTTCACTTTTTGGTCTTGAGGTTGTTTATTACATCTTATCTATATAAAATTTTCTTTCTGCCCAGCAGAGATCCACTCTGCAGGGCAGCCACAGGCACTCTTACCGCCCCCGAGGCGGTGTTGTCCTTTTATACTATGAACTACATATATCATATTTACACTTAATTCCCAATACCTATCACTCATGTTAGACAGTGCACTTCTACTCTAGACCAATCCCAAAGTGCCAACATCACTGCAGAAAATGGAGAACAAGAAGAAGAAAGAAGGCTAGACACACCCAGATTCCTCCATCTTGTCCCCATAACCCCCATACCAAAAATCCTAAAATCTACATTTTCACCCTGTGATCATTTTGTTATTACACTATTCGAACCTGTGTGACTTTCATGTCCTCATACAAAGTTGGCAACTTGCTCCAAGGGTCAAAATCAAATCCCCAGGTGTTCTGGGCAGCATGCCAAGGTCTCCGAGCCCCCCAACGGGGTCCTTGGCAACTCTGGACACCCGTAGGGATGTACTGAGTTCTGACACCTTAAAAAGAAAAGGGGCAGGGTGGCGGGGAGGGGGGGAACCCCAAGATAAAATTCTTCTGGACTTCTCTTTTAGGACTCATTTCCCCAGGTATCCAGAGAGAGTTCCATGAATACCACAATAGTCTCATTTGTTGATCTCTGACTTCACTGACACAGTGAAGTAAGAATCATTAAAAAGTCATCATGTATGAGCCTCTAGTGTGACAGGATATCAGGGAAGTTGTTTTCTGGGGAGTGGAGGTACTGAAGTGCCCGCTGTTTAAAGGGTTGAAAAGCACTGGTGTTGGATTGCTGGCCAAAGGAACTATGTACAAAGATATGGAATTATCTAAAAATATGATAATTGTTTAAAAGGATGAATACTTTTTTTCTCTCTTCCTTGTTTGCCATCACTTTTGGAAGTTTATGGATCAGTTATGTTGAGTTATGTATGTAACATTGTGGAAGGGATCGCTGCACTGACAGGGTAGGCACAACAGACTCCCGCAGTGGGAAAAAAAGCCGTGGACATAGTTTTCCCTGCATCTGTGAAATCGGTTTTGCTGCTGATAATGAGAGCAAGAAACCACAATGCTTGGCCTAAATGCTTTCAGCATTGTAGTGGGCACTCCAGTGACAACAGTAGCAGCACTCTGAAGCTCCTTATGTCCTTCCAAATTCCTTATCTCCAGCCTCTGTCCCAAAAGTGGCTTCCCAAGATTGACAAGACTTCACTGGCTAAGCACAGTGCCTTGTGCCTGTAGTTAGGGCCACAAGATATTTTGATCCCTTACTAAGATACTCTGAAAAAAATGCTGCAGTCATTAAAGGGCTGAAAATAAAAAATAAATAGTTATCATGGCAACCTAACCAATACCATCATGAGCTCTTCATGCTGCACCTTGTCCTGACAAGCTGGAAGACATGAACATATATAACCATGTGACAAGTACAGACTAATCTGAATGCTAATTGGAAAAGTATAATCTTAGAATAATTTATGAACTGAATAAATTTAACAGATATTCCTGAATTTATCTGATTTTCATCCTCTTTCTATGTTTCTAAAATCCATTTTGATGTTAATTCCCTTTCTCTAAGCTTGTTTTAAATTAAGTAAATAATCAGTATATAAAATTATATTGCCTTTATTATTTTTTTTTAATTTGCACGTTTTTTCTCCTAGACAATCTACATAAATATAAATGAAGGCTTTTTGGAATAATAGGTCATAACTGTGAAAATGTATCATTTTCTGCTCCCATTGAATTCAATTGTAAAATTCCTACTAGCATTAATGAATCAAGAGCTGCTGTCTTAGTGTAACACTATTTGACTGTAACGCAGTAAAACATGCTGGCTCCCATGAGAAACCAGGTATGATCAGCTTATGCACACAAAACTACACTCACTTAGAATTCTTATAAAAACTCTTTCTATTTCTCAGCACTATAGAGTGACCAGGGCCAGCATTACTTTTCAACTCAGGTAAATAAAAAAAGAAACCCCATATTTGAATAGGCTGATTTACCTCTAAGTTTCTAAGATGCGTCAGAAGGTACTTAGCTTTGCTGGTTTTCAATCTTTTTTTCAGAATTTTATATATTTTACTTTAATGTGAAACTGTGGCACTGAATGGTGCCTCTAAGTTGCTTTGCAAATGGAATAGCAAGGCTCTTTCCTCTGCTCAAGTCACTGGGGACAGTTCTATCATTTCCAGTGGGAGTTTGATTGGCTCTAATTGCTTATCACCAGGGTACTTGAGGATAGACTCATGGTTCTGTCAATTTCATAAGCTTGCATCTGCAATATTTGAATCCATAGCAAGTGAAGAAAATGCAGGGATGCATAGCCATGCTGTACCGACCACTAATGCAAATGAACAACTGAACCTTGTTAGAAATTTTTTTACCTGCAGAATATTATAGGAGGATACCACCTGTCTTTTACTATGATGACAATGATGACACCCCTTTCTAGAGTCCTTGTGTGACACAAGTCCTAATAAGGTCTCTTAGGTTCATTTTCACTCTGAAGGGTTTATGGAGGTACCATAAACACCAGGGGAAAATATGTGTAATGTGAAGCAATTAAGAAAGCAATAAATTTATAGTGATAATAAAGGTGAAAAACAGCAAGGACTGCCTGTGACTGGGTCGTGTGGGGTGGCGGTCATCTCAGAAGCTCAACCCTGTGGTGCAGGAGCTGGAGGAGGTACCTCTACTTTAGGAAGGACTCTTTGGTGCAGAACTTGCAAAACACAGCTTCAGCATCTCTGTCTGTGCCTGCTCCATTACTGTTGCTTATAAAGGACCTAATTCATTGTCAGAGTTTACAAGAGTGAGGCTGCTTGGTGACTAGACATTTCATTAAAATACCACAATCATTCTGTAATTTAACTTGTTTTGATTTGTGCAATGCTGCTCTGAGCTACTGAGTAAATGAAGAGCTGTCTGGCAGTGTGTGCTGTGGGGTAAGGCAGCCCAGCCACAAAGTGAGGAACCTGCAGTGGGAGAGCAATTATTTATATGGGAATGAAATAGGGTTTCTGATTCTTTTAAGAAGAAACCAAGAAATAATAAGTGGAAAGTGAAGCAAAAGGTGCTCTTGAGCACTAGAAGATACAGAGATTGTATGTGAAAATCAGACAAGATGTTAGGAATGATAGAAGACACTAATCAACACAATGGGATCCTTTCTGTATAAAGTACATCCTTACCTAAGAATGATAACGTTCATGGGACTAAACCTTTTCAGGTTTAGTCTTAAAAAGATGAATAACCTTAGAATAGCTACAGTCATAAGATAAATACTGAAGGTCAAGGAACTAAAATGTAGAAAACTCAGCTTCAAAGGAGGATTTTTATTTAATGAGAGCAGCATAGACCTTCAACAATTTTTTTTTCCATTTCATCAACGAACAAAAGTCTACTCAAACTAATAGCAGAATAAGAGGACAGAGAAGGTTTCCTAGTTTTAGATAAGGAATTATGTGGATACCTGGATAATATGGAACCATTAAGAGTTCTTCTGTTTTACATAAAGAAATTTGCACAGCAATGGTAGGACTCTCATTCAAAATGCAATACATTATTTTGATTAAAATGTACAGATGTTTCTATCTGTTTCAACTTAATGAAAAAAAATCTTATTCACCATATCTATGTCTCCATATTTTACATTTGTGCTTAAGACTGAATCCCCATAATTTTCTGAAAATCTGTAGAGATACAAAGGGGAGCAAAAGAAGGTCACAGGAAGCCAAGATGAAAACAAAATGGGCATTACATAAGTTGATGAAGGAAGGCAGTACACAGATTTACAGATTAAAGCATTATGAATCTAAATGTTTCTACAATATCTCCTTCTTGTTGTTTTGAATGTGCCTAGTAGAAACAAGTCTATACTGTTTGCCTCCGTGTTCAGACTGAGATACTGCTTGAGATCCTTGAAGATGGAGATCTGGGCTGATGATGTTTTATAGTAGAACTTGTATACAGCCTTTATTATGTTGCTTACTTAGCAGATAATTAGCACTGTCTGGATTGTCTTATAATGTTTTTTTGAGGGATCTGAATGTTGATTGATACATTTGTTTGATAATAATAATTTGTGTGTGAAGTCCTCATTACCACCTGCAACAGCCTGTATTAATGGTATAAGACAGAAAAAATTTGCAAATCTTAGAGAATAAAGGCAAAATCGGGAGATCTGGAAATGGTGTAGATATGCAGCAAAGGTTAATGAAAGGTCATTAACCAGCTCAGAGACCTATGGCAAAAGACATAGGTCCCAGGTTGAGCCAGAGTGAGAGCTTCCAACACGATGAGATTAAAGAGAAAAGTAGTGGAGCTATGAGAAGAAAAAAAACCCCAAACATCTGGGCATCCAGAACCAATAGCTTAGATCTCGAAGTAGACCTTAAAGCTAATTATTCCATATTAGTCTGTGAAATTAACAAATTCTTCTCCATTATGCAACAAGGGGTGGCTTCCTTTGTTACTGATTAAAGGCTGAAATACACAGCTGACATGAAGATTAGCATTTTGGTCCAGCTGATAATTTTCTGTGTTAAGACATTGAAGGGCAAAAAAACCCATAGAGAACAAAACCATGGTAGAAAAGTATTGATGCTAGCTGGTCCTGAATCCTCTGATTTGACAAGAAGCAAGTATTTGACTCATAATTATCCCTATTCTTAAAAAAAAAAAAAAGTACTTTGAATACACCATGTTTTTTCTATACCAAGTATGTAGTTAGAAGTGGATATGATGCAAAACTATGCCAAGATTGTCAGTTACTGACAAAGTCAGCTACTTTTTGAGCACTTGAGTGGTGGGAATCACTAGATGGCAGGAGAGCCCCGAGGGGACTGGCCTGGACCATGCTTGGGTTTGGTTTCTCCTTAGCACCAAAAAAAAATCTTCAAACGTGCTGAGTTTTCTTTTTCCCTGGCAATAAGAAGCAGGTTTACTAATTTTCCTTCTTTTCAGAGAACTTTCAACCATCCAATTTTCCCCTGTGTAGATTTGTTGATTTAAGCAAGGTTGCATTAGGGAAAAAATTTTACCTGCTGTCTCTGTACTTTTGCAGCACACCTATAAAGGTTTTAAACACTATCTGTATTTTAAATGTATGAAAAATTGCCTTATTCCACCACACACCATCATTTACTCCAGGGTGGAATATCCACTTAAAAGCTGTTTTGATCTTTTGGTCTTGATTTAAAATAACAGGAGAGAAAGGCCAAGTAAAAACAAAAGTAAAGTGAAATTAAGCCTCGATGCCTAGCAATGTATGAATAACAGATCTGTCGTAATTTGAAGTGTATTTCAAATACTTTTGTTATGTATCCTCTGGAAAAAGAATTTATTCCTGAAAAATGTATGGCATACATGGGAACTGAACACAATTATTTATTTCATGTGCTCTTGATATAGTTATGATTATACAGCTGTAATAGATTTTCTAGTTTCTGATTTGCTTTTTACAAGTCCATAACCTCCAGAGATTTTTAATCTTATGTTTGTTTTCTAAAGTGCTTTGAAGCACACAGTCTTTTTGCCTTGTGTTCACAATGCTTTTATATTCTTTCTCAATCAAAGTAGAAATGTTTCAAATTGTTAAAATATTAGTTCCAACAAAAAGAAGAATTTGAAACCCAGAGACTCTAGCCTGCCTAGACACAAAATGCAGATTTTTATGGCCTATGTAACAATTCCATTGTGCCTGGTGCAGCAAATTCTGAAACTTGGGATGTTTCTGTATGACTTCAATGATAATATGGATGCTTGATATCTCCATAACCCTCCATATAGGGTTATGGAGATTACTTTTCTGTCAAACATGTTTTAAACAAAACTGTGAAATTTTGTAATAGAAACAGAACTTATGTATAAGTCACGGGCCAAACAACACAGTCTCAGAAACGTGGAGAGTATTCCTGCTGCCCTGTAATCCAGACCCTGAAAATGTCCTCTAAACTTTTTTCTTTTTTGTCTAAGCCACTCTGTGCTTAATCTTTTTATTGAACTAACAGACTTTGTATGATTTCATTTTAATATCTTGCAATTTAGAATTCCTTATTACTACAAGTAACACAGTAAATCTTATAAAAAGTCCTGCAGATCTGAGTTGGATTCAGACCAGAAGGTCTGCATGATGACCTAGTTTGTATGACAAATGTGTGAGCTATGGCAGAAAGTTCCAAAGTACAGTAAGTGTGAGTGCAGCTCCTTTCCAGCTTCTTAGAAATTTGGCCCTAGTGTAGAAAATTTTGTTGCACAT
This sequence comes from Agelaius phoeniceus, assembly GCF_051311805.1. Lineage (NCBI taxonomy): Eukaryota > Metazoa > Chordata > Aves > Passeriformes > Icteridae > Agelaius > Agelaius phoeniceus. The sequence goes on from NC_135303.1 coordinate 20,730,545, forward strand.
GTGTCTTGGTTTAAAAAGACAGGTGTCTGCTAAGGAAGGCAGAAGCCTCCCTTGAACTGCAAAATGTAAACTGCCTCCCTTTGAATTATCATAATTTTAAAGTTAAAAGGCTCTCAGGCAAAAATATGGGAATAGGAATAACAGTTCTTTACTAGGAAGACTAAAAATACAAAGGTAATAGTACAAACTACAAAAACCCCTAGTGGCAGAGTCAGAATACAACCTGACATCCTGTTGGTCAGGGTGTTGGCAGCATTTCAATTAAATGGTGGCTGCAGTCCTCCTGGAGTGACAGCTGTGGTTCTGTTGAAGCAGTGATCCTGTAGAAGGGTGTAGGTTTCCTCTGAATGTCCAGTGGTGGTGCAGATGGGCCTGGTCTTCCTCTGGGAGTGGAGAAGACAGCTGCTCCTTTGGGAATACAGTGGGAAAAGGCTGCCTGCGGGCTTAAAATCTCATATTATATCCGGATAGGAATGCTTGGCTCCTCTCTCTGGGCGGAGCATCTCACAATGGGATGATGTAATTTTATCAGTCATGCAGTGAGACTCAATGGCCCATTAACAGAAGATATCTCCCTGGAGGGAGGATAGGTTGCAGAAGAGATAAAGAAAACTGCAGAATTACCAGAAGGTAACTGCCCCACCTTTAACAGATAGGAACAGAATATACCCATTTCCAACCTAAGACAACATGTGAATTCTTGCACGCAATTTTGTGAAGGAAAGAATTTGAAGCTAAATTTTGTCAGATGAAGCACCTCCTCCTGAAAAAAGCTAAATGAAAAGAAGATTTTAAAAAACCTTTTGATGACAGCTCATTAAGGTGTTCTTGAATTATGTAAGACAGTTGCACAAATATGATCTATAACTTTTCAGTCCCACCAGTTAATACCATTTCTAAGCAGCAGTTTAGTGAGGTGTCCCTGGAAGACAGGTAATGTTTGTCTGCCATGGAAACCACCTAAAATAACCCAGCTACCAAAAAAAAAAGTGGCAAGAATTATGGCAGACCCATTCCTCCCAAGTAACTTTCTGTCTAAAAAGGCCCTGTTCTCTTAGAGGTAGTTACAAAGGCAGCAGCCTTTAAGACAGGTACATTATTGCCACCAATGCAGCTGCTCCCTGCAGAGAATTTGGGTCAGATGAACAACTTCTAGAGTTTTTCTTAATCTCTGTTGGTGTCAGCATGCAGCAGAGTTGCTAAAAAATGCTGTTTTAAAAATAGTAAACTTTAAATTTGTGCACTGAAGTGGCTTTAAAACCATTGCAAAAGCCAAAGTTGTAATAATGTCTCACAACTTTAATGTTATGATTTTGACCAACACTGATGTTCCTTAGCAGAGCTACATTGGACCTGTCCTTCTCATTTAATCCCACTGCTGTGGAAATAGTCAAGGGAAAGTACAAAGACTCCAGTTAAATTGATGATAAAGATATGACTATGAAAAGGAAATAAAAGAATCTTTCTGTTTTGCCTATGCACAAATGGTATGAGATCTACAAGGACTTTTAGAACTTTTGACTGCATCAACTGATGTTTTGCTTTGTGTTTTAGTTCTTATAAAAATCTACCTTTTTGTTTGAAATACCTCTCTTCTGTCTGTCTTTCCTGCTGGATTAGACAGCTTTCAGGGGGCAGCTCACTCTTGCTGTTGGTGTCAGGACCTGGTTGGGCCGAAGAAATCCACCACTGCAGCATTTGGTGCCCCACATTGGGTGCCAACTGTAGCCTGCTCTGCAGCCACAGGAGCTGGACAAATGCTGGCTAGCCGGTCCCAGTGTGTGGCCGGAGGGGGCCACAAGATCTGCCACTCCTGGGATTTTTGGTTTTGGTGGTAGGTTTTTCTCCCCCCCCCCCCCCTTTTTTTTTTTTGGCATTGTGATTGGAACTTGGTTAGCTTATTTTGCAGAATTACTGCTGCAAATTAACTCTGCAACTGCCAAATTCATATACCAAAGCTACTGCACTGTGTATCAATTATAGTAATTCCCAGACTTCTCTTGATGATGCAATTCCACAAAAAATAAGTATCTCCCTATTCCCTCCACACTAAAAGAAGATAAATAAATCCAGACTATCAGGTAGCTTTTACTAGAATAGAAATAAAAATGCTGTATTTTTTATAGTTTTAAACATTCCAACAGTTTTATAGACTTTGCTTCAATTTTTTTTAGAACCTCAAAATCCATTTAAATCAAAATAACATAAAAGAACAGAGAAAAGTATTTTGCAAGCTACCATCCACTTTGATCAAATTGACCATTCACTTTGGGTCAAAGACAACCAAAGACTCTTTTGTTGAGACCTGGTATTACAACAGAGATGAATGTGACCTGCAAAAACAAAAACTAATTTCACAGTAGTATCACAGCAACTGTTTTAAATACAGGGTGGGAGAACTCATTACTTTTCCTGTGTTGGGTTTCTTATGCCAAGCAATCAGGATGAAGAGACTTCAGCAATGTTGTTTCCTCTGGTTACCCAGCTGAGTTCAGCAGCACCATGGAACTACAAATATCCCATCTTCACTGGCATAATCTTTATTTATGAAGCAGGGGTGTGGAGGTAGATTACTTCCTCCACTGCTGTTCTGATCCTGTTTCAACCCAGAAAGCAAAGAAAGCTAAGTCTCTATGTATAAACCGGAAAGAACTTTGAAGGTTCAAAATATACGCAAAAATGAGATTATAACCAAATAATAAAATCATATATCATAAAATCAAAACCAAAAATATCTAACAAGGTTAGATGTTGGTGCCAAAAAATAAATATATTTTATTTAATAGTAAAAGAGGCAGAGAGAAAAGAAAGAAAGAAAGAAAGAAAGAAAAGAAAGAAAGAAAGAAAGAAAGAAAGAAAGAAAGAAAGAAAGAAAGAAAGAAAGAAAGAAAGAAAGAAAGAAAGAAAGAAAGAAAGAAAGAAAGAAAGAAAGAAAGAAAGAAAGAAAGAAAGAAAGAAAGAAAGAAAAAGAAAAGAAAGAAAGAGAAAAGACAGTGTGCCTGGGGGTTGGGGGCACAGGGAGAGAGTGACAGTGGTTAGGAGGAAGCATATCACCCATCTGAGGGTCCCAATGATGTTTTGTTGCTCCCCTCCATCTGGTCTTCTTGGTGGTGAGGTGGCTCTATGCCATACTGCCACACATCAAAGAGTATAAAATTCCATGGATTAATGCACGCTTTGGGCCAGGTGGGAATGCTCATGTGTCTTCCTTGCGGGGGGCCAGTTTGACACTGTCCCTTACAACACTGAGGGTCTGTTGCATCATTCTGCAGTGCTCTGGTGTAGGGTTCAGGACCCCTGGGGAGGGCCCTTTGATGGGTCATGTCACCCCCTTCTGCTGTGGATAAGCTTTCCCTCGGGAGAAGAGCTCTACAGCTGAGCTGATCTGTACATTGAAGGATGGGCATTCGCTGTGCCTCTCACCAGAGGTTTTCAAACATACACCCAAAGCCTCTCTTCCCCCGGCTGGTGCAGGGTCTGTGCCAGCCTGGCAGCTGATAGCCCTGGTGGTGTCATCTCCTCCCCGAAGGTGCTAAGCTCATGCTTTGTGAATGTTCTCAGTTCCTGAGTTTTGTCTTATCTTCATCAGTGTATGGTCCAGGGCCTCACTCAGAAGGCCTATTCAGGGTGTGGTGGTATTCTGTGCAGCTTTTGTTATACAGTTCTAAAAGTCCTTCATGAAAATGTTTGAGTCGAAAACCATAATATTTCAGTCTCTGACAACTGCATCACTTAAGCCAGGGCTGAGGAACCTGAGAAGAATCATCTATGCAAAAGGCAAACATACAGTCATTTATTCTTAGAAGCATCATCAGAGAGTCTTCCTCATAGAGAGTAGGCTTAAAAATTGGAGCCCTGGGTTTTGACACCGCTTAAAACATAAAGCGATGATATTTGACCTCTACATGGTGTCTCTCCTACTCCTTCTATTAAAATGGAAAAAACAGAAGTGTGGTAATATGTGGAGCTTCCAAGGGCATAAAAAGTTAACATTATAATAACTCTTATTGGAAGAAAGTAGAAGGAGCTTCTCAGTTTTAGAAAATTATGACTACCAGTGCAATACACTAATTTTGTATTAACCTCAGTTACTGGTGCTGTTACTGACTGTCTATAGACATATTGAGCCAGGCAGTGTTTGACTGATTAAGGAGACCAAATCATGTTTCTCCTGGCAAATTTGATTTACAAGGAGAAGGGACAGGATTTTCCTCAGGACACTTAGGAAAGGGTGAGGGGGAAAATAATAATTCCTTCAGGATTACTGTGACGAAAGACAGCTTGGTTTAAGTGTAATTTGATCCACATAATCTATGTCAAAAAAATGTAGTAAGCAGCTATGTTGCATGCCTATAGGCAAGGGTCTTCCTCACTTGGAACCTCCACTGGTTTTTTCCTATCCTTTCTTCTCCAAGCCAATTCTATGCAGCATCCATCTTCTTCTAAGCCCTTTTCCACCATATCTCACACACAACAGTTTTTTCCTACTCAATGCTGAATAATCATAGCATACCACTTAGACTAAACCAATCAGAAAATCTGATACTCTCTGCCCAAAATCAGACTTGCCCCTTTTAATTGAGGCACAGCTGCATATAATTTTGTTTTCTCTTGTCCCAGCTCTGCTTTGCAGGACTGTATTTTTAAAGAATAGTGTGGAAAACACCACTTGGAAAACACCAATTTTAGAGTTTAATATTAATAAAATGGTTATAAAAATAGTAATACAAATTAGAAAAATAAGAATTTGGATAATCAGAGTTAGGACAATAAAGGACAACAAAAGCAAAGAATTACAAATGTTCGGATGATTTCCTCTTGAAAGCATAGCTCAATAACAAAGGATTAACTCTTAAAAGCAACAGCCTGTTGCATATCCATATATCTCATACATAATTCAAAAATTCTTTTCAAACAAAGGGTGTTCTCTGGTTATTGTCAACTTCTCCTTAATCCTGTTGGCACCTCAAAGACGAAAAGGAGGTGGAAGAAAGTTTCTCTTTTCCAATAAGGAGGCAATATTTATTTTCTTAGGGCTTGTTGCTGTTATCTGTGTCGGAAGAATTTCTTGATTATCTCATAGCTAGTTAAAAAATATCTCACATTGTATAGTTTCTATTTTAACATTATGTTATAACCTAAAACTATATTTAACACACTACTTAAGAGAGTTAATACAGCCTAACTTTCTAACATAACACATATAATATTCCTTTTAATATTTGTGAAAAGCCAATCGTATAATATGCATTTTTCACAAATAGCTATTCGTGGGACATTTTTAAAATGTACTATGTCATCTTCCTGTGACAGAACTGCTAAAGTTTTAAAATGAAATTGGAAGTACTTACGATGAAAAGTACAAAACAACATTCATGGGATTTATCACTAAATGGTCATGTGGAACCAGGAAAGCTGGTGATGAGTAGCATCTTTCCACTGGCATTCATGGATAGTGGTTCAGGGTTTTAAAAGTATTATTATATTTTTGTGCTTTCTTTCAGATGGCACCTTCTAAAAAACCCCAAACCATTTTTTTTTAATAGGACAGTAAATTAGTAGAAGAATTAGTATTTTTAAACATGTTTGTAAATCTGATCATATTCACGATGTGATTGACTTCTGAAGGAACATTGTCCCTTAATCTGATAATGAACATCATCTTATGTGACTGAGTGTCTATAATACTTTACTTCCCCCCAAAATGAGAGAACAGAGTAATTTACTAACAGGAAAATTCAAAGCCATCTCAGGGCTTGCTCACTTTTGCCTTTTTCTCTTTAAAATCTGGAGTAAAACCAGGGAAACTGTCACTCTAATCTCATCTATTAGTACAATTACTGTTTAAAACAATAGAAGTATGCATGCATTTATTTTCCTTCATATAGTAAATAATATGAAATAGTAGGGATGCAAATATATTTGCTGACTCTGGTACCTTCTGCCTGTGCTGTATTAGTCATAACAATTCTTATTCTGTTTTCTGCAGTACTCTAATTAAAGCACAAAATATTTACAATTCTGCTGAAATGCGCAAATGACACGACAGTGAGTCTAATAGCAAATATGCAGTTTTTAAGGGAAAAATACATAAGCTGACATGGTGTAGGGGATAAATGCTTTACAAAAATCATGTCTGTGCACTAGAAGGTGGACAAATAGTGCAGAGTCCAGAATGAATGCCTGTCTCTTCAGAACAGTATAAACTGTTTTTTGACATGCAAACAATTCAGTAAGGAGAAAAAGTCTAGAATTTAATTTAGGTGTTGCAAATTACATTAAGCCACCATCTGGAATTTAAGCTGTGATAAAACGACAAGTCTCTCTTGTACATGTAGGGTATAAACTCTGCATTTAAAAGAGATATATATGGACAATGTACCTCTTTCACATCTTCTCAAAGTAAAGCTGAAACTTAAAATCTCTTCTGCTTTCCCCCATCATTTTTCTGTAATTATAGCTTGCATGTACAATAATTCCAGGCTACAAAATAACAACAGCAACAAAACCAAGCAAAAATACCCCAAACGCCCAAACAAACAACAAAACAAATCAAAACAATACCCCCACAAAAGAAAACCAACAAAATCCACCATACCATGAGGGATTTGTAGTTAAGCAATATTCCATGACATCATTGTTGCAGATGCATTCAATTAAAAAAAAAAAAATTGTTGGCCGTTTCAGGTTAACTACCACAATCGTTTGCCTGAGAATCAAGATTTAATTTTCCTATAACCATCTCTGTGAAATACAATAGGGATTACAAATGCTCATTGGTTATACTATTGGGTAGAATAAGGGACTCCTATTCTTGCATTTCTCATTCATTTTGCCACTGTGTTCTCTTTGAAAGACAACAAATGGGTCCCAGCAGGTGAAAGCAAAGAAAGGCTCTCTTTGATAAATTAAAATACCTCAACTGCCCTCCCTCCATTTTTTGAGATTAAGAAACCTTATTAAATCATGTTATGTTGCATGTTGATTGAGAGGGAGCTAAACCAAAACCAACAATGGATGGTTTAGATGACTGTGCTTTCATCAATGGGCATTGCACAAAGCTACACTTTCTTGTCCTTTTGTTGTGCAGGTTTTGTTGGGGACTCGTAAGTATTTTTGATTTTGTTTTACTTTGTTGATTTTTTTTAAGCTATTGATTTTTTGTTTAAACTTTTATACAAGAAATCCATAAAATTGTACCAATTTCTTCAGTCATAGATAGCCAGTAGCTGTTCCTCTAGTTTGAGTGATTTATCTCTCAAACTGCCTCAAGAAACCCCATAAATAATGTTAAAGTTAAGAAACTTGGGGCTTTTTTTATTTTGATTTTTTTTAACTGAAGTGAGCAGCTATTGCAACTGCCACTGTTTGCAGGGTGCCCTTAATTATTAGAAGGCTGGTTTTGAACAAACTGTGTGAATGGAAGTAAAGAAACTACTTTTTAAAATTTTCTTCTGGAAAGCAGTAAAGAAAACCACAGTTTTTTAAAGTAATATTTTATTTTATGCTTCTTTTTATTTATTGCCAGTCATATAATGCGTTAATGAAACCTACTGCAAAAATACTCTTCAATGCATCATATCAGACTTGAATCTGTTTTTGAGGAAACACCTTTAGCAGCACTGTGTGTTATTTAACTGTCAGTGATTTATTTATCTTTAGATTGTAGCACATTTCAGACTATGGTAGGAAATGATGAAACATGAGTAAACACTCTTTTAATCCTACAGGATTCTTTCTTCTATAACTGAGAATTTTAGGCCATGCTCTGAAGAATTTATCGGCTTAAATATTTTGCTTGGGATTTAATTTCCTTTTTTCCTGTAAATTGTGTTTCTTGTCATAGGCAGAAGATATCTGAATCAAGGATATTATTTAAAGGAATAAAAGCAGAGTAACTATGAAAACAGCCTGTTTTCAAACAATATCAATGTTCTGTTTAGAAGTGATTCTTGACTGCAGGGAACTATGCAAAACTTTTGCTTTTGAATTAATTTTGGCTGAAGGAACAAACCATCCTCCAGATCATAACAGTCCAAATATTAATCTAATATTCATCATAGAAGATGATGAATGAGAAAGAAAATGAGTTTTTTTCCTGTTGGTTATTAATAGTGTTATTTGATGGAGTTGCAGTGTTCTGTACGAAAAATCTTTTTTTGTTAACCAGATATATTTTTCTGGAATAGATCAAATTGTTACAGAATTTCAGAATACAACAGTGTTTTGATAGTTATAATATAAAACTGGAGGAGTAAAAATAATGTGTTTATATTATGAAGATGGGAAATAAAACAGCTTTTGTTAGTATATTTCACGAGTGCTATCAAATCATCTGAAGAAAATTCTGGGAGAAAAAAAGGTAAAATGTTACAAAATAATGGAATATGATGCTTCTGAAAGGATCTAAAGAAATTATATTATATTGGTATTGTATATCAATATTAATTCTGATTGATTTACACAATCCTTATTCTAATAGCTGCTTTGTTGCTATTTAATATTTTCAGTTTTTGACTTTTCCATGTCAAGTCTGTCATGTCAAATACTGTCTTGTGTTTTAATAATGCAACTCACATTAATATAAAACATTAATATTAAAATAATTCTCTATAAAGCTAAATGTACAATTTTAAGTCTAGAAATCACAATGGCTAATTACTATTTAGATTGAAAGCTAAGTATCAAGTTTTACATCCATATGTTTTGTTGTTTGTTAGTGGCTTTTTAGGCAATTTGTTAATGGCAAATTTGGTAATGGTAGAATCCATATAAATGCAGAGATGTGGTTTAAATGCAGAATGAGTTTCAAGTCATAGTGTGAAAATTCATCTGAGTTTCAGAATACAACATCTTTAACAGGCATTGAAACAGCTGGCCAGTTACAGGCTTCAAATTTTTATATGCTATAGAGGATGAATAATTAACTTGCTGAAATCTATTGCTAATTGTATATTTTCATTTGATTTGACTTTCAAAGCTTAAATGTTTCATGCTAATTTATAGCACTGATTACCCATTTCTAGGCAGCTCTGTCAGAAACTAGGTGCTTCCTAGGTGCTGTCAGGCAGAGTATCTAAAAAGCATTCTATTGGTTGTTGGGGGTATCTGTTAATTCAACAATCAGCAACTGCTTTGCAAAGTCTGTCTTCCTTAAAGAGCTCTATGGAAAGATAATCTAATGGCTCAAGTTGTCAAAAAATTTTTCTGGTCTTATATTCTCTACTCTTTAGATATAGAACTCTAGCAATTCTTCAAGTCCTGTTTCAGAAAACACTATACAGGCACAGGAATAGGATTGCAAATTACTTGATGCTGTATTTTGTATTTTCACCTATGTTATTCCAGATGTTGGCAACAATTACAATTTTAACACAGGAAGAAATTTTATTTATCTATTAATTTTTGGTCTTGTGCTGCTTTTTAACAATATCTTTCAAGACCAACAAATCTAAAATAATCTAGCTCTAAGGAAGAGACTGCTTTTGAAAGTTTCCAAGATGATCGATTACCTTGTGTTTTAAATACATTTCTGTACCTTTAAGGTAAAAATAATATGATGGAAGCAAGTATTTTGATGTCAAGCATTCACTTTAATTTTTCATAATGTTTAAATTTTAGACCTCTCAGATTACCTGGAACTGAGTGGGCTGGATTTTGCTGTCTATTTCTATAAACCTGTCAGGTTTGTATTAACTGCCAGGTCCTATTACTATAATATCAATTAGCAAAATTTATCATTTAGGCTGTGATTCTGCTCGAGCCAGTATGAAAGGAGAGAAAACACTCATGAGTTCAGGTATTAAAGCTTCTTAAATATCTGTGGAGAGGGCATATAGACATGATACCGCTGATTAAGATAGAAGAAAGCAAGTCTAGGAGTCAGCAGTCAGTGTCCAATCACTGATGCGACCTTGCTGCAACATGAGGATGGGGGAGAGGATCTTTTGCCAGAAATATGGAGATAGCTTCAGCAGAATAACCACAAGAATGTAAAAGTAATAACAAAATAACTATAAGAAAATAGAAGTAGGCGTGGTTGCCCGATGAGTAATTAACCAATAATGAGCTCAGCTTTGCAATATGTATAAGCTTCATTAACACCAATATAAATGTGTGTGAACTATCAATAAACTTTGAGATTTGCTGATCACGCATATTGTGTGCCGCATTTCTTCCGCCGATCTGACAAATATCTATTTGAATTTACTGTAAAAAGCAGGCTACTAAGTATAGTATATGTCTATATAATATATATATATCTAATATATTCACTAAATTGTTTGAATGGCATTCACAGAATTCCTTTAAATTTTTAAGCCAACTTCTGTTACTTTATTACATGTTTTCTAGTTAGTAATACTTGCTTTACATGATATTTCCTATTCTTAGCCATATCTGCAGGAGAACATAGATGCAGACCTACATAAATAAGTATACAGATATTAATGCATTGTTTATTGATCAAAGTTTAATCAAACAGCTTCCGCCAAAAGTGATCTAGTGAAGAGATAAGCTTTTAGAAGAATTGTCACTATATGCTTTTTTGAATTGAGTTTTTTTAAGCTCTCTGTATGATCAGGAGGAAAATAAGTTTCTTCAGAGAGTGTTCAGAGCAAGATATGATCTGCTCGTGATCTACTCTTGGACCAAACATCTCATGGTGTTTTTTACCTGAGTGCTCTTGGCTGAGCTCTTCTCCTTCCCTTTCCTTTCCCTTTCCCATTCTACTTTCCATAAAGAACAACATTCACCTTCCTAAAATACACCTCCAGAACTCTGCCAGTTTCCATCAGTTTTGGATGTCATCCCCTCCACAGAGGAGACACAAACATAGCAGCTGCTATCTGAGGAGCCGGAAGGTGTTTTTCTTTGAAATCAGCTCATATGTTCAGTTTAAGAGTATGGATCCATATCTTTTTTCTCCCATAGCTTTGGGTAAATGATCAGGTTTATCAGATGCTTTTCCATGCACCACAGTCCTCTCAGGACAAGGTATTACTAATGCCTATGTTTCTGCAGAATATATAAGAAATCAATAATTATAAGATGAAGCAAAAAATAATCAGCTTATCATGTCTAGGTTCAGAAGGCAGGCTTCTTTAATATTCCCTAGAAAACGGAATGTTACACTTAAGCTAAAGATATGAAATGGTGAGTTATCAATATCAAGTTTAACTTGGGTGTCCTAAAAGAGCAAATCCTATAAAATGATTATATGCCTTTCTAGATACAGATAGAACAACTCTTGCTTAGAATTTTAACCAGTGCAGCCTGCAGGGGCCATAGTCTGTTGCAGCACAAAGGTAACTTCACTTTCAACTCTTGTGTTTAAATTTGAACAATGCCATCTTATTAGCATATGTATTGTTGTGTTGTCTCTATATAAGTTGGACTGTTCTGTTCCCCCTATCATGTAATGGTTCTGCCCTGGTTCTCTCCTCCCTCTCTTGTGCTGCCAGTTATCCCAACTCCTCCCCAGTTGCCTTGGAGATTAATGTACCCTTTCTCAAATTCCTCCCTGGTGCCCTGTCTGTCACTTGGCACTCCCACCCTTCTCTCTAGAAACTTCCAGCTAGAGTGTTGAGTGATTGGTTCAGGAACCAGGGCCCCACCCTCAAGTTATTCCCATTGGGGTTTTCCCTAAGTCAATCTTTTGTATCCCCCTCCCCTCTGAAACTCTATTTGTCCAAGGACCAACTCCTCCCTTGTTTCCCTCCCTCCTTATAAGCTGCTGTAACCTCTCTGAAACTGTCTTTGGCTGTTGGTTCCCCTGGGACCCAATAAATCTGGCTTCCCCATAGCTGGAGAGCGCTCTCTTTTTCTGCTGACTGTAGCCATAAGCCAAGCTACATCCTACCACAACGTAGCGCTGCTGTCATAGCACAGGGCGTTTGCCTTAGGTGCTGTCCCGAACCACAGAGATCGGCATAGTGCCCCCCTACTGCTAGTAGTGCTGGATAGCTGGCCGGGACATGCGAGAAGGACAATCCTTCCCCAGCCTGGCCGCTTCAATGTATATTTGATTTTCCCTTCCAAGGAAAAGATATGAAGTTGATTACACTTCTTCAAATACACATTCAAAAATGCCTATTCAATTTTAATTTCCAGCATCACTTTAATATTTTTCACATTTCTTTTATTTCATTTCCCCTGTAAATTTCTGTGAAGCTCCTTTCCATGGTGACAATGAAGCAGGTATTAGCTACTCTTGTTTGCCAAATAGATGCTGTTCTGGTCAAGGAATTAAGTTTTCATACATTACAATTACTTATTGTTAGTAACACATGGTAGTGAAACAAAAGTGTTAAATATTTTGTGAGGATACACACATTTAATATCATTAAGTTACAATATCTTCACTTTGTACAAATTCCACAAAACTATTACTGTCTGAGTCTTTAAATACAAAAGAATAAAAAGTTTATTGAAACGTATTTTATGTTTCTTTTAAGTACTGTACATATATGCACTTAACATGCTTCTACGTATGATTGCCTACATTTTTGTTGCCACACCACTGTACTATAAGTCATGGTAAAACCTCCAGCATCTCTAAAGTCATATAGTAATCCATGAAAAATCAGTCATTGAATAGTTTTTAAATTAACTCTAACCCCTTACTGAATGCCTGTAAAATTGCAGGTGTGATACTCTGTTGTGGTTTCACAACAGCCAGCACCCCAGCCCCATTTGCTCACTCCCCCCCCAGCAGGATCAGGAAAAGAACGGAAGGGTAAAAACCAGAAAACTCTGGTTGAGATAAAGGGTTGAGATAAAGACAGTTCAATAGGGAAAGCAAAAGCTGTGCACATAAATCAAACCCAGGAATTAAGTCACCCTTGGGCAGGTAGGTGTTTAGCCATCTCCTGAAAAGCAGGGTCCCAGCAAGGGTAATGGTAATAGAAGACAAACACCATCACTCCAAACATCCCCCCCTTCCTCCTACTTCCCCCACTTTATATACTGAGCATGATGTCACATGTCTGGAATATCCCTTTGGTCAGTTGGGGTCACTTGTCCTGGCTGTGTGTCCTCCCATCCTCCCAAGCACCCCCAACTTCCTCACCAGCTTGGAAAGTGTATGAAAAGCAGAAAAGGTCTGGGCTCTGTGCAAGCCCTGCTCATCAATAGCAAAAAACATCTTTATGTTATCAAATCTGTGTTCACACAAATCCAGAACACAGTCCCATATCAGCCACTGTGAAAAGGATTAATCCATTCAAAACCACCACACTTGGTCAGAGCTAATATACTAAATACAGAGGAAAGTTCAGAGGCACCACACTGATTTAACATGTGAGTTTACAGAAACAGTGGTTGGAGCTTGGTTTTAAATTACACTAAAGTAATGAAGAACTAGATTTGGAGGGCATGGTTTGACCAGGTGATGGCATCTTTTATTCCTGTTGAAATCTGTAGGAGTTAGGAACTTCAGCCTTCCTGCAGATTTTTAATGTCAGCTCAGCCCTTATTTCTCTGAGCCAGTGCAAAGTGTAAAGTTACTTAATTTCTTAGCTATTTAGTATAGGTCTTTTCCTTCGATTTCTCTTCTTTCACATCTTTTCTATTGCTCCTGCTAATCATGCCTCTATAGTTTTCTTAGTTTACAGCATTAAAAGCAGCTCCAGCTGTGGCAGCTTCACCACAGCAGTGCATCATTGTTGAAAACAATTGTCTCTATGTGCTAGCATGTCAGTGTAATTTCAAACTAGAACCTTTCTGGCTTCTTACAGGGAAAATTCTTCCCAGTCAGGCCAATATAGGAAATCCTTGATGAACTGTTCATATTTTCTGAGGTTACAATTCAGAATAAGAAAGAAAACAGCAGGAGAAACAATGAAAATAATGTCAAATGAATTTATCTGTCTTGCATATGCAATATATGGTGCAGAGAAAGGAAAGAAGAGAAAAATGGAAGAAGCTGTAAAATGCTACAATTTATGACTTTTGGGGGAGAGTGAAGCATTTGAGGAGACCTTCTGTCTTTACATTCTGTTCTAAGTAACTTCTGCATGCACTCCAAGGATAATGGGACAGCCAACAGAATGAAGACCATGGCATGCCTCCTAAATATCAGTTTTAGACATGGTCTTTTCGGCATGAACACATTTATGGACAAACTGGATAAGAAGTTTCCTTTTAAAAAGTGTTAAAGCATATTTGTATACCTGACTAGCAGAAGTCATGCAATGCTGCATCACTGTGAACTCAAAATGTGATTGAGAAGCCTTGAGAAATTTTCAGGCAATGGAAAAATAATGTAATTTTTGGGGTGGATGATCAGTAAACAGGAAAAGTAAACAAGGTATTGGTTTAAATGCAATCTAAACCCCAGCAAGTTCAAATTCCTAGTTTTAAAAATATCTATTTTATTTTTCCTGTTTTTCTCATCTTTATTTAATGAAGTTCATCTGTTCATTTGCTGAAAACCTTCCAACAGTGTAAGTTACATGGCTAATATCAGTAGTTTCTAATTTATGTTCTTTTTCTTAACTTTCCCCATGTTCATAAGTGGGAGGAGAGAAAAATTAGAAAGAAAAACTGTTGTTGCAAGATATCCAATGTTTAGAATCTCGAAGTGCTGCAGGAGGTCCTTGTAAAAAGTACTACAGCCTCCTATTTTTACAATAATTTCTGTACCAAAAAATTATACTGGAGGATAGGGGACTTAGTTTCTTTTTTTTCTATTAAACATGCTTTTACCTTTCAGTACCTTTTAAGTCTTCTTTTTTTTTCTTTTTAAAATTCCTGAGTTTGATCATTCAGCAGTGTGAACATTTAGATTTTTTTCCTGAATATATCATAGTAACTGATACACAGGAAAGAATATGGAGCAGATGAAAATATTTATTTACACAAGTGATGAGTAAGTAGGTCAATTAAGGAATGAAAACAACTGAACCACTTATACAGTCTGATTAAAAAAGACTAAAATCTCATGGCTTGTGCTTGATACAGCAGGGTCATCTTGCATAGCTGATAGTTGTGGAGATGGAAACATTTCATGGTATAAGCATAGGTGCCAAAAAAAAAAAATCACGTTATTGGTGACCTGCATATGGGACTGCAGTTGCACAGCTGTAAGCAAAGTGGTGTAACCTATTTGTCTCATGGTAACTGCTGGAAAAAATGGACCCGTTCAGCTGATGGCTGAAAAATTTACGTACAGGATGTGAAAAGGCTGGGGCTGGAGCAGCTCCTGACATACTCAGAATGCAAGACAGATGAGAAATGCAGCAAAACAAATGCCCAGTACCTTTTTCAGTTGGAGCATACAGGACCATATTGTACTATGTTTTTGTTTTATTGTAGCATGGGTAGTAGGTAAGTTCCCAACAATGTATCTTACTTCTACTATGGCACTGGAAGTCACTGAAATCAACACTTGTGACTACAGATGAATAAACATAAATCCTTGTGAAACTCAAAATTACTGAAATCAGTTTCTTATGTGCCTACTGTGAAATGGCATCAATAACACACTTTCAAGACTTATGTGGTGAGTTTCAGCTAAAAAACATACTACTGTAAGAAAAATGAAAAATGGATGGAGGATTGTTTGTACATTTTGCATCAGGGCACAGTCATCCATCTAAAAACTGTAAGTCCTCTGGTGAATCTTTGGTCACAAGTTCTTTCAATCCTAATTGTTTTAGTGTGCAATAGAACTGGTGCCATGCCTTCCTGATGAATCCTTGCCTTTCAGAGTACTCTTTTCTTAAAACTGAGATTGAACTTCATGAATGAGTTTTGCATGTTGTCATTTTTGAGGGCAGGTAAGCTGTTGCAAAAAAAAAAAAAAAAGAAAAAGAAGTGGCTTTGGAAGCACAGATATGGTTATAAAATCACCAAACAACAGAATGTTTAAGATGGGAGGGGAAAAACTGAATATTTGTTTAATTTGATTTCCTTCTTCCTCAAATCCTTCTAAAATCTTAACTATGTTAATCCCACTTGGTAAAGTTCAAAGTTTTTGAAAAGTGACAAAAGATTTCAAAGACTTAAAAAGGAGATTTTAGATAGCCTGATACCACCCTGTCTCTTCTCATAGTTTAGAAAACCCTGAAATGTCATTTTTGGTCAACCAAATCGAGAATCTAAAGCTGATTAAAGAAATGGAATTGCTTTAGGTTGGAAAAATCATTATTTTCACATCACTTCAATGACAAATAAGAACTCAATTCTTACATGTCATTTGTCTGAGTTTATGGGTTTTGTTTTCCTGCTGTTGTTGGAGTTTTATTCCAATGGGGCAAGGAGTAACAGAGCCAGCAAGGAGTAATCTATATGGCTAGCCTTTTTAATTTAGTCAATTTAGTGCAATTGTTTCAATTATGTGAATTAATTTTGCTCAGAAGGAGACACATTGTGTTATGACTATTTCATCCAGCTCCAGTGGTGTTATTATACAACCTGACTCATAAGATTTGAACTGGTAACGAAAGAGCTCCAGAAGAACACTTGGCACTTTAAAAGAGTTTCTTTTCCTGAGGTATCTATAGCTGTAGGTCAAACGGAGACATTTCCTTGAAGCTGAGCATACCCATATATATTATTTTTGCTGAGTATTTCACTGTGGGCTAATTTCTCAAGCAATTTGTGCTGCATAGAGTCAGGGGAAAAACAAACAGGTGCCTCTCAGGGAGGGAAAAGTTAGCTATTCTGTTATTCATCCTTTGTAATTTCACTTTCTCTTTCTTTTTAAAAATTTTAAATTTTTTTTATTAATAGAATTTGACAGCTTTGGAGTTGCACAATGTGTCCATATGATTTTCTTTTGCCAACACTTCTTTGCTTTCAGCTCCCACTCTTTTCTTCATTATGCCTGCTAATTAAACACACAAAACTTTGTGAAAGACACAGTTAAGCCCATCCTGCTAACAATTTTGCAATATATCTAATATTAAATATATTTCAGATGCCTGATTAAACCTCTTCATGAAGCAATACATTTGGCCACACTTGAGGTTGCAGATTAATGAGACGTATAAGTCAGGGATTAAGCATGGCATCTGCATGAGAGAAGCTTTAATAATTACCTCAGCTGTGGTTCTGAAAGTATGATGCTTGTGTGCAGGTATTGTTACAAGCAAGAACTTTATGGACTGGACATGTACAACTTGTGCTTCTTATTTCTGGATAGACTGATTCCAGTCATTAGCAGGAAGGTCAATGGGAACTCATCCTGTAGCTGTCATCGCTAATTGGGATGTTGAAGCCAAAATAATAAATCTTAATACTTTGGATACATGAAATAGAAGAAAAGATAAGTTTTCTTTGCTCTCAAAACCACTTTTGCCCTTTGTCCCCTTCAAATAGCAAGTTTCTGAACCCGTGTACCTGATTTTTTAAATATAGCCTTTATACATTTGCTCTTTAAACTCACCTATTTTTACAGTTATAATCATTATATGGAATTTTTTCGGTCTGCAGTAAATAGAGTCAATTAGTCCTGGTACACATAATTTTCATTTTGTATTGTGCCTGAAAATAATTTCTGATGTGGTAAACAGTAGTATAGAGAGTGTGATAAACTTTTCACCTAATGTTGTTACATAATTGAAGAAAAAAACCTGCTGGGTAAATGGTGTGAATGTAATACCTGGAATCACTCTTATCAAAATGAAAGGTCGTGAAAGCCAAACCTCATTTTCAGTAGCAAAAAGACAGCCTAAGCAAAGAAAAACCTATTTCCTTATATCTATAGAAAAAAAGACATCTTACCCAAATATATGCCAAAATTGTATGTTATTTGCCATTTATGGCAGCAACTTTCAGCAGAAGCATTGGTAGCATGCACACAGAAGTTTCATTTTTGGAGTCACAAAATACTTGCCTAATTTGCTTCACTTAGCCTATGATCAAAAAGAGTTTGAGGGATGAGGTAAGGAGCAAGAATTCTTAGAAATCACTGTTACAAAGTACCAATGCTTTCTCTGCCATGATTTTTTTCCAAGCAAGTCATGAACAGACCCACACACATTACCTGTAAAGGATATATAATACATATGTTTATTTAGCAATAAATTGATGAGTAATATAGAGCTATGTCATAGCTCTTGCCAGAATAATGTTTAAAATGTGCATTCATATATTTAGTAAATAAAATGGCCAGCAATGTAAGTTGATAATATTTTTCTAATGAAATTATTATTATTTAGTTCATTACTAGTTCATTACTATTATTATTTAGATAATAGTATTTTTATAATGAAAATATTCCGTGTCTGGGAGCCAAAAAAAGGACATGAAATAATGGCAAGGGGACTTACATATGCTTTAGAAGATAAGGATTCACAAAACCTTAAGAGAAGACCCAGGTAACGTTATAAAAGCAGACAGATTTACTTACCTCTAATGAAGATAAAGCAAAAATACTCTGCAGAGGCATTCACAGTACTAAAAGTGCCTGATTAATCCATGGCCTTTGAAACAGGCTTTTTCAGTTCAACCACTTCTTCACAAGTAAAGTAAGGTGTATTAACTGCTCACATTTTTGCCCCAAGAAATAATTAATGAACACAAAACTGAACCTGATGACCAATTTTTGTTTGTTACGTGTTTCACTTATACTATAGAAGATCCTTGGTTCTGTCAATGTGAGCAAGAAGTTCATGTGAAAAGTGGACCTGCTGGCCACTAAAAGCTCTAGTATAAACCATCAGGCCATATCCTACATCTTATTGAGTGATCCCTTTCAAAATATATCTAGATAACTTGAAATTATTTCAAACTTTGCTCTTTTTGGAAGAGGTACTTGAGCTAGTCTTGGCAGAAAAATGTAGTTAGAAGTGGAAAAAAAAATGAGGCCATGTTGAAAACATTGGTGCCTGCTGTTTGTGGTTTGTGGGTGCTAATGGGATACAGCAGTCGCTGCTGGCATCACAACACCATAACCCTGCTGAGCACTGGAGGGAGAAAAAGGCCCTTAAACTTATTGTACTATAATATCCCCTGTCACTTTGTCAGAAATGAGAAATCAGGTCACATCACTACAGGTCTCCAATTCCTTTGTAATCCATCTGTAGTGTTCTTGAAGCAGCATCATGGTTGATATCCTCAAGATATTGACAAGGCTGCTTGGCATGTCCTTCTGAATTATATTTCTACTTGTAAGATTTCCATATCAGGCTATTTTCTGCATGATTTTTTAACACAATCAAAAAATATTAAGTGTATTAAGAGTGAGTAGCTGTAGCCAAACTGCACAGAACGAGAATCCAAAGAGGTTGCTTATTTCAGTGTAAAAGTACTTGGTAAACCTACCATTATTTGTAAACTACTGATTTATTTATTACCTCATTCATTACCATGAAATTATAAGGTTACAAAGTTTTTTTTACAGATTCCCCATTTGCTATACATTTCAATGTAGAGGAAATTTTGTGCCTGTATATTTTTCTCTTGAAAAGACAGAAGCGTAGCTATTTGGCATAAGATGAAATCCACATATTTATAAAAGCATTACATAAGCTAGACAAGAAAAAAAAAAATTATTCTTTTACCCAACACACATAGAAGTTATATCAACAGAGGCAGAAATGGTCAATGTAAAAATCTTCGGGCAAAATCCATCATTATTCTCTGTTAAGGAAAATAAAAATATTTTGATGTAAAAAATCCCAAAACAATGTCCTGGAACAGATTAAATAGATTAGCTATAAATACACAATGAATTTAAAGAACAGAAACACTGGTTTTCATTTTAGGAATGCATAATAGTTGAATGCTTTCAGTCCTATAAAATGTAAAATGTGTCCTGTCTGAAGAACTATGAAAAAAAACCCAAAAGTTTTTTTTAAAAGGGAGTTCAATAAGACATTGCATGATGGCTAAACAATTTACAAGCTGCATGAAGAAAGTGAGTTATACTCACAGTGAGACAGTGATATTAGCTGAAAATCTAATGTTAGCAACTCCTTTTGTAGCTTGTGTGATCTAACTGTGGAAGTCTTTGCCATCAAATACCACACAGATTTGCAGTTTAATGTAATTAAGCCATATTTGGGTGCTGCTATGAATATTGAGTATGTCTGTAGTTGTATTAGATAAATAACTTAAATACCCAGCAGCTTATGTTTTGTCTTTCACAGCAGTATGGATCAAGGCAGGAAGGGGAATAACCTGCATGATATTCTCCCTGTGATAAAAGTCCTGAACTTGTCCTGAACTTGTATCACATAGGGTGCTGACAGAGAAACATTTGGGGTGATCTGCTCAAGCACTGCAGATTTCCCTGGCTTTATATTTGGAATTGAGTTAACAGTGAGAAAAATGGATTTAAATTTCCATTTAAATCCAACCCTGGTCTTAAATGCAGCAGCTAATTCATCTCAGCTTACTTTCTTTTTTTTTTTTTTTTTTATTTCTCCTTTTTGCCTTTTTTTTTTGGTCTCCTGGTGTACTTTTTGCAAGTGGGGTCTTTTATTCTTCACTTGTATCAGAGGAGTTCTCATTCAAGAGGCCTAAAGAAGGTTCTGCTGAAATATCTGTACTTAGCATTGACTCAGCAAATAGAAAACCTCAATCTTGTATCCTTACAGGCAGCACAGCACTAGGGAGGCAAAAGGGAAGGAAAGAAAAGATGTAAAGCCATGTGCTTGCTAGATGCATCAGCAATAAATTGTTGGAGTATCTATCACAGTGCTACAGGTGAATTGTAGTTGACTGGAGGCATACTTCACTGCACAGGATGAGAGCTTAGGTACTTTACTAAACTTATTTCACTGAGTTGAGGCTGAAGAGCTTTATGAGGGCTGTCATCTACACCAATTTAAAATAAATGACTGCTGAGCCTTGTACTGCAGCCTTACCAGGGCATCCTTGTATATGCAATTGTTACATGTATTTCTTCACTGTTTCTGGACCAGAGGGTCCCTTTCTCTTGGATAACTTTGGAGGAATTTCATAGGAACAAAAATAAGACTAGGAGATAATAGTGGTTTTCAAAATTTTTTAGGTTCTTTCAAGTTGCTCAGTGCATGAGTGGCAGGTTGGATTTGTACCCCTGCAACTATTTTCACACTTCAGCTTCCCCTTCTCATCCCAGCAGCATCAGTGACACAGATTTTACAGCAGCAATAAACTTAGTTTCATCTGAAGAGTCTCTTTCTCATTCACTATTTTGGTGTCTTTGCTAATGATCACAACTGATCTCTGTGTAAAAATGATGCCAACACATCTTAGTTCTGACTTGCCACATTTACGTGTCCCCTATTCTTGCAAAAAACACAATGAAACCTGCATCTAGGGCTGTGTTAGATGTGTTTCAGACAGCTGAATGTGAACTAAAGAGCTTTCGGGAATATAGCAGTTAAGAGAATAATTTAATGGAATTTTAAAAATTATTTTTTGGTGAATGAATTGCACTGAATGCCAGGAAATGTTCCTGCATCTTAATATGTAGTACTGCAATTGAAGAGTTCTGTTGGAGAAACTAGGAACAGGATGATGGCCATTGAAGAAAAACCTTTTTCTTTTCAGAGTCAGTAGCTCTGGGTTTTGAAGTAGTTTTCAGCAGTCTAGAGTTATTTCCATGGCTGAAACAACACTACCTAATCTGTGATGTCTGACAAAGCTATGTCCTTTGCCTATGTTTTCTTCAGTTGTAATACTTAAGAGCTTGATTTCCATCATCTTTGGTGGGTTCAGTTGTGTACCAGCTCTTTACTGCAGCTAATAGATAGGTGCAGATATGGTGACATGAGCTCATCGTGAATTTGAACTTATGTCTTTTTTGCTCACTTCAAAATAGATAAAACTGGTAAAAAATGGAGAGATAAAACTGAATCACACACTCCTGGCTTGTCCTCATTCAAGGACAGATGTAATCTTTGTGTTTTCATACAACTAAGTTTTGTATTCAAAGGAGACTATAACAATGACTGTTGCATATGGGTAAAACCTTACAAAAGAAATGCCTTGTAAAATCATGGCAT
Organism: Agelaius phoeniceus; assembly: GCF_051311805.1. Classification (NCBI taxonomy): domain Eukaryota; kingdom Metazoa; phylum Chordata; class Aves; order Passeriformes; family Icteridae; genus Agelaius; species Agelaius phoeniceus. The sequence goes on from NC_135303.1 coordinate 20,752,486, forward strand.
GAAGAATAAAGATTGGCTGTTGTGGATGAAGAAATGTGTCTTCACACAGAAAAAATACAGTCTGTCTCTACTGTGATAAATGAATAGTTCAGTTGGTTAGAGCAGAGTGCTAAAAATGCCAATGATCCCTATAGGGGCCATTCATTTAAGATTTGGACTCTATGATCATTCTGGTCCCTTTCAACTTTGAATATTCTGTAATATGGAAATACTCCCTTTCTTTTTTTTTATTCTTTGCCGCAAAGGACATATTCCACTCTAATGCGTACAACATGGAGAGAGGCTGAGGGCATGGCTTAACAAAAGAAGCTTTTTTAGTGGTGATTATCAACCACACTATTCTGACTGACTGTAATATTTTTGAGGCAATTTAGGGAAGGATGAAGAATCACAGCTGAGTTATGAAAAGGAAGACCATGGCTTACAAAAGGTATTGCATAGGGAAACATAATGCATAAAGCATGGGGAAATATAGTGCATAAAGCCCTAGTGATATATATTTTTCATTTTCGTAATAAAGGTCATGGCTTATCCAGAAGTAGTAGTTTCTGGGTACATACCATGGTCATCCATAGTAAGAAATAACTATGGCATTTTTACCTAGAAGTAATGAATCATAACAAGGTGGTAGAGAGTTACAATCCAGGTATTTATATGAATATTTATTTATTTATGGATATTTATATGGATATTTTTATGGATTTATATGAATCTGAATAATGAGTTCACAAAGTCTCACAATTGTCTTACAATGTCCCTCTGGATTGTTTTTTTCTTTCTGTAAAACAAAAGTCTGTGAGAGAATAATCTCTGAAGCACTTCTCTTTTGCTGAGTGATCAGCAACACACACCTTAACCAAATGTAGGTATTAATAGATATTGTTTTTTGATTGCTTCCTGGGGGGAAAAAGTATTTGTAATGTTTGTTGCTATGTTTGTTTATTTTAAGGTGTTTCATGGGTGATGTGTTTTTGCTTCCCAATACTGACTCATGGTGTGGCATTAATCTGATTTCAACCACATGGCATAAGAAGCAGCTTTCAGCATTTGTAACTCTCTGCTGAATTTGCTAGAGGATGAGTTTTGTCTTTGTGAACCCTTTCCATGAGATGCCTTTAGTGAAATTTCAGGCTGTCAGGACTTACAGGGCTCATGTCAATATGCTTTTAGGAACACTGGCATTGTAGGACATCTGCAATAAGAACAAAATGCAGTAAGAATTTTCTGTCAATGGATCCCTTTATCAGGAAGAGAAGGATCAGAACATAGAAAATTTTAACATCACTCACAGCTGGTAATTCAGGGCATGTTGAATATGTTTGAG